>NC_080383.1:56111433-56444345 GCF_014773155.1 Arachis stenosperma | reverse complement strand
GATAGAGTTATCTCAGCTTACTTCCCGGATATCCCCCCTAATCTCCCCACTGTACCATCTCAATTACCGAAAGTCTTCACAATCAACAGAGTTCTTTCCCTGGAACATGTAGAGATCATTGATACAACCAATGGATACAAGTCTACAACAAGAGGGGAGGACTTCAAGCATTACCAACCACCCTAATGAGGGAGAAACGTCAAGCTAGTGACGCTAAAAAAGTGCTTCATGGGAGGCAACCCTTATTTTATATGCTTTTAGAAGATAGTGAATAAGTCAACATTTATGAATTCCAACCCAAACTTGACAAACACTTGGTGAAAACCTTATTGTGCAGTATATAGTGAGGAACAAGTTTGGTGTTCAAAGCAAACCAAGATGCATGCTAGTCTTGGGAGCTTTGAACAAAACTTTTCATCACAGTGCTCCAAACTAAGTTTGGTGTCACCCCAAGGTGCCACCAATGTGCATATAAGGACACACAGTTAGTTAGTTAGTTGGAGTTCATAAATGAACAATCTAATCTTTTCTTTTCTTTGCCGTAAAATTTCAATTGTCTTTGGTTTGATATTATTCTCACCTTTCTTATTTTGTCTTTATAGGGAAAAGAAAAGGAGCATTGATGGGGATTGATTGGACAATTAAATGGGGGAGGTTCGGCCACTTCATGAAGAGAACTACACACTTGTCTCAAGAAGGAACGCATGGGGAAACGTTGCCATGCAACATTGAAGAAAGGAGACCCTTGAAGACCGAACCATTCACTCTCATTAAGTGATGATCCTTGTCCTTCCTTCATGCACAACCCCAACCGTCCATCAAGCAACCATTCTTGTAATCCATACCTTCCGTTCTCTCATGATCTCCCAATATAAGGGAACCTTAGTGCAGCTGACGATTGGGATTTTTGACGGTTCAGAATTTCTCAAATGAATTCTCGTTGTAAAGTATAGTTTCTAAACCAACAATAATCCTTTCGTACAAAAAGTTGTTTGTCACTAGTACAAACCCCTGAAATTTATAAACCGAAGTATTTAGACCTCGGGTCGTTCTCCCTAGGACTTACAATAAAGTGTTTTGTTATTGGTTGTGAATTATTTTGGGGTTTTAGATGAGAAACATGAATAGTAAATGGTAAGAAAACTTTATTAACAAAATGGTCTTGGCAAGATTTGGTTGTCAAGGGTCTTCATCATTATCACTAGCCACAAGTATGGTAGTTGCAAGGATTAATCCCACTTAGTCATCCTTAAATCAATTAACAAAGGAAAGTCAAGTGAGTTATATCAATCCTAGTCCATAAGTCCTAGCTTTCCACTAATTGGATTAATGAAGGCTAGAGTTAATGGCTATCAACTAGCAATCAATTGGACACTAGTGACTCAAGAAATCCTAAGTTACCTTCTCAAGCCAAGAACATAAAATCCTACTCTAACATCCTCTCAAGCATTTCATCAAACACTTGGAGGGTAATGAAAGAAAGCATTCTTATTTGTAAGAATAAAAGGAATCAACAACTAACAATTACAAAGAATTAACAAAACAACAATCAACAACATCACAATCACATGAATTACCTCAAATTGCATTATTAAAAGAAAACAAAAGAATAACACTAGATCCACAACAAAAATGAAGAATTGCAAGAATTAAAGTATATAACTAGAGAGAGAGAGAAGAGAAGAGTAAGAATTAACAAGTGAAAAGTAAATCAAAGCATGAATTAAACCTAGATCTAAGGAAGGAGATTAACCTAAACCTAATCCTAATTCTAGAGAGAAGTGAGAGCTTCTCTCTCTAGAAAACTAACTAAAATTCCTAAACTAAAACTAATGGTAACTAACATCTAACATCTAACATCTAACATCTAACATCTAACATCTAACATCTAACATCTAACATGTCAAGTCCCTTTCAATCCTTGGCTCTTATATGCATTTTGGCGCCAAAAATTGGGTTCAGAAACCCTCTCAAATCGCCAGGCACGTGTTGCATCAATGAGGTCATGTGCCATCATCGGCGCGTGCGCGCATGGTACGCGTGCGCGTCCTTGGCCTGTTTCGCAATGTGCGCGCGAGCGCCTAGTGCGCGTACGCGTACATGGCCTGGATCAGCTCTTTTGGCTTTTAGTGCTTCTCTCCACTTGTATGCTTCCTTCCTTGCTTCCTTTGATCCATGTCCAGCCTATTTCAATCCTGTAATTACTAGCAAACGCATCAAGGCATCTTGTGGAATCAAAGAGAATTTTAGAGTTCATCAAAATAGGGTTTAAAAAGCATGTTTTTACACTTAAGCACAATTACGGGAGAGATAACAAAACCATGCTAATTTATAGGCTAAATGTGACAAAAGGTTATCAAAATACTTTAAATTCAATACAAGATAAACCCTCAAATTGGGGTTTGTCAACCTCCCCACACTTAAGCCTTAGCATGTCCTCATGCTAAAATAAGAAGGAACTAAGGGTTATGACATTTATTTGGATGCAACTAAACTATGTGAGTCCTATCTAAATGCAATTATTTAAAGCAAATGCAAATGCTTAGCTCAAACAAATCAATTCCCAAGAGAACATGTGTAAGCATAATAGCTAGGCAATAGGAATTAAGTCCAAACCACAATTGTATTGAATTATCAAAAAGAGTTCAAACTTGCAAGAATATAGATAATATGGGTGAACACATGTGATTGAACTTTTGAACCCTCACCGGATGTGTATCCGCTCTATTCACTCAAGTGTTTAAGGGTTAATTCACTCAATTCTCTTCTAATCATGTTTTCCAAAATTTGATTTTTCTTCTAACAATCAACACTTATTCAATGCATGCATACATTCATCATGAGGTCTTTCATTTAGGTTGTAATGGGGTTAGGGTCAAGGTAGGATCATTTATGGTTAAGTGGACTAGGATTGAATCTTTGATTAGCATAGACTTTCCCACCTAACCTATTTAATGACCTATACAAATGCAAGCTATCCTAACTACCCATTCTTCACTTTTTCTTACATACTCATGCATTCCTATTTGATTCATAACACATATGCATTGATTCCTTTTTATTGACTTCACTTTGGGGCATTTTGTCCCCTCTTTATTATATATACTTTTTTTTTCTTTTTCATCATCATATTTTTTCTCTTTTTTTTTCTTTTCATTCATTTTTCTTTTCTTTATATACTTTTTTCTTTTTCTTCTTTCAAACTACATACAAGAACATCAATGCATAAGGTCTTTACATTTAATCAATACATGAATATGTACCCAATTCCTAAACATGAAAATGTACTACCCCTTTTATCCTATCCAATGTTCCCAAGCCTCACCAACTTGAATAATAAACACTCTCACCAGCCTAGGTTAATCAAAGATCCAAACAAGGACTTTTGTTGGTTTTTCGCCTTGGGCTTGTAATGTGCTAAATTGAGAATAAGTTGGTTAAACATAAGCTCAAAATTGGCTAACAATGGAGTATAAAAGGGTTGGCCATTTGGGTAAGTGGCTAATGAAGTAATGGCCTCAATCATATAAATGCATAAATGCAAGAAATAATCGGATATATAGAATCAAGCAAATCAAGGATTACAATCATAGAAAGAGAATAAATTCACACAAGAATGGAAAATAAGTGGTTATAAAGTGTAACCACATCAATAGGCTCAAGTCTCACAAGCTTGTGTTCTTAGTTCAATACATGCTTCACAAAGTATGAAATTCAAGCAAGTTTTCAAAAATTCTCTTTCAATCAATTGGGTTAATGCCCTATATTTAAACTTCTTGAAAAATCTCAATGTTTGACTAAGCATTGTTGTGATTGAAAAGTTCAAAATTTTCTTAGTTCACCCTTTTCTTTTTCATTTAAAACCAATATATCATGCAAAAGGGTAGCTAAATATTTGCAATTCGAGTATGATTCTAATCACAACTACAAACTAAAAACAAAGATAAACAAAATGTATAAAGAAGAATCCAACTAAAAGTATGGAATCTATCATCCAAAACATCTAAAAATATCCAAAAGCATCAAAATATCTAAAATTCAAATAAGCAATAAAAGTATCCAAATCAAACTAGAAATGCATCAAAATATATACAAAGTGTGCAGAATAAGATAACTAGGCTGAAAAGTTCACCGGTTCCCAAATAATGCTACCGGTGCCCTCCCCACACTTAAAACCAAGCATCGTCCTCGATGCTAAACCGGAGGATCAGTGGGAGGTACAACGGCAGGCTCTGGCTTGGGCTGCGGAACCGGCTCCTCCTGAGTCTGTGGTGGCACTGTAGTGTCCGGGGCATCAGGCTGGGCTGGTGCCTCTGCCTCCTCCGGATGGTCCTGCTCATCGGAAGTCGGAGAATCGGGAAGCGGAGGTAGCTCAGCACCCAAAGAAATCAGTGCCTGGTCCATCCGATCCAAACGGCGTCTGACATGGCGTCTCTCACGCTCTAAGAATCGGAAAAGACGCTGGACCAGGAGGTAAGTAGGCTCAGGGACTGCTGGAGGAACAGTAGATGATGAAGGAGCTGCAGCTGTAGAGGATGATGGGGCAGCTGTAGGGGCAGAAGGTGAAGGCGTCCCCACGACAGCTCTGGCCCGAGATCGGCGTCTGGCAAGTGGCCTCTCATGTACCCAACCACCCCAGGGAATAGTAACCTCCCTGTCATCAGCATCAGGGGGTGGTGGTCGCACATCCTCATCCAGCCATGGGACGTCAGCTAGGGCCGCCATACTCGTGACCAATGTAGGAAATGGTAGTAGGCCACGAATATGCGCCCGCCACATACACTGCCTGATCAGCCTAGGGAAAGAGACCTCCTTCCCCTCCATGACACACCCAATCAGTAGAAGCATCTCCATAGGAATCTCAGAGAAGTGGGTGGTGGGAAGGACGTAGCAAGCAAAGATCATCTGCCAAGTCTTGGCCTCCCTAGTCAGATGAGTGAACAACAACCCCTTCGGCTTGGTGTTGCCCGCATCCATAATCCATGTGGCATCTGGTATCCCAATAACAGTCCTGAGTGCCTCATAATCAAATGTCATGCTGTGTATGGCTAACTCAGCCTGCTGATGGGCACACAGCTCATCCGGGACATGGCGACACTGTAGCGCCTCCTCAATAGCAGTCTCAGTAATCATAATCTCCCTACCCCTCACCTGAATCGAATTCAATGTCGGACGGAAGAAGTTGCAGTAAAATTCCTTCACCCAAGTAACATTGATATCCCCCAAATCCCGGTCAACAAAGTCTATACCCAAATCGACGATCCGACCGGAAATAGAACGTCTCACATCCATCGGGAGAAGTAGCTTCTTCTCAATGTTGAGCTTTGTAGTCCGATACTTTGAAAATCGGAGCTCACAGTAGAGATTAGGGAATTTGTCCGGATTGGTGGAAGGTAACTGCTGATTTTCTTTTTCTTCCTCACTTAACGGGTTCTTAGCATAATGCTTGTAGGTGGATGGAATAGCAGGGGTAGAGTGTTTTCTCTTTCTTGAGGTAGTGGCTACGGCTTTGCCTTTGTCTGACATCCTGAGAAAAAAATATGATAGGATATATAAGACATTTAGCATTTAACAAAGAAAGCATGTTCAGGAGACAATTATCAAAGAACAATCATGATGTTGCAATGAATATGCCAAAGTGAACGAGTAAACCAAAAGAAATGACAAACTTCATTAAAATCAACAACTCATATTCAAAAGGCAATAGTATCATCATAGGCTTTAAAAGAATTGTTAAAAATTGGTTAAAGGTGCATGGAAGTTAGTTGGTTAAAGAAATTAGTAAGTTAGAAAAGTAGATTAGTGATATGATGATATTGATGCTTAATGAAGAGAGAAGTTGTGGTTCATGTTCACAATGAATAATGCAAATCCGGGAAGTCAATGAGAAACGGTATTTTGCCCAAAATTGGATTAAAACCAAAATAAACTAATTTCCTTGAAATTTGGGCAGCATTCCGGCTTAAAATTGGACGTTCCTGGATAGCAGAGTGTCACAATAAGCATGGAAAACAACATCAATTAGGCAAAGGGACAGTGATGTAGCATTCAGGCAACATGAATTGCATAAAAATTAGTCCAAAAGTCAGCATGTAACATCCAAATAGCAGACAGCAAATAAGCATGAACGGAGCACTTATCAGGCCTAAAATCCTCTATCCAGCCCTAGCTACCTAACCGCAATTATTTCTAACTAACCTAACATGCAAAATTTGAATTTAACTGACTAACCTACAATTAGACTAACTAACATGCATGAACACTAAAAGGAAAAACAGAAAAAGAGAAAACAGAAGCGGAGCCGGAACCTGGGGGCAGAGAAACTGAATGTGGAAGAGGAATGGGGATTAGGGCAACAGAACCAGGGGTTGCGCCGCCGTAGACGGTGGCGGTGTAAGCTGCCGGCACGGTGGTTCTGCCGGAGGAATGAGGGACCGAGGGGGAACGAGACGTTGATGATGAAGCGGAGAACGAGAGAGGAATGAGCGGGAAGGGAAAAGAGGTGGTGAGCCGCCGGCAGTGAGGTCGGAGTAGCGGCGGAGGGGTCGGTCGCGATGATAAGCGGGAGGAGTGAGAGAGAGGGTGTGAGCGAGTGGTGGTGAAAGAGGGAGAAGAGAAAGGGTTGGTGGGAACAGTGGCGGAGGTAGGTGGAGCTGCGGCGGCCGGCGCTGCTGCTGCGACGGACGTTGGAGGAGAGAAGAGGAAGAAGATGAAATGAGGAGGGGGAGAAGTGCGCTGCGGCGCAACGCTCTTCGCGTATTAGGGCTCCCATCTTTTGAATCGGCGCAAGCGCGCACCATGCGCGTCCGCGCCCATTGAGTAAACTAGAGATCTGCGCGTGCGCGTAAAGCGCGCCTGAACGTGGATGAGCAAAATGGGAAAGGACGCGTGCGCGTACAACACGCGCACGCGTGCATGGAGTTGGGCTATAGGCATAGAGTTGGCCCAACTCAGGCCTAACTCTCTGGAGAATGGCCTGGAAGTGGCGTTATCGGATCGGCGCGCACGCGGCATGTACGCGTCCGCGCGCATCGAGAGGAATGGAGATCCACGCGTGAGCGTGCAGTGCGCTCTAGCGTGGAATGGCAGAAGAGGTATGGGCGCGTGGGCGTAAAGTGCGCGCACGCGTATAGTTGATTGGGCCTGAGGCTTAGAGTGGGCTTGAGGCACGCCCAACTCTCGGGTCCGTGGCCTAGAGTGGTGGCAGCACGCATGGATGCGCGCGCGGCGAGTGCGCGCTCGCGTAAATTGTTAAGGTATGCATTGGCGCGTCGGCGCGATGTGCGCGCTCACGCATACCGAGTTGGGTCTGGGGCTTAAAGCTAGCCCAGAGCTGGCTTAACTCTCTGGAATGTGGCTCGAAATCTTGCGGCAGCAAATCGGCGCGGACGCGGCAAGTGTGCGTCCGCGTGAATATCCATGTTCTGAGAAACGGCGCGCACGCACGTAGTGCGCGTCCGCGTGGGTTGAGTTGGGCTCAAGGCATGATGTTTGCCCAAGGGAGGCCCAACTCTCGGGAGTGTTGGCTCGTGGGGCATCCACGCAAGGACGCGTGCGCGTGCATGGTGCGCTCGCGTCCACCCCTTTCTCTCCCTTTTTTTTTTCTTTTCTCTTTTTTTTTTCTTTTTTCTTTTTTTTTTAGATGCTCCCCTTATTGTTCACAACTCTTATTCACTCAACTATCATACAATTCACAAAGATGCAATTTTGACATTATGCATCTACTACTAAACACAACATGTATATGACTAGGCTAACAATTAAATTGTACAAACAAATTTGTATGAAACATTTACCTACAATGGTAACTCAAATCACTTATTAAGTAAATGTAAAAGATTGGAAAGAGTTTACCATGGTGGGGTGTCTCCCACCTAGCACTTTTAGTTTAAGTCCTTAAGTTGGACATTTTGAGAAGCTTCTTATCAAGGTGGCTTGTGCTTGTATTCATCCTTGAACCTCCAAGGATCTTTGCTCCTCAATTGGTTGACAGAATGTCCAACCATCTTTATTAAGCTTGGGCAGATTTCTATCCAAGATATGAGTCCCCATAGTTGGTTGACATGCTTCGATCCGGGATCCCATATCTTATTCTCACATCCATCCGTTAGTTGAGTCTCATGATTTTGTCGGATGAGCGGATGGCATAAATGTGATTGACACAAAGAATTCTCTTTATTCCACCAATGCTTCCTTCTAGATCCATACAAAGTGATCCTTGTCCCAACATCATCCCTATATCTTGAGGTCTTGACCTTAATGAGCTTAACACCTACTTTCCAACCACTACACAACTCATTCTTACTTTTAATTCCACAAAGAGTTCTAAGTTGACCATCATTTTCAATCAAACCATATTCAAGTGAGAAATTAAAGCTTAGAGATAGAGATGTTACCCACTTAAATGTTGTGTTGGATGGTAGCTTGGGAAGGGAGGCTTCCCCACACTTAGACAATGCAAGGTCTATCTCTTTATGCTCTTCTTCGATTGTTTCCACCTCTTCATAGTTTTCTTCAATTTCAACCTCATCGTCTTTGTTACGTGGCTTGGTGTTATCTTCGAGAACTTCATCTTGTTTAATGAGAGGCGCTTCAATTTTGGATAGAAATTCATTGATGAATGAGTTCATCTCTTGATCAACCTCTTCATATTCTTTAATTTCAATATACACCATGCCATTTCCGTCTTCCTTGGGAGGTTGTGCATACTCTTCTATAATTTGAGCTCCACGTCCAATGGGAGGGGATTCCATTGTAGAGAGAAATTCATCCATGATTGAATCCATCTCTTGATAAGTCCCTTCCAAGTCTTCAATGATGGCATGCCTTGGAGGTTGCGCGGCCTCCTCAACGTCAATTTCAAGCATCTTGGAAGAGTGCTCCATGATGCTACATTCCCGTGGACTTTCAACATCTCCTAAGTCTTCAACCACTTCTTCCCTTTCTTCAATGATCATAGGCTTCTCCAATTGTTCCAATACAAAATTTGATTCCTCCTTCTTCACCGGATTTTCCAATTTCTCCTTCATACTCTGCTCTTCTTTAGGTTTTTCACATGTGGTCACGGAAGTACCTTGAGTATTCAAGCATTGGTGGGCTAAAGTGTGCACCACCTTGGTCAAATTGGTCACAAACTCAAGTGTATCCCGCTTCATGGCCTCTTGTCCTTGAAGTAACAAAGTGAGAGAATCATCTATTGGGGCTTGTGGTGGGTAGGAGGGTTCATCATTTTGGAGAGAGGGTTCATGGTAAGAAGGTGGTTCTTCTTGGTAAAATTGTGGAGATTGTGTGCATTGAGGTGGTTCTTGGGGGTAATCTTGGTAGGGTTGTGGTGGTTCTAAGGATTCTTGCTCATAATGGTCATAAGAGTATGGTAGGGATAGTTGGTCATATGATGGATATGGATCATAGGAAGGCGCTTGGTATAGAAAGGCTTGTGAGAATGGTTGAGGTTCATGTTGAGGATAGGATTCATAGGCGTATGATGGTGGTTGTTGAGTGCCACAAAAAGAATCATCATAGCCATTAAATTGGCATGCATTAGGATGGAAGTTATACCTATAAGTGTCCGGAGGTTGTTGCCAATAGGAGTGATCAATTCCTTGAGGCTCCTCCCATCTTTGATGGTTCCATCCATGGTACATGTTGCCATTAAAGTCCACATTTCCTACAACACAATTAGAGCCAAACTCATAGCCAAGGTGAGAATTCATAGTGAGAGGACAAAGGAAAACTAACAAAAATTAAGAAACAAACAAAAGATAAACCTATTCACAATATTCACGTATGTACAATAACCAATAACATAACACCATTGTAAATCCCCGGCAACGGCGCCATTTTGACGATTGGGATTTTTGACGGTTCAGAATTTCTCAAATGAATTCTCGTTGTAAAGTATAGTTTCTAAACCAACAATAATCCTTTCGTACAAAAAGTTGTTTGTCACTAGTACAAACCCCTGAAATTTATAAACCGAAGTATTTAGACCTCGGGTCGTTCTCCCTAGGACTTACAATAAAGTGTTTTGTTATTGGTTGTGAATTATTTTGGGGTTTTAGATGAGAAACATGAATAGTAAATGGTAAGAAAACTTTATTAACAAAATGGTCTTGGCAAGATTTGGTTGTCAAGGGTCTTCATCATTATCACTAGCCACAAGTATGGTAGTTGCAAGGATTAATCCCACTTAGTCATCCTTAAATCAATTAACAAAGGAAAGTCAAGTGAGTTATATCAATCCTAGTCCATAAGTCCTAGCTTTCCACTAATTGGATTAATGAAGGCTAGAGTTAATGGCTATCAACTAGCAATCAATTGGACACTAGTGACTCAAGAAATCCTAAGTTACCTTCTCAAGCCAAGAACATAAAATCCTACTCTAACATCCTCTCAAGCATTTCATCAAACACTTGGAGGGTAATGAAAGAAAGCATTCTTATTTGTAAGAATAAAAGGAATCAACAACTAACAATTACAAAGAATTAACAAAACAACAATCAACAACATCATAATCACATGAATTACCTCAAATTGCATTATTAAAAGAAAACAAAAGAATAACACTAGATCCACAACAAAAATGAAGAATTGCAAGAATTAAAGTATATAACTAGAGAGAGAGAGAAGAGAAGAGTAAGAATTAACAAGTGAAAAGTAAATCAAAGCATGAATTAAACCTAGATCTAAGGAAGGAGATTAACCTAAACCTAATCCTAATTCTAGAGAGAAGTGAGAGCTTCTCTCTCTAGAAAACTAACTAAAATTCCTAAACTAAAACTAATGGTAACTAACATCTAACATCTAACATCTAACATCTAACATCTAACATCTAACATCTAACATCTAACATGTCAAGTCCCTTTCAATCCTTGGCTCTTATATGCATTTTGGCGCCAAAAATTGGGTTCAGAAACCCTCTCAAATCGCCAGGCATGTGTTGCATCAATGAGGTCATGTGCCATCATCGGCGCGTGCGCGCATGGTACGCGTGCGCGTCCTTGGCCTGTTTCGCAATGTGCGCGCGAGCGCCTAGTGCGCGTACGCGTACATGGCCTGGATCAGCTCTTTTGGCTTTTAGTGCTTCTCTCCACTTGTATGCTTCCTTCCTTGCTTCCTTTGATCCATGTCCAGCCTATTTCAATCCTGTAATTACTAGCAAACGCATCAAGGCATCTTGTGGAATCAAAGAGAATTTTAGAGTTCATCAAAATAGGGTTTAAAAAGCATGTTTTTACACTTAAGCACAATTACGGGAGAGATAACAAAACCATGCTAATTTATAGGCTAAATGTGACAAAAGGTTATCAAAATACTTTAAATTCAATACAAGATAAACCCTCAAATTGGGGTTTGTCAGCAGCCTCACTCCACACATTCAAATCCCCACTCTCCACACTTCACACTTTTGGCGTGCTAAACCCCTTCATCACAAATTGTCCTAGCCAACCCATTCTTTATCTATCCGTATCCTCAAATCACCTCAAAACAGCAACTCAAATTCATGGCATCATCAAGCTCAAAGAGGCAAAAGAGGAAGGAACCCATGGAGAGTGTTCCATTCGATGAAAAGAGATTCAAAACTGCCTTTCATGAACGTGAATTTGAGCGGATAAGGGTCAGAAAGATATTGCCAGAATTGATCTTCCAAATCAATGCAAACGAGTCACCACAGATTCGGGAGAAAATCGAACATAGAGGGTGGCAATTGCTCACAAGTCCAGAGGGGAAGATTAATGGAAACCTCATCAAAGAATTCTATGTAAATGTAGTGAGAGAAGACAAGACCAAGGCCCCAACCTTCAAAAGTTATATGAGAGGAAAGGAGGTGGACTTCAGCCCAAATACCATAACAAGAGCTCTTCACCTGAAATCACCTCATTTTGATGAGGCCAGCTATCAAGAAAGGATAAGTAAAAGTCCTGACAATGATGAGCTCACAGAGATAGTGACGGACATCTGTGTTATAGCAGCTGATTGGGAGAGGTACGCAGATGGGAGACCCAAGTTCATCAAGAGGGGAGACCTTAGCCCTGAAGCCAAGGGATGGTTTGAACTCGTAAGGAGGTCCATTCTACCAGCTGCAAATAATTCAGAGGTAAACATCAATCGAGCTACTATGGTGCATTGCTTAGTACAGGGTGGGGAGATCAATGTGCATGAACTCATCACTGAGGGGATTCAAGATTCAGCTGAGAAAGCTGATTCAGGTGCCAAGCTCTGGTACCCTAGCACCATTCTCAGGTTGTGCAACAAGGCCAAGGTAGTATTTGAGGACAGCAATTCAGACTGGGTGAACCCAGGGAGGCCAGTTACACTCGAGCGATTGGTCTATACCACACCTGCTCAGCAACAAAGAAGGCCACATATAGGAAAGTAAAAGGCTAAGGAAGGAACTCATCAAGAGGAATATCATCAGGAAGAATATCAACAAGAAGAGCATTATGACCCAGCCAACTTAAATATGACTCACCTTCTAAGAGCCATTGAGGATTTAGGAATGAGACATATGGAGGGACAAGAGCAAATACTTCACATTCAGTCCAACTGGATGAGACAACAAGAAGAGTGGCAGAAACAACACATGGAGCAGCAACAGGAGCAATACTCCCAACTCACTCAAGCCATCCACCAAGTTACTGAGAGGCAAGAGCGTCAAGATAAACGCCTTCAAGAACTCAACCAGCGGCAACTAGCTCAGATGAAATTATTTAATGAGTTCAATGAAGGAAGGCAACTACATAGAGAGGAGTTCAACGTGAACACTCAGGCCAGGTTGAACTACATGTCCAGCAATATGCATCATCTACATTATGCCATTCCCACATATGATGAGGTCCAAAAAGAGTTTGTTGAACAAGAAGAAAGGAAGGTGAAACAGCAGAAGGACACACTAAAGAAGAAGATGGAAGATGCTGGCTTCTGGAAGAAACTGCTTGGGAAAGACAAAGGAAGTGGGAGCACAAGCACTCAAGAAAAACACCAAGAGGACAAGCAAGAAGGAGAGCATGGGCAACCACATGAATAAAAGGTGGTGGAGCTCCTTCTTTGGTCTCTCTTTTCCATTTTAAAATAAGGAAGATCTTGTATGGAATAGAACATGCTTCCATGTTAGTTTGAACCTTTTCAATTCTGCATTTTAAGTTTTATTGCTTAGGTCTATGATTTCTGGTTTAAGTGTTACTGCATCATACCATTACTTATTGTATGCCTGTCTTTAAAATCAAATGAAGAAGAGAATGTTTATGTTTCAAAAGACCAGAGTGGAGTTCATGATATGGAGTAATTTTCTGAGTCTTTGGTGTGATCATAAGTTAGCTAAGTTAGTTCAACCATAAGGTGGGAAGACAACTATCTGTCCTGAGTACTTTGCTTTGAATATACCCATGAGACTAAGTATATAACAAGATCCTAATAAGAGAAAGGGAAAGAACAATGAAAGTGAAAAACAAAAGAAAAAGAGTAAGCAATAAGGCTAGGCACGAATGGTTTAGATCTTAAGACATGTGTCTGTGGTGCTCCTGTGTGAGGGATCTACTTGGATGAATAAGCTCTCAGATGTGCTTTATCACTTGGTAACTTGGGTTAACTAACCCGGGATTATCAGCTGAAAGTCCACTATCAAGAGTAACCCTCACCACAGAGCACTTAGTAACCCAAAGAGGTGCTGGACACCAAGGTCTCAAGAAGGAAAATAAATGAACCAGATGCCTGTGGTGTGCATGTATGGAGGAGAGACTTGAGGGAGTAAGTCCTTAGGGGTGTCTCAACACCTAGCACCTTGAACCAATTGATTCGGGAGTGTTGGCTGAAAGCTTATCTTAAAGAGTTGCCCCCTTACAGAGCACTTAGCTTGAAGAACACAAATAAGCCCTGGAATGACAATAAAAGGATCAATAAAAGTCTCATGGGATGTAAGCAAAGTCATTGTTTTAGGACATGATAAAGGTCTGAAAGCCAGTAATGGAATGAACCTAAGTTGCTATGCATGAAACCACCATAAAATCAGTGACATGACTTCTACAAGAATGACTCATTTCTCTTGGCATTCCATTCATCATTCTCTTGTTCCAGTACTTGCTTAGGGACAAGCAAGCTTTAAGTTTGGTGTTGTGATGCCAGGGCATCTTGGCCAGTTTCACTGACCTTTTCTTTACTATTTTTAGGGTAGTTTCATGCATTTCCTTAGGAAATAAGCTAGTTTTGGGTGGATATTCACTTATACCTTGATTCAAGCATACATTGTGCATTTTACATGATTTCATGAGGATTTTGCATGAGTTTAGTGACAAATTGTATGTTGCATTACCCATGACTTGGATTAGAACTTTGATGCACTCTATTGCTTGATTTCAGGACCAAAGGAAGCAAGGAAGAACCACTTAGCAGTCACGTTAATCTAATTAACGTTACCACTAACGTGGAATGGGAGGTAACTTGCAAAGTTAATGAGAAAAGTGATTGCCAATAACGCTCTCGAAGCCATCATTGCCCACGTTAAGAGTCACGTTAACTAAGTTAACGTGAACTCTAACGTGAAGAAGGGACTTTGAGCCAACGTTAGTGACACTTAACATTATCACTAACGTTGGCCAATGATCATAAGTGGCCACGTTAGAGTCCACGTTAACTTAGTTAACATGGCCTATAACGTTAAAAGGGGGAAGGAAGCCAACGTTAGTGACACTCAACATTGTCACTAACGTTGGCCTAAGGTGCAATGTACCACGTTAACTCCCACGTTAACTTGGTTAACGTGGGAGCTAACGTAAGAGGCAAGGGAAGTCGACAACGTTAGTGACACCCAACATTGTCACTAACGTTGGAAGCACCCACAAAACCCCAAGGAGCCACGTTAACTTTCACGTTAACTTAGTTAACGTGGAAGCTAACATTGATGAGTGAAAGATGAGCCAACATTGGTGACACTCAACATTGTCATTAACGTTGGGGATGGCTAAGAATGGCCACGTTAGAAGCCACGTTAACCTAGTTAACGTGGGACTCTAACGTGAGACATAGGGGCACACTGGAACGTTAGTGACAATGTTAAGTGTCACTAACGTTCTCGAAGGTTGGCAAGGCCACGTTAGAAGCCACGTTAACCTAGTTAACGTGGGACTCTAACGTGAGACATAGGGGCACACTGGAACGTTAGTGACAATGTTAAGTGTCACTAACGTTCTCGAAGGTTGGTAAGGCCACGTTAGAAGCCACGTTAACCTAGTTAACGTGGGACTCTAACGTGAGACATAGGGGCACACTAGAACGTTAGCGACAATGTTGAGTGTCACTAACGTTCTCGAAGGTTGGCAAGGCCACGTTAGAAGCCACGTTAACCTAGTTAACGTGGGCTCTAACGTGAGGCAAAGGGGTACATTGGAACGTTAGTGACAATGTTGAGTGTCACTAACGTTCTCGAACTCATACTTTCACTAAACGTTACACCCCTAACGTCCTGAGCTAAAGTCTCTGCCCACTTCACACTATCTCTCTGCAAGTAAAACCAAGCCCAAATGAAGAAGAGAACTGCTTCAAACTCAAGATCTAAAGGCCCAAGACTTGAAAAGCCAACTAGAAGCTGAGAAGAGTAGTATATATAGGAGTAGCTTTGAATTATTTGAGGAGTTCTGGAGGTTAAAAGTTGGAAAACTACTCTCTGTATTTTTACTTTCTCTGCTCTTCTAGTTCCATGATGTATTCTCCATCTTTGTTTTCATTTTCTAGAGCTATGAACAACTAAACCCCTTTCATTGGGTTAGGGAGCTCTGTTGTAATTTGATGGATCAATACTAGTTTTCATTATTCTTCTTCTATCTTTTCTCTTGATTTTACTTGAAAGCTTTCGATCTTCATCCCATTGGGTAGTTATCTTGGAAAAGAAGCTATTCAAACTTGGATCTATTCTGAGCCTTGAAAGAGGAATGAAGAGATCAAGCTAGAAATGCTTTCTCATGCTGGACCAAATTGGGTTTGGATGGATATGTGACTATAATCCTCTCAATACTTGATTTGGGAAATGCATGTGGTATAATCAGTGACCACACTTCATCTCTTCTCATGAGCAATTGACCAAGGAATTGGCTATTGATCAAGATTTGAGCGATTGAATTGCAAGAAATTGTAATTCAATCAATTAAGATTGCCAAGGAGATCAATGAGTGCATTGATTGAGGAAGAGATGAAAATGAACTTGATCCGGAGAATTGCAACATCTCCTGCGCCCAATGAACTCCCCATTTCTGATCTTACCCATTCTCTTTAATTTCTGCGTTTACTTTTATGAGCAAACACCCCATTCCCATTTACAATTCTGCAATTTACTTTCAGTCATTTACTTTCAGCCCTTTAATTCTAGCATTTACTTTTTTGTCATTTACATTTCCGCATTTTATTTTCTGCAAATCTCAACCCAAATTCTGAATTCGCTCAACTAGAGCATTCTTCTAATTAAAGTTGCTTGATCAATCAATCCCTGTGGGATTCGACCTCACTCTATTGTGAGTTTTTACTTGACGACAATTTCGGTACACTTGCCGAAGGAAATTTGTTGAGAGACAGTTTCCACCTGCATCAAGGATTCAAGACCCAGAATCATAAGATGGGTGTTGCTTCTGCAAGAGTTTGATATAAAAATAAGAGACAGAAAAGGGCAGAGAACTAAGTAGCAGATCACCTGTCCCGAATAGAACTAGTAGAAGGGGCGTCCTTCCCTCTTACTGAGATCTCTAAAAACTTTCCAGATGAGCAACTCTTTGCCATCCAGGAAGTACCATGGTTTGCAGACATTACAAACTACAAGGCTGTAAGATTCATACCCAAAGAGTATAGTAGGTAGCAATCAAAGAAATTGATCTCGGATGCAAAGTACTATCTGTGGGATGAACCATATCTCTTCAAGAGATGTGTAGACGGAGTAATCCGTAGATGTGTGCCTAAAGAAGAAGCACAGAAGATCCTCTGGCATTGCCATGGATCATAGTATGGAGGACATTTTGGAAGTGAGAGAATAGCCACAAGAGTCCTCCAATGTGGCTTCTACTGGCCTACTCTCTATAAAGACTCCCGAGAGTTTATACGTAATTGTGACAGTTGCCAAAGATCTGGCAATCTGCCTCACGGTTATGCCATGCCTCAACAAGGGATCTTGGAGATTGAGTTGTTTGATGTATGGGGTATTGACTTCATGGGGCCTTTCCCACCATCATACTCAAACACTTATATTCTGGTGGCAGTGGATTATGTATCCAAATGGGTGGAGGCTATTGCAACACCCACTAATGATACTAAGACAGTGCTGAAATTCCTCCAGAAACACATCTTCAACAGATTTGGTGTCCCTAGAGTACTAATCAGTGATGGGGGCGCTCATTTCTGCAATAAACAGCTTTACTCTGCTATGGTTTGATATGGAGTTAGCCACAGGGTGGCAACTCCATATCATCCACAGATAAATGGGCAAGCTGAAGTCTCTAATAGAGAACTTAAAAGAATCCTGGAACGGACTGTGATTAACCGCATAAGGGATTGGGCAAGAAGCTTGGATGATGCTCTGTGGGCATACAGAACAGCATTCAAGACTCCTAAAGGGACCTCTCCATACCAGCTTGTGTATGGAAAAGCCTGTCACTTGCCAGTGGAACTGGAACACAAGGCCTACTGGGCAACCAGATTCCTAAACCTTGATGCCAAGTTAGCTGGAGAAAAATGATTGCTCTAGTTAAATGAGCTAGAGAAATTCAGATTCAATGCTTTCGAAAGTGCAAAAATTTACAAAGAGAAAGCAAAAAGATGGCATGATAAGAAGCTGTCATCCAGAGTCTTTGAGCCAGGGCAGAAAGTTCTGCTGTTTAACTCTAGGCTCAGATTATTCCCCGAAAAGTTGAAATCCTAGTGGAGAGACCATATGTGATTACATGTGTGTCACCATATGGATATATAGAGCTTCAGGATAATTACTCTAACAAAAAATTCATTGTTAATGGACAGAGAGTCAAATATTATCTTGAAAGCAATTTTGAGCAAGAATGCTCAAAACTAAGACTTGATTAAGGCTTAGTAATAGTCCAGCTAAAGACAAAAAAGAAGCGCTTGTTGGGAAGCAACCCAGCCACTAACAAAGCTTATTTGTTAATTAAATGATAAATTTACAGGTTCATATTAATTATCTTCAAGGTAAAGTATCAACTGCATGAGTTCACAGAGTTACAGAAGGATTTAGAGGATAAAACAGCAAAAAGAAGCTCACTGGTGTGAAAATGCCAGTAAAAGCTATTTTGGGCGTTAAACGCCCAAAAGAAGCATCTACTGGGCGTTTAACGTCAGTAGGGATAGCCATTTGGGCGTTAAACGCTAGAATGGATACCATTCTGGGCGTTTAATGCTAGATTTGCAGCATCCTAGGCGTTTAGAAAAACGCCCAATGATAAAGGAATTTCTGGCGTTTAACGCCAGCCAGAAGCTACAGCTGGGCGTTAAACGCCCAGGAGAAGCTACAAATGGGTGTTAAATGCCCAAAACATGCAGCAGTTGGGCGTTTAACGCCAGGATTGTGGGGAGGAGGTAACTTCGTTTTCACTTCAAATTTTTTCCATTTTTTATGTTTCAATTCATAATTTCTTGCATAAACATGTTACAAACTCTCATCTTTCAACTTTAATTTCGAAAAATTTTTAATCCTAAACATATTTCTTAATTTTTCTTCAATTTCTTTTCAAACCTTTTTCAAAACTCATTGATCTTTTTGAATTCTTTTCAAATCTTTTTACACTCATCATATCTTCTTTTCAAAATTCAGATTTATCTTTTTCAAATATCTTTCATATCTTTTCAATTTTAAATTACATCTTTTTCCTATCATACTTATCTTTTACAAATCATATCTTCTATCCTATCTTTTTTCAAAAATTTTCGAAAACCCACCCCCCATTCCCTTTAAATTCGCATTCGGCCTCCCTCCTCTCCTCCATAATTCAAACTTGGCTCTCCCTCTATCCCTCTCCTTTCCTTTTTTTTGCTTGAGGACAAGCAAACCTCTAAGTTTGGTGTATTTATCCGTGATCACTAAGCCAATACCCACTAAGATCATGGCTCCTAAGAGAAAACAAACCACTCCAAGAGGCAAGAAAGAGAATATTCCAAAACCACTTTGGAATCAAGGGAAGTTCTTAACCAAAGAACATTCAGACCATTACTACAAAATAATGGGTCTAAGGTCAGTGATCCCAGAAATTAAATTCAATCTGAAAGAAGACGAATATCCGGAGATCCAAGAGCAAATTCGAAACAAGAGCTGGGAAATCCTAGCTAATCCTGAAACAAAGGTGGAAAGAAACATGGTTCAGGAATTCTACTCTAATCTGTGGCAAACAGACAGGCAGAGAAAGGCTGGAACCGCCTTTTATGACTATCGAACTCTAGTCAGAGGGAAGATTGTTCACCTCCACCCTGACAAAATAAGAGAGATCTTCAAGCTGCCTCAACTGCAAGATGACCCAGACTCCTTTAATAGGAGAATGATGAGAACAAATAAGAGCTTGGACAAAATTCTAGAGGACATATGCCTCCCTAGAACCAAGTGGACAACCAACACAAAGGGTGTTCCAAACCAACTCAAGAGAGGAGATCTCAAACCAGTCGCCAGAGGCTGGCTGGACTTCATTGGGTGTTCTATACTACCCACTAGCAACCGCTCTGAAATCACCATCAAAAGAGTAGTAATGATCCATTGCATTATGTTGGGAAAGAAGTGGAAGTTCATCAGCTGATTTCTTGTGAACTTTACACAATTTCAAACAAGAACTCCAAAGATGCCAAATTGGCTTATCTAAGCTTAATCTCTATGCTATGTAAAGATGCTGGGGTAAAGATGGGAGTAAATAAGTATATCTCTTTTGAGCAACCAATCACAAAAAAATCAATGGAAGGACAACAAGTGCAGGACGACCCCATCAAGAGGAAAGCACAGGAGTTCCTCCAAGAAATCCCTCAAATTGAATACTGGAAGTGTCTTGAAGCATCTGTTACCAAGTTGCAAGAAGCTATGGACCAACTAAAGGAAGAACAGAAAAATCAAAATAGCATGCTTTGCAAACTGGTTGGGGAACAAGAAGAGCAGGGGCGTGAACTGAAGGAACTGAAGCGTCAGAAGCTATCCCTTGAAGGACCAAGCACCCCACAGGCTAAAGGAGCATCCACTTCCCAAAATAAAGGTTGTTGAGTCCTAATCTTAGCCTTAACTCTGTGATAATTGTTTTTATTAGGAATTTACCTTAGAAGTTATATATAAGTAGTAGTAATTAGTATCTTTATTTTGATTTTATCTCCAATTAAGCTATAATTTATTTTTCTCATCATCATCAAATATGAATAAAATAGCAGATTTTTAAAATAAGGAGGCAATATTTTTTCAAGTTTTTAATAAGAAAAATTCAAATTATTTATATGTGGTGGCAATACTTTTTGTCTTCTGAATGAATGCCTGAACAGTGCATAATTTTGATTGTGGAGTTTATGAATGTTAAATCTGTTGGCTCTTGAAGGAATGATGAATAAGAGAAATGTTATTGATGATCTGAAAAATCATGAAATTGATTCTTGAAGCAAGAAAAAGCAGTGAAAAAAAGGAGCAGCAGAAAAAGCCAATAGCCCTTTAAACCAAAAAGGAAATGGCAAAAATGATCCAAGGCTTTGAGCATCAATGGAAAGGAGGGCCTAAAAGAAAAAAAAATCCTGGTCTAAGTGGCTAAATCAAGCTGTCCCTGACCATGTGCTTGTGTCATGAAGGTCCAGGTGAAAGGCTTGAGACTGAGTGGTTAAAGTCGTGATCCAAAGCAAAAGAGTGTGCCTAAGAACTCTGGACACCTCTAACTGGGGACTTTAGCAAAGCTGAGTCACAATCTGAAAAGGTTCACCCAGTTAGGTGTCTGTGGCATTTATGTATTTGGTGGTAATACTGGAAAACGAAATACTTAGGGTTACAGCCAAGACTCATAAGTAACTGTGTTCAAGAATCAACATACTAAAATAGGAGAACCAATAACATTATCGGAATTCTGTGTTCCTATGGATGCCAATCATTCTGAATTTCAAAGGATAAAGTGAGATGCAAAAACTGTTCGGAAGCAAAAAGCTACTAGCCCCGCTCATCTAATTAGAATCTGAGCTTCACTTAAAACTCTGAGATATTATTGCTTCTTTATTTCTCTTTATCCTATTTTATTTATCTAGTTGCTTAGGGACAAGCAACAGTTTAAGTTTCGTGTTGTGATGAGCAGATATTTTATACGCTTTTTGGAGGTAATTTCATGTAATTTTTAGTATGTTTTAGTTAGTTTTTAGTATATTTTTATTAGTTTTTAGGCAAAATTCATATTTCTGGACTTTACTATGAGTTTGTATATTTTTCTGTGATTTCAGGTATTTTCTGGCTGAAATTGAGGGATCTGAGCAAAAATCTGATTTAGGCTGAAAAAGGACTGCTGATGCTGTTGGATTCTGACCTCCCTGCACTCGGAATGGATTTTTTGGAGCTACAAAAGTTCAATTGGCACGCTCTCAATTGCGTTGGAAAGTAGATATCCAGGGCTTTCCAGAAATATATAATAGTCCATACTTTGCTCGAAGATAAATGACGTAAACTGGCGTTTAACGCCAGTTCCATGTTCCATTCTAGCGTTAAACGCCCAAAACAGGTTACCAGTTGGAGTTAAACGCCCAAAACAGGTTACAACCTGTTGTTTAACTCCAGAAACAGCCCATGCACGTGAGAAGCTCAAGTCTCAGCCCCAGCACACACCATGTAGGCCCCAGAACTGGATTTCTGCACTATCTATCTCAGTTTACTCATTTTCTGTAAACCTAGGTTACTAGTTTAGTATTTAAACAACTTTTAGAGATTTATTTTGTATCTCATGACATTTTTAGATCTGAACTTTATACTCTTTGATGGCATGAGTCTCTAAACTCCATTGTTGGGGGTGATGAGCTCTGCAGCGTCTCGATGAATTAATGCAATTATTTCTGTTTTCCATTCAAACACGCTTGTTTCTATCGAAGATATTCATTCGCACTTCAATATGATGAATGTGATGATCTGTGACACTCATCACCATTCTCAATCTATGAACACGTACCTGACAACCATCTCCGTTCTACCTTCGATTGAATAAGTATCTCTTGGATTCCTTAATCAGAATCTTCGTGGTATGAGCTAGAATCCATTGGCAGCATTCTTGAGAATCCAGAAAGTCTAAACCTTGTCTGTGGTATTCCAAGTAGGATTCAGGGATTGAATGACTGTGACGAGCTTCAAGCTCACAAGGGTTGGGCGTAGTGACAGACGCAAAAGGAATAATGGATCCCATTCCAGAATAAGTGAGAACCGACAGATGATTAGCCGTGCGGTGACAGCGCACCTGGACCATTTTCACTGAGAGGATGGATGGTAGCCATTGACAACGGTGATCCACCAACACACAGCTTGCCATAGGAGGAACCTTGCGTGCGTGAAGAAGAAGACAGGGGGAAAGCAGAGATCTAGAAAACAAAGCATCTCCAAAACTAACATATTCTCCATTACTGCATAACAAGTATTATTTAATCCATGCTTTTTATTTACTACTAATCAAAACTAAGAATTATTATCATCCTGACTAAGAGTTACAAGATAACCATAGCTTGCTTCAAGCCAACAATCTCCGTGGGATTCGATCCTTACTCACGTAAGGTATTACTTGGACGACCTAGTGCACTTGCTGGTTAGTGGTACGAATTATGAAAAGTGTGATTTACAATTTCGTGCACCAGGTGGCATTACCTTTGTCCGGACTACTGCAGAAGGATGTTGAATTCGAGCTGAGTGAGGCCTGCATGGAAGTGTTTGATAAGCTGAAAATTGCCTTGACTCAAGCTCCAATTGTGAGAGGACCAGACTGGAGCCAGTGATAAACCCATATTTCATGAGTTATTTTGTGCTTAGTTTGAGTGATTTATTCAATCCTTCACCCACTTATTCATATTAATTGCATGGTTTTACTTTCCCTTCCTTATTATGTGATGTATGTGAAAAACATGTTTTCTAAGCTTTAAAATTAATTATTTTAATTACCTTTATTTCCATTCGATGCCGTGATTAGTGTGTTGAGTAGTTTCAGATTTTCTAAGGCAGAATGACTTAAAGGATGGAAAAGGAAACATACAAAAATGGAAGGAAAGTGTGAAACGGAGCTTTGAAGAAACTGGCACCCACGCGATCGCATGGACGACGCGATCGCGTGCCAGAAGCGAAGAAGCAGCGACGCGGCCGCATGACTGAAGCGACCGCGAGCCTTAAGCAGAACGCATACGACGCGGACGCGTGACTGACGCAACCGCGTGGCAAGGAAAAGCTCCGAATGATGCGACCGCGTGACACACGCGGATGCGTGACAGAGGTCACGAATCAGAATTTACAGAATACGCCCCCAGCGATTGCTGAAGCCCTTTTTGGCCCAGATCCAAGTACAGACAGCATAGACTAGAAGTTATAAAGTGTGGGAATGCATCCATTCAGAGGGGGCTCGCATTTTTGTTACTTCCGATGATTTAGATTTAGTTTTGAGAGAGGTTCTCTCCTCTCTCTCTTAGGATTAGGATTTAGGACTTCTCTTAGCTTGTAAGAGTGACTCTCGATCCAGGTTTTTATGTTCCTTTGTTTTTAAGCTTCCCTTTCACTTTATTTATTTATTCCAGCATTTGAGTTAATTATTTACTTTTATAATTTAATTTATGAATTATTCCATGAAACAGATTATTGTTTGAATTAATGATAATTGAGGTATTTTCAGTTTATGATTGCTTGCTTTTATTTACGATACCATTGCTTCCGATCTGAAGATATTTTATTCCAGCAATTTACTTTTTCCCCCTTTTTGGTCTTGGTTAAGAAATCAGTAACTCAATAGTTATCAAACTCAGCGTAAGTGATAATCGTTATCTTGCTAATTGAACTGAACTTCAATAATCCCAACTTTTTCTTAGGAAATAAATAGGATTCGAAGGTCAAACTAATTAGTCCCTTGACTTACCTTTGCTTCGAAGCTTAACTAAGTGGAATTAAGATACAACTTTCATTATTGTTGAGAGGGATAACTAAGTTGGACTTCTAATTTCTCTCACCTTGCCAAAAGTTGCTTTACAGTATTTATTTATTTTAATTGCCATTTATTTTACTTGCCATTTATATTACTTATTCCTCATTCTTGAAACCCCGAATTCACAATCTCCATAGCCAATAATAAGAACATACCTCCTTACAGTTCCTTGAGAAGACGACCCGAGGTTTGAATACTTGGTTAACAATTTTTAAAGGGGTTTGTTACTTGTGACACCCAAAACGTTTGTATGAAAGAACTTTTGAAGGTTTAGAAACTATACTTGCAACGAGGATTTATCCGCAAATTTCTAGACCACGCAAAAGTTATCTCATCAGCCAGTCCTTTGAGATTATGTGTGATGCCTCCAACCATGCTGTAGGAGCGGCACTAGCCCAGCGTGCAGGTAAGGATCCTTTTGTAATTGCATATGCTTCAAAAACCTTAAATGCTGCCTAGTCTAATTACACTACCACTGAAAAAGAGCTTCTGGCTATTTTTTTGCTCTGGATAAATTCCGAGCCCACTTACTTGGTACTAAGGTAGTGGTGTACTCGGACCATGCAGCTCTCAAATGTTTATTAGCTAAAAAAGAGTCAAAACCAAGGCTAATACGTTGGATACTACTGCTGCAAGAATTTGATTTAGAAATTAAGGATAAGAGTGGTTCTCAGAATTTAGTGGCAGACCACTTGAGTCGCCTTGAGCACTGGTGCACGAAATTGTGATCACTACTTTTCACAACTCAAATTATCCCCGGTAATGAATCCAAAAACTTGGTGCTCAATACCATGGCATAAACACAACTTCGCACAACTAACCAGCAAGTGCAATGGGTCGTCCAAGTAATAAACCTTACGCGAGTAAGGGTCGATCCCACGGAGATTGTTGGTATGAAGCAAGCTATGGTCACCTTGTAAATCTTAGTCAGGCAGATTCAAAAGGTTATGGATGATATATGAATAAAACATAGAATAAAGATAGAGATACTTATGTAATTCATTGGTGAGAATTTCAGATAAGCGTATGGAGATGCTTTGTCCCTTCCATCTCTCTGCTTTCCTACTGTCTTCATCCAATCCTTCTTACTCCTTTCCATGGCAAGCTGTATGTTGGGCATCACCGTTGTCAGTGGCTACAGTCCCGTCCTCTCAGTGAAAATGTTCAACGCACCCTGTCACGGCACGGCTAATCATCTGTCGGTTCTCAATCAGGTTGGAATAGAATCCAGTGATTCTTTTGCGTCTGTCACTAATGCCCAGCCTTCAGGAGTTTGAAGCTCGTCACAGTCATTCAATCATTGAATCCTACTCAGAATACCACAGACAAGGTTTAGACCTTCCGGATTCTCTTGAATGCCGCCATCAATTCTAGCTTATACCACGAAGATTCCGATTAAGGAATCCAAGAGATAAACATTCAAGCCTTGTTTGCTTGTAGAACGGGAGTGGTTGTCAGGCACGCGTTCATAAGTGAGAATGATGATGAGTGTCACATAATCATCACATTCATCAAGTTCTTGGGTGCGAATGAATATCTTGGAATAAGAACAAGCTGAATTGAATAGAAGAACAATAGTAATTGCATTAATACTCGAGGTACAGCAGAGCTTCACACCTTAATCTATGGTGTGTAGAAACTCCACCGTTGAAAATACATAAGAACAAGGTCTAGGCATGGCTGTGAGGCCAGCCTCCCAATAATCTAAGATAGCATAAGACTAAAGATAGCTACTGATGAGCGGATAATTTATACGCTTTTTGGCATTGTTTTTATATAGTTTTTAGTGAGTTTAAGCTACTTTTAGGGATGTTTTCATTAGTTTTTATGTTAAATTCACATTTCTGGACTTTACTATGAGTTTGTGTGTTTTTCTGTGATTTCAGGTAAATTCTGACTGAAATTGAGGGATTTGAGCAAAACTCTGAAAAAGGCTGACAAAAGGACTGCTGATGCTGTTGGATTCTGACCTCCCTGCACTCGAAATGGATTTTCTGGAGCTACAGAACTCTAAATGGCGCGCTCTCAACGGCGTTGGAAAGTAGACATCCAGGGCTTTCCAGAAATATATAATAGTCCATACTTTATTCGAAGAATGACGACGCAACTCGGCGTTGAACACCAAGTACACGCTCCTTTCTGGAGTTAAACGCCAGAAAAACGTCATGATCCGGAGTTGAACGCCCAAAACACATCATAACTCGAAATTCAACTCCAAGAGATGCCTCTACACGTGGATTGATCAAGCTCAGCCCAAGCACACACCAAGTGGGCCCCGGAAGTGGATTTATGCATCAATTACTTACTCATGTAAACCCTAGTAGCTAGTCTAGTATATATAGGACCTCTTACTATTGTATTAGACATCCTGGATGGTATTTTCTATCCTGTGATCACGTTTAGGGGGCTGGCCATTCGGCCATGCCTGGACCTCTTTCACTTATGTATTTTCAACGGTGGAGTTTCTGCACACCATAGATTAAGGGTGTGGAGCTCTGCTGTACCTCAAAGATTAATGAAGTTCTATTTTCTTTTATTCAAATCTCTATCTTATTCTTATTCCAAGATATTCATTCGTACCCAAGAACATGATGAATGTGATGAGCTAATAACTCTCATCATCATTCTCACCTATGGACGCGCGTGATTGACAACCACTTACGTTCTACATGCAACAAGGCTTGAATGTGTATCTCTTAGATTCCCCAACAGAATCTTCGTGGTATAAGCTAGATAGATGGTGGCATTCATCTGGATCCGGAAAGTCCAACCTTGTCTGTGGTGTTCCGAGTAGGATCCTGGGAATCCGAAAAGTCTCACCTTGTCTGTGGTATTCCGAGTAGGATTCCGTTCATGAATGACTGTGACGTGCTTCAAACCTGTAACCTGCTGGGCGTCAGTGACAGACGCAAAAGAGGGATTCTATTCCAGTAGGGGAGGGAACCAACCGGTGATTGGCCGTACTGTGACAGAGTGCGTGAGCATTAGCTTTCACTGCGAGGATGGGATGTAGCTATCAACCATGGGTGATGCCTCCAGACTGGTTAGCTGTGCGAGTGACAGCCGCATAGGATATTTCCCCGTGAGGATTGAAAGTAGCCACAGCTGATGGTGAACCCCTATACAAAGCTTGCCATGGAAAGGAGTAAGAAGGATTGAGTAGAAGGAATAGGAGAGCAGGCGTCCGTGAGCTCTACAGCATCTCCATTCCGCTTATCTGAAATTCCTACCAATGAATCTACATAAGTATTTCTATCCTTTTTATTATTTATTTTCTATTTTATTATTCCTATCCTCAAACCCATAAACAATGTTTAATTCGCCTGACTGAGATTTACAAGGTGACCATAGCTTGCTTCATACCAACAATCTCTGTGGATTCGACCCTTACTCACGTAAGGTTATTACTTGGACGACCCAGTACACTTGCTGGTTAGTTGAACGGAGTTGTGACTTCAAAATAAGGACAATTATTGAATAAATCCAATTACAATGAATCAGATCAAAGAACAGTGATCACAATTTCGTCCACCAGCTACCCAGATGAAAATACAATAGCAAAAGGTCTTATTTATAAAGAAATAGTAGCCTAAGGTTTACAGAAATGAGTAAATGACAGAAAAATCCACTTCCGGGCCCACTTGGTGTGTGCTTGAGCTGAGCATTGAAGTATTTTCGTGTAGAGACTCTTCTTGGAGTTAAACGCCAGCTTTTGTGCCAGTTTGGGCGTTTAACCCCCATTCTTGTGCCAGTTCCGGCGTTTAACGCCGGGCAGTTTTGAGCTGATTTGGAACGCCAGTTGGGCCATCAAATCTCAGGCAAAGTATGGACTATTATACATTGCTGGAAAGTCCAGGATGTCTACTTTCCAACGCCATTGAGAGCGCGCCAATTGGGCTTCTGTAGCTCCAGAAAATCCACTTCGAGTGCAGGGAGGTCAGAATCCAACAGCATCTGCAGTCCTTTTCAGTCTCTGAATCAGATTTTTGCTCAGGTCCCTCAATTTCAGCCAGAAAATACCTGAAATCACAGAAAAACACACAAACTCATGGTAAAGTCCAGAAAAGTGAATTTTAACTAAAAACTAATAAAAATATACTAAAAACTAACTAAAACATACTAAAAATATACTAAAAATAATGCCAAAAAGCGTACAAATTATCCGCTCATCACAACACCAAACTTAAATTGTTGCTTGTCCTCAAGCAACTGAAAATCAAATAAGATAAAAAGAAGAGAATATGCAATGAATTTCAAAAACATCTATGAAGATCAGTATTAATTAGATGAGCGGGGCCTTTAGCTTTTTGCCTCTGAACATTTTTGGCATCTCATTCTATCCTTTGAAATTCAGAATGATTGGCTTCTATAGGAACTCAGAATCCAGATAGTGTTATTGATTCTCCTAGTTAAGTATGATGATTCTTGAACACAGCTACTTTATGACTCTTGGCCGTGGCCCAAAGCACTCTGTCTTCCAGTATTACCACCGGATACATACATGCCACAGACACATAATTGGGTGAACCTTTTCAGATTGTGACTCAGCTTTGCTAGAGTCCCCAATTAGAGGTGTCCAGGGTTCTTAAGCACACTCTTTTTGCCTTGGATCACAACTTTATTTCTTTCTTTTTCTTTTTTTTCTCTTTCTCCCTTTTTTTTCATTTTTTTTTCGCTTCTTTTCTTTTTTTTTTGTATTCACTGCTTTTTCTTGCTTCAAGAATCATTTTTATGATTTTTCAGATCCTCAGTAACATGTCTCATTTTTCATCATTCTTTCAAGAGCCAACCATTCATGAACCACAAATTCAAAAGACATATGCACTGTTTAAGCATACATTCAGAAAACAAAAGTATTGCCACCACATCAAAATAATTAATCTGTTATAAAATTTAAAATTCATGTAATTCTTCTCTTTTTCAATTAAGAACATTTTTCATTTAAGAAAGGTGATGGATTCATAGGACATTCATAACTTTAAGGCATAGACACTAAGACACTAATGATCATAAGACACAAACATAGATAAACATAAGCATGATTTTTCGAAAAATAGGAAAATAAAGAACAAGGAAATTAAAGAATGGGTCCACCTTAGTGATGGCGGCTTGTTCTTCCTCTTGAAGGTCTTATGGAGTGCTTGAGCTCCTCAATGTCTCTTCCTTGCCTTTGTTGCTCCTCTCTCATGATTCTTTGATCTTCTCTAATTTCATGGAGGAGGATGGAATGTTCTTGGTGCTCCACCCTTAGTTGTCCCATGTTGGAACTCAATTCTCCTAGGGAGGTGTTGATTTGCTCCCAATAGTTTTGTGGAGGAAAGTGCATCCCTTGAGGCATCTCAGGGATTTCATGATGAGTGGTATCTTTTGCTTGCTCCATCCTTTTCTTAGTGGTATCCATGAGGATTTGGTCCAACCTTTGATCAAAGTTGACCCTTTTTGAGTTTGGAAGGGATCTCAGGGATCACCTTCTTCTTGGCCACAACTTCATAGAAGTGGTCTTGATGCACCCTTAAGATGAATCTCTCCATCTCCCATGACTCGGAGGTAGAAGCTTTTGCCTTCCCTTTCCTCTTTCTAGAGGTTTCTCCGGCCTTGGATGCCATAAATGGTTATGGAAAAACAAAAATCAATGCTTTTACCACACCAAACTTAAAAGGTTTGCTCGTCCTCGAGCAAAAGAAGAAAGAAGAGAGTAGAAGAAGAAGAAATAGAGGAGATGGAGATGGAGATGGCGTATGGTTCGGCCAAAGGGGGAGAAGTAGTGTTTAGGTTGTGTGAAAATGAAGGAGTGAAGATGGGTTTATATAGGGGTGGAGAGAGGGGTAGGGTTCGGCTATGGGAGGGTGGGTTTGGGAGGGAAAGTGGTTTGAATTTGAATGGTGAGGTAGGTGAGGTTTTATGAAGGATGGATGTGAGTGGTGAAGAGAAAGATGGGATTTGATAGGTGAGGGGTTTTTGGGGAAGAGGTGTTGAGGTGATTGGTGAATGGGTGAAGAAGAGAGAGGGTGGTGGGGTAGGTGGGGATCCTGTGGGATCCACAGATCCTGAGGTGTCAAGGAAAAGTCATCCCTGCACCAATTAGCGAGCAAAATTGCTCTTTGTGCCAATTCTGGCGTTAAACGCCGGGCTGGTGCCCATTTCTGGCGTTTAACGCCAGCTTCTTGCCCTTTCCTGGCGTTTAACGCCAGTCTGGTGCCCCTTTCTGGCGTTAAACGCCCAGAATGGTGCCAGACTGGGCGTTAAACGCCCATTTGCTAGCTTTACTGGCGTTTAAACGCCAGCAAGTTCTCCTCCAGGGTGTGCTGTTTTTCTTTCTGTTTTTCATTCTGTTTTTGCTTTTTTTTAATTGATTTTGTGACTTCTCATGATCATCAACCTACAGAAAACATAAAATAACAAAGGAAAATAGATAAAATATAACATTGGGTTGCCTCCCAACAAGCGCTTCTTTAATGTCAGTAGCTTGACAGTGGACTCTCATGGAGCCTCACAGATACTCAGAGCAATGTTGGAACCTCCCAACACCAAACTTAGAGTTTGAATGTGGGGGTTCAACACCAAACTTAGAATTTGGTTGTGGCCTCCCAACACCAAACTTAGAGTTTGACTGTGGGGGCTCTGTTTGACTCTGTTTTGAGAGAAGCTCTTCATGCTTCCTCTCCATGGTGACAGAGGGGTATCCTTGAGCCTTAAACACAAAGGATTCTTCATTCACTTGAATGATCAATTCTCCTCTGTCCACATCAATCATAGCCTTTGCTGTGGCTAGGAAGGGTCTGCCAAGGATGATGGATTCATCCATGCACTTCCCAGTCTCTAGGACTATGAAATCAGTAGTGATTTAATGGTCTTCAATCTTTACCAAAACATCCTCTACAAGTCCATAAGCTTGTTTTCTTGAATTGTCTGCCATCTCTAGTGAGATTCTTGCAGCTTACACCTCAAAGTTCCCTAGCTTCTCAATTACAGAGAGAGGCATGAGGTTTACACTTGATCCTAGGTCACACAAGGCCTTCTTAAAGGTCATGGTGCCTATGGTACAAGGTATTGAAAACTTTCCAGGATCTTGTCTCTTTTGAGATAATTTCTGCCTAGACAAGTCATCCAGTTCATTGGTGAGCAAAGGAGGTTCGTTCTCCCAAGTCTCATTACCAAATAACTTGTCATTTAGCTTCATGATTGCTCCAAGGTATTTAGCAACTTGCTCTTCAGTGACATACTCATCCTCTTCAGAGGAAGAATACTCATCAGAGCTCATGAATGGCAGAAGTAAATCCAATGGAATCTCTATGGTCTCAGTGTGAGCCTCAGATTCCCATGGTTCGTCATTAGGGAACTCATTGGAGGCCAGTGGACGTCCATTGAGGTCTTCCTCAGTGGCGCTCACTGCCTCTTCATCCTCTCCCAGTTCGGCCATGTAGGTCATGTTAATGGCCTTGCATTCTCCTTTTGGATTCTCTTCTGTATTGCTTGGAAGAGTACTAGGAGGGAGTTCAGTAATTTTCTTGCTCAGCTGTCCCACTTGTGCCTCCAAATTCCTAATGGAGGACCTTGTTTCAGTTATGAAACTTTGAGTGGTTTTGATTAGATCAGAGACCATGGTTGCTAAGTCAGAGTGGTTCTGCTTAGACTTCTCTATCTATTGCTGAGAAGATGATGGAAAAGGCTTGCCATTGCTAAACCTGTTTCTTCCACCATTATTATTGTTGAAACCTTGTTGAGGTCTCAATTGATCCTTCCATGAGAAATTTGGATGATTTCTCCATGAAGAATTATAGGTATTTCCATAGGGTTCTCCCATGTAATTCACCTCTTCCATTAAAGGGTTCTCAGGATCATAAGCTTCTTTTTCAGATGAAGCATCCTTAGTACTGCCTGGTGCATTTTGCATTCCAGACAGACTTTGAGAAATCAAATTGACTTGCTGAGTCAATATCTTGTTCTGAGCCAATATGGCATTCAGAGTATCAATCTCAAGAACTCCTTTCTTCTGATTCGTCCCATTGTTCACAGGATTCCTTTCAGAAGTGTACATGAATTGGTTATTTGCAACCATTTCAATTAGTTCTTGAGCTTCTGTAGGCGTCTTCTTCAGATGAAGAGATCCTCTAGCAGAGCTATCCAATGACATCTTGGATAGTTCAGAGAGACCATCATAGAAAATACCTATGATGCTCCATTCAGAAAGCATGTCAGAGGGACACTTTCTGATTAATTGTTTGTATCTTTCCCAAGCTTCAAAGAGGGATTCTCCTTCCTTCTGTCTGAAGGTTTGGACTTCCACTCTAAGCTTACTCAATTTTTGAGGTGGAAAGAACTTTGCCAAGAAGGCATTGACTAGCTTTTCCCAAGAGTTCAGACTTTCTTTAGGTTGTGAGTCCAACCATATCCTAGCTTTGTCTCTTACAGCAAAAGGGAATAGCATAAGTCTGTAGACCTCAGGGTCAACCCCATTAGTCTTGACAATGTCAGAGATTTGCAAGAATTCAGCTAAAAACTGATGAGGATCTTCCAGTGGAAGTCCATGGAACTTACAATTCTATTGCATTAGAGAAACTAATTGAGGCTTAACCTCAAAGTTGTTTGCTCCAATGGCAGGGATAGAGATGCTTCTCCCATAGAGTTGTTTGCTCCCTTTCTTGCATTGTTGGCATTGTTGTTATTTTCGGCTGCCATGGGTTCTTCTTCTTTGAAGATTTCTGTTAGGTCCTCTACAGAGAGTTGTGCCTTAGCTTCTCTTAGCTTTCGCTTCAAGGTCCTTTCAGGTTCAGGGTCAGCCTCAACAAGAATGCTTTTGTCTTTGCTTCTGCTCATATGAAAGAGAAGAGAACAAGAAAGTATGAAATCCTCTATGTCACAGTATAGAGACTCCTTGAGGTGTCAGAGGAAAAGAAAAATAGAAGGAAGAAGTAGAAGAATTCGAACTTATCAAGAGAGATGGAGTTCGAATTGTTCATTGAGGAATAGTGTTAGTCCATAAATAGAAGGATGTGAGAAGAGGGGAAGAAATTTTCAAAAATTAAGTAAAAGATTTTAAAAACATTTTGAAAAATACTAATTGATTTTCGAAAACTAAGAGTGGAAAAGAAATCAAGTGATTTTTGAAAAAGATTTTGAAATTAGAAATCAAAAAGATATGATTGAAAACTATTTTGAAAAAGATGTGATTAAAAAGATATGATTGAAAAGCAATTTAAAAAGATTTGATTTTGAAAATTAATGACTTGGCTAACAAGAAAAGATATGATTCAAACATTAAACCTTTCTCAACAGAAAAGGAAACATACTTGAAATGTTGAATCAAATCATTAATTGATAGCAAGTATTTTTTTTTAAAAAGGAAAGAAGTTGATTTTGAAAACATATGATTGAAAAGATATGATTTGAAAAAGATTTGATTTTGAAAAATTTTGAAAACCTGAAAAAAATTTGAATTAAAAACAGAATCTTCCCTCTTGTGCCATCCTGGCGTTAAACGCCCAGAATGGTGCACATTCTGGCGTTTAACGCCCAAAGCACTACCCTTTTGGCCTGGCTGGCGTTTAAACGCCAGTTTTCCTTCTTCACTAGGTGTTTTGAACGCCCAGCTTTTTCTGTGTAATTTCTCTGCTGTATGTTCTGAATCTTCAATTCTTTGTATTATTGACTTGAAAAGACACAAAGTAAAATATTTTTGGATTTTTAATAATCAAAATGCAACCAAAATCAAATGACAATGCATGCAAGACACCAAACTTAGCAGTTTGTATACTATTGACACTAACAAAATGAGAATGCATATGAGAAACAATAAAACACTCAAGTCAAGAGAATTTAAAGATCAGAGCAAGGAAATCATCAAGAACAACTTGAAGATTAATGAAGACACATGAATGAATGCAAGAAGAACAGAAATATGCAATTGACACCAAACTTAAATTGAGACACTAGACTCAAACAAGAAACATAAAATATTTTTGGTTTTTATGATTTTGTAAATTTTTTTGGATTTTTCGAAAATTAAGTGGAAAAGAAAATAAAGATATCAAAATTCTTAATGAGAATTCCAGGAATCATGCAATGTTAGTCTAAAGCTTCAGTCTAAAGAAATTAGACATGGCTAGCCAAGCTTCAGCAGGACATTGTATTCAAGAGCTAAATTGATGAGAATCAATCAGCTTTGGTGATGATAAGAACATCACCTTGAAACACTAGAATTCATTCTTAAGAACTCTGAAGATAAATACCTAATCTAAGCAACAAGATGAACCGTCAGTTGTCCATACTCGAAACAATCCCCGGAAACGGCGCCAAAAACTTGGTGCACGAAATTGTGATCACTACTTTTCACAACTCAAATTATCCCCGGTAATGAATCCAAAAACTTGGTGCTCAATACCATGGCATAAACACAACTTCGCACAACTAACCAGCAAGTGCACTGGGTCGTCCAAGTAATAAACCTTACGCGAGTAAGGGTCGATCCCACGGAGATTGTTGGTATGAAGCAAGCTATGGTCACCTTGTAAATCTTAGTCAGGAAAATTCAAATGGTTATGGATGATATATGAATAAAACATAGAATAAAGATAGAGATACTTATGTAATTCATTGGTGAGAATTTCAGATAAGCGTATGGAGATGCTTTGTCCCTTCCGTCTCTCTGCTTTCCTACTGTCTTCATCCAATCCTTCTTAATCCTTTCCATGGCAAGCTGTATGTTGGGCATCACCGTTGTCAGTGGCTACAGTCCCGTCCTCTCAGTGAAAATGTTCAACGCACCCTGTCACGGCATGGCTAATCATCTGTCGGTTCTCAATCAGGTTGGAATAGAATCCAGTGATTCTTTTGCGTCTGTCATTAACGCCCAGCCTTCAGGAGTTTGAAGCTCGTCACAGTCATTCAATCATTGAATCCTACTCAGAATACCACAGACAAGGTTTAGACCTTCCGGATTCTCTTGAATGCCACCATCAATTCTAGCTTATACCACGAAGATTCCGATTAAGGAATCCAAGAGATAAACATTCAAGCCTTGTTTGCTTGTAAAACGGGAGTGGTTGTCAGGCACGCGTTCATAAGTGAGAATGATGATGAGCGTCACATAATCATCACATTCATCAAGTTCTTGGGTGCGAATGAATATCTTGGAATAAGAACAAGCTGAATTGAATAGAAGAACAATAGTAATTGCATTAATACTCGAGGTACAGCAGAGCTCCACACCTTAATCTATGGTGTGTAGAAACTCCACCGTTGAAAATACATAAGAACAAGGTCTAGGCATGGCCGTGAGGCCAGCCTCCCAATGATCTAAGATAGCATAAGACTAAAGATAGCTACCCAGATGAAAATACAATAGCAAAAGGTCTTATTTATAAAGAACTAGTAGCCTAAGGTCTACAGAAATGAGTAAATGACAGAAAAATCCACTTCCGGGCCCACTTGGTGTGTGCTTGGGCTGAGCATTGAAGCATTTTCGTGTAGAGACTCTTCTTGGAGTTAAATGCCAGCTTTTGTGCCAGTTTGAGCGTTTAACTCCCATTCTTGTGCCAGTTCCGGCGTTTAACGCCGGGCAGTTTTGAGCTGATTTGGAACGCCGGTTTGGGCCATCAAATTTCGGGCAAAGTATGGACTATTATACATTGCTGGAAAGCCCAGGATGTCTACTTTCCAAAGCCGTTGAGAGCGCGCCAATTGGGCTTCTATAGCTCTAGAAAATCCACTTCGAGTGCAAGGAGGTCAGAATCCAACAGCATCTGTAGTCCTTTTCAGTCTCTGAATCAGATTTTTGCTCAGGTCCCTCAATTTCAGCCAGAAAATACCTGAAATCACAGAAAAACACACAAACTCATGGTAAAGTCCAGAAAAGTGAATTTTAACTAAAAACTAATAAAAATATACTAAAAACTAACTAAAACATACTAAAAACATACTAAAAACAATGCCAAAAAGCGTACAAATTATCCGCTCATCAAGCACAATAAGGATGACTCTACTCCTATCAATGATGCTTTTCCATTCGATAGCTTGCATGCAGTATCTGAAGTAGTTCCTTGGTAGGCACCTGTAACTAATTATCTAGTTAGTCATACCTTCCCTCCCAATTTTACTAAGCATAAGAAGGACAAGCTGAAAAGCGAGTCCAAATATTATATATGGGATGATCCATATTTATAGAGGTATGGTGCTGACCAGGTAATTAGAAGGTGTGTGTCTCAATCAAAATTCCAGTCTATTTTAGAGACCTGCCACTCCTCTGAGAGTGGTGGACATTTTGGCCCTAAAAGAATAGCTAGAAAAATTTTAGACTGTGGATTCTGGTGGCCTACTCTTTTTAGAGATGCTGCTACTTTCTGCAAATCTTGTTTCCCATGCCAAAGATTTGGTAATATATCCAAGAGGGATAAGATGCCTCAACAGCTTATGTTGTTCTGTGAGATTTTTTATGTCTGGGGCATTGACTTCATGGGTCCGTTTCCAAACTCTAGCGGTTTCCTATATATATTGTTAGCTGTAGATTATGTTTCTAAATGGGTGGAAGAAATTCCTACTCGTACTGATGATGCTAACACTGTTGTCTCTTTTGTTAGAAACCATATTATCAGTCGCCTTGGATCACCACGAGCAATCGTGAGTGATCAAGGCACTCACTTTTGTAACAGGAGATTAACAGGCCTACTGAAGAAACATGGCATCCTTCACAAGATAGCAACAGCTTACCATCCCCAGACTAATGGGCAAGCTGAGGTGTCTAACAGAGAGATAAAGCGCATACTGCAGAAGATAGTCAAGCCTCATAGGAAGGACTGGAGCAGTAGGCTACAAGATGCGCTTTGAGCATATCGGACAGCGTACAAGACACCAATCGGGATGAGCCCCTTCCGCCTAGTTTATGGGAAGGTCTGTCACCTCCCAGTTGAGGTAGAACATAAAGCTTTCTGGGTGATAAGAGAATGCAACATGAGATTTGGGAAAGCTGGAGCCAAAATGAAGCTGCAACTACAAGAATTAGAGAACCTTCGCCTAGAAGCTTATGAGAACTCCAGGCTGTACAAAGAGAAGGTGAAGGTTGTGCATGATAAGCACATCAAGAGGAGAGAGTTCCAACCTAGGAACTTAGTCCTCCTTTACAACTCCAGATTGAGGCTCATGTCAGGCAAGTTGAGATTAAGATGGGAAGGTCCCTATAGAGTAGAGAAGGCAGAGCCATACGGAGTCTTTCACTTGAGTCATCCTTCAAGCTCCGAATTCATCAATGTCAATGGACATCACTTAAAGCTATATCATAGTGAGAAGATGAAGAAAACAAAGAGCTAGAGATCTTCCTCTTGGAGGATCCACCAACAGCAGAAGACTGAGCTAGTAGACCGTCCAACTTAAGGACGTTAAAGAAAAGTGCTAGGTGAGAGACAACGCACCATGGTACAATCTTCCATTTTTATTCTTAGCTTTATTTTACTTTGTTTTTCTCATTAACCATTCATAATTTCTGCATAATTAGCTGCATACTGCATTTTTACTCTTAAAAAAATGGGAACAACGCGCCAGTGCCTAGTGCGCGTCCGCGTTCTTTGTGAATGTGAATTGGGTGAGATTGACCAAAGAGTGGCGCGGGAGCTGGGCAGGAAACGTGCCTCAGGCACCATCCAGCCCACGCGCACACGTACTGTACGCGTGTGCACAGCTTCCTCTCTTGGCGACCGAGGCATCCGTGCCTGAAGCGCGTCCGCGTCAATGTGGAAATCGACGTAAACCTTGTTTGGCCAGAGAGTTGCGCTAGTTTAGGGCCGGTATTGTGCGAGACGCACAAATTGACCCACGCGTATGTGCACCTGGCGCCTACGCGTCCTTTTCACCACTAGGCAATCCACGCATGCGCGTACATGCCGCACATGCGTCGATTGAAGTTTTGCCCCACTGTGGAAGTTATACTGAGTTGCGCGTGCGCGGTGCTGGCCTCGCACTAGAGGCACCGCCTTGGTCACGCGCGGGCGCACAGGACGCATCCACATCCCTTCCATTTTTTGCAACCCGCGCGAACGAACGCAGTGCGCGTCCGCGTCGGTTGCACCGTATCACTCACCTAGTGCGCCGCCCAGTTTTTCATTCTCTCTTCCTCCCAAATCCTAATTCTTTCTTTCCCAATCCTAATTTCTTTCTTCCTCCTTTCTTCTTCTTCTTCTTCTTTCTCTATCTTTTCTATCTTATTCTTCTTCTTCTTCTCCTCTTACTTCTTTCTCACTCACATCCTCCATTATCTCTCTCTTTTCATCCTTTTCTCAAGGTTCTTTCTTTCTATTTTCCCTCTCTTTCTCTTCTTCATTATCTATTTTTGCATTATTTTACTTGGTGTTAGAAATCTAATAGGGTGATTATTCTCTTCTATAACTGCTTGTGGATTATTCAAGAGCTATTTGACAATTAATATTGATTGTTTTTGGGTTGCTTGCATGTTCAGATTTAATTCTTTCCCTATCATATTATACATGCATACCAAGTGTTTGTGAAAACGCCCGTATGATATTGTGCATCCTCAAATATTCTACTCTTATACTCTAATGCCTGTTTTCACAAAACCCTTATAATATTTTATTAATTAAATATAATTGTCAATACAAACATGATTGGTAGTTTGTTACGAATGATAATAGATTTTTCGTAATTAATGCTTGATCTATGCTACTCATGCCTTTGCCGGCATGCTAATAAACATCTTGCATTTAATTGCCTTCCTCTTTCTTGCTATATTTCCATTGATGTCCTAATTGCATGAAGCCGCGACCATGTGTTAACGATATCCTTCTTTACCTTGGCAAGATTATCACTTGTACGGTCCTCTTCCTTGCTCCAACCCTTGGACTTACATGTACCTTTCTTTTTCCCTTTTCAGGATGGCCACCAAAAAGGATAAAGAGAAAGCCACTAACAAACCACCGGCGAGGAGAGGAATAAAAAGAGCTCTCGCTAAGGAACCTTTCTCAACATCAGTCAAGCCATCAACAAAGCGAGTCAAGAGGATTATCAATGTCGATGAAACCGAGATAGCCTTTCCAGCAAGAGACACTGCGCGGTTCACTAACTGCTACTGTGAGCAGATGTTCTCCATCCTGGCTAAACAGAATTACAACAATGAGCACCTACTCATCCTCCCTTACAACATTGTTGATCTTGTAGAGCCCCACATTGAGCGCAGACAATGGGGTTTCTTATGAAGGTAGCCAAGGCAGGTCAACCTTTCATAGGTAGTTGAATTCTACTCCAATTTTCACATGCCAAACATGCAGTCTGTCTATGTCCGTCAAAAGCAAGTCTCTATCTCTGAAGGGGCCATTCAGCGAGTTTTAGATCTCCCCCCTACTCCAGAAGGATTTGACGCATATCAAGAAGCCTCTTTCAAGCGCTAGCAATTCCAATTTGACTGGGAAGACTTTCTCAGAATTATAGCACTACATGGCAGCAAGTGGATCTTTGGATACCATCGATCCTGACCTAAGGGCATATTGGCTTCAGCACTTACCTTGGAAGCTCACGTGTGGGCACAGATTATGTCCCACTACGTCTTCCCGAGTACTCACGAGTCCTCCTTCACTGCAGACATGGCTGTTCTCATCTGGTGTATCCTTACAGACCAGCCTCTCAACTTACCAAGACACATCCAGCAAGTCATGGGACACGTACAGATTGTGGGTAACCTTCCCATTCCCGCCTTGGTTTCGGATCTAGTCTCAGCAGTCACAGTCTCCTACAAAGCTGGAGACACCAAGGCCATGATTTTGCGGGATGATCAGAAAGTCCCTAACGAGAAATACATCAGACCCCCAGCAGCCACTACCAGCCGGACTGCAGACCAGACCGGAGATATCCCTTCTCCCTCTACATCACAAGCACCTTCAACAAATCAGCTGCTCCTTCAAATACTTCAGAGGTTGGACCGGCGAGACCGGCAAATAAAGCGAATGGAGCGCCGCAACAAGCGCCGATTTACATACCTCAGAGAGCTGATTATTGGCGATCACCCATCTAAAGAACAACCAGACACTCCGGACTCCACCTCACCTACCAGCATCAGGAGCCATGATGACCCCGACTGTGGAAATACTGTTACCAGCCCCCCTTTGTTCCTGACTGATGGCACCGAGGACGGTGCCAAGCTTTAAGTGTGGGGAGGTCGGTCAGTACCTAACTTCCGGAGGTAATTGCTTTTTCTTAACACCAATAGGTTATTTCTTTTCTTTTGTTAGACAGGATAGATTGCACAGTAATAAGTGTTTTGCATGCATGTCTATTTGGTTGAAAAACAAGTTACTTTTTAAGACCCCATTTTTGAAAATTTTAACTAATTCAAATTTAAATTCTATGTTAAACTTGTTTGAAGCTTGTTTTTGGAACATGAATTATAGCTAAGAACACACAACCCGTGAGTTTCAAGCTTAATTGTATGGTTACATTATTTAACCATGATATTTATTCTTGTGTGTGTGTTCTTCTCTATAATTACAATCTTTACTTTGTTCCACTCTATATGTCCATTGTTTAGTGTATTTACATGTATGCATATGATTGAGGCCATCATTTATTATTAGCTCACTTATCCCAATTAGCCTACCATTTCAATTACCTTTGTTTGCCACTTTGAGCGTTTTAATTAGCCTACCATTGCAATTCCGCACAATTAACCAGCAAGTGCACTGGGTCGTCCAAGTAATACCTTACGTGATAAGGGTCGATCCCACGGAGATTGTCGGCTTGAAGCAAGCTATGGTTATCTTGTAACTCTTAGTCAGGATATCAATAATTCTCAGGTTTAATTGTGAAAAGTAGAAGAACATGAAATAAATACTTGTTTTGCAGTAATGGAGAACAGGTTGAGGTTTTGGAGATGCTCTATCTTCTGAATCTCTGCTTTCCTACTGTCTTCTTCTTCATACACGCAAGGCTCATTCCATGGCAAGGTGTATGTAGGGTTTCACTGTTATCAATGGCTACCTCCCATCCTCTCAGTGAAAATGTTCAACGCGCTCTGTCACAGCACGGCTATTCATCTGTCGGTTCTAGATCATGTCAGAATAGAATCCAGTGATTCTTTTGTGTCTGTCACTAACGCCCCACAATTGCGAGTTTGAAGCTCGTCACAGTCATTCAATCCCTGAATCCTACTCAGAATACCACAGACAAGGTTTAGACCTTCCGGATCCTCAAGAATGGCCGCCAATATATTCTAGCTTATACCACGAAGATTCTGGCTAAAGAATCCAAGAGATATCCACTCAATCTAAAGTAGAACTGAGGTGGTTGTCAGGCACACGTTCATAGGTGAGAATGATGATGAGTGTCACGGATCATCACATTCATCAAGTTGAGGAGCAAGTGATATCTTAGAATGGAAACAAGCGTGTTTGAATGAAAAACAGTAGTAATTGCATTAATCCATCAAGACACAGCAGAGCTCCTCACCCCCAACCATGGGGTTTAGAGACTCATGCCGTAGAAGGTACAATATGAAACGTGTAAAGTGTCATGAGGTAAAGATACAATAGCAAAAAGTCCTATTTATAGTGAACTAGTGACCTAGGGTTTACAAGAATGAGTAAATGACGTAAAAATCCACTTCCGGGGTCCACTTGGTGTATGATTGGGCTGAGCATTGAAGCTTTCATGTGTAGAGACTTTTTCTGGAGTTAAACGCCAGCTTTTGTGCCAGTTCGAGCGTTTAACTCCAACTTTTGTGCCAGTTCCGGCATTAAACGCCGGAAATTCTGAAGCTGATTTGGAACGCCGATTTGGGCCATCAAATCTCGGGAAAAGTATGGACTATTATATATTTCTGGAAAGCCCTGGATGTCTACTTTTCAACGCAATTAAGAACGCGCCAATTGGGCTTCTATAACTCCAAAATATCTACTTCGAGTGCAGGGAGGTCAGAATCCAACAGCATCTGCAGCCCTTTTCAACCTCTGAATCAGATTTTTGCTTAAGTCCCTCAATTTCAGCCAGAAAATACCTGAAATCATAGAAAAATACACAAACTCATAGTAAAGTCCAGAAATGTGATTTTTAATTAAAAACTAATAAAAACATAATAAAAACTAACTAAAACATACTAAAAATATACTAAAAACAGTGCCAAAAAGCGTATAAATTATCCGCTTATCAGTTAACTAAGTGTGAAAAAATTGTGGGAACATGGGTTGATAGGAATGTTTTATGTTTCTACTTTATTTACATATTGGGAATTTGGGTGCCTACTCATGTGAAAAAGGAAAAACCATATGCATTGAAATGTTATATTTGTTTTCAGGTTAAACAAAAGAGAGAGAAAAACCAAAAATATTCAAATAATTAAGTAGAAAAGGGAATAAGGGGAAAAATTACCCCAATGTCAAGTTTAAGGAAAGATCAATGTATATGTGATAAAATTAGAGAAAAGTTGATGCATGAGTATTTAATGCAAAAGTGAGAATTTTGGGTAACTAGACATGATTTTAAAATTTCAGAGTGTGTGCGTATGTTAGGTGATAGCTTAGGTTACTCAAAGATTCAATTTATATCTCACTTGGTGGTAGCGCAAAATTGTGATCACTACACAACTTTGCACAATTAACCAACAAGTGCACTGGGTCGTCCAAGTAATACCTTGCGTGAGCAAGGGTCGATCCCACGGAGATTGTTGGTATGAAGCAAGCTATGGTCACCTTGTAAATCTTAGTCAGGCAGACTCAAATGGGTATAGAAGATGAATAAAACATAAAGATAAAGACAGAGGTACTTATGTAATTCATTGGTAGGAACTTCAGATAAGCGTATGAAGATGCCTTCCCTTCCGTCTCTCTGCTTTCCTACTGTCTTCATCCAATCCTTCTTATTCCTTTCCATGGCAAGCTTATGCAAGGGTTTCATCGTTGTCAGTGGCTACCTCCCATCCTCTCAGTGAAAATGTTCCTATGCTCTGTCACAGCATATGGCTAATCAGCTGTCGGTTCTCGGTCAGGCCGGAATAGAATCCATCGATTCTTTTGCGTCTGTCACTAACGCCCCGCCTGCTAGGAGTTTGAAGCACGTCACAGTCATTCAATCATTGAATCCTACTCAGAATACCACAGACAAGGTTAGACCTTCCGGATTCTCTTGAATGCCGTCATCAGTTCTCGCCTATACCACGAAGACTCTGATCTCACGGAATGGCTGGCTCAGTTGTCAGGCGAGCACTCGGTTGTCAGGCGATCAACCATGCATCGTGTATCAGGAATCCAAGAGATAAACACTAGAGCCTTGATTGCTTGTAGAACAAAAGTGGTTGTCAGTCACTTTGTTCATAGGTGAGAATGATGATGAGTGTAACGGATCATCACATTCATCAAGTTGGAGAACAAGTGATATCTTGGACAAAGAACAAGCGGAATTGAATAGAAGAACAATAGTAATTGCATTAATACTCGAGGTACAGCAGAGCTCCACACCTTAATCTATGGTGTGTAGAAACTCCACCGTTGAAAATACATAAGAACAAAAGTGATCATTGGTTTCGGCCCCAGAGAGGGAACCAGAAGAACCAAGATGAAAATACAATAGTAAAAGGTCCTATATATAGAGAACTAGTAGCCTAGGGTGTACAGAGATGAGTAAATGACATAAAAATCCACTTCCGGGCCCACTTGGTGTGTGCTTGGGCTGAGCAATGAAGCATTTTCGTGTAGAGACTCTCCTTGGAGTTAAACGCCAGCTTTGGTGCCAGTTTGGGCGTTTAACTCCCATTTAGGTGCCAGTTCCGGCGTTTAACGCTGGAATTTCTGTAGGTGACTTTGAACGCCGGTTTGAGCCATCAAATCTTGGGCAAAGTATGGACTATCATATATTTCTGGAAAGCCCAGGATGTCTACTTTCCAACTCCGTTGAGAGCGCGCCAATTGGGCTTCTGTAGCTCCAGAAAATCCACTTCGAATGCAGGGAGGTCAGAATCCAACAGCATCTGCAGTCCTTTTCAGTCTCTGAATCAGATTTTTGCTCAGATCCCTCAATTTCAGCCAGAAAATACCTGAAATCACAGAAAAACACACAAACTCATAGTAAAGTCCAGAAAAGTGAATTTTAACTAAAAACTAATAAAAATATACTAAGAACTCAACTAAAACTACTAAAAACATACTAAAAACAATGCCAAAAAGGGTATAAATTATCCGCTCATCACAACACCAAACTTAAATTGTTGCTTGTCCCTAAGCAACTGAAAATCAAATAAGATAAAAAGAAGAGAATATACTATAGACTCCAAATTATCAATGAAACTTAGCTCCAAATTAGATGAGCGGGACTAGTAGCTTTTTGCCTCCAAACAGTTTTGGCATCTCACTTTATCCTTTGAAATTCAGAATGATTGGCTTCTTTAAGAACTCAGAATCCAGATAGTGTTATTGATTCTCCTAGTTAAGTATGATGATTCTTGAACACAGCTACTTTATGAGTCTTGGCCGTAGCCCAAAGCACTCTGTCTTCCAGTATTACCACCGGATACATACATGCCACAGACACATAATTGGGTGAACCTTTTCAGATTGTGACTCAGCTTTGCTAGAGTCCCCAATTAGAGGTGTCCAGGGTTCTTAAGCACACTCTTTTTGCCTTGGATCACAACTTTATTTCTTTCTTTTTCTTTCTTTTTCTCTTTCTTTTCTTTTTTCGTTTTTCTCCTTCTCTTTTTTTTTTTGTATTCACTGCTTTTTCTTGCTTCAAGAATCATTTTTATGATTTTTCAGATCCTTAGTAACATGTCTCCTTTTTCCTCATTCTTTCAAGAGCCAACAATTTTAACATTCATGAACAACAAATTCAAAAGACATATGCACTGTTCAAGCATACATTCAGAAAACAAAAAGTATTGTCTCCACATCAAACTAATTAAGCTAGTTTTAAAGATGAATTTGAAATCCTGTACTTCTTGTTCTTTTGTAATAAAAACAGTTTTCTTTTAAGAAAGGTGATGGATTCATAGGACATTCATAACTTTAAGGCATAGACACTAAGACACTAATGATCATAAGACACAAACATAGATAAACATAAAGCATAATTTTCGAAAAGCAGAAAAATAAAGAACAAGGAGATTAAAGAACGGGTCCACCTCAGTGATGGCGGCTTGTTCTTCCCTTTTGAAGGTCTTATGGAGTGCTTGAGCTCCTCAATGTCTCTTCCTTGTCTTTGTTGCTCCTCTCTTAGTTGTCCCATGTTGGAACTCAATTCTCCTAGGGAGGTGTTAATTTGCTCCCAATAGTCTTGTGGAGAAAAGTGCATCCCTTGAGGCATCTCAGGGATCTCATGATGAGAGGGGTCTCTTGTTTGCTCCATCCTTTAGTAATGGGCTTGAGGTCATGCCTTCTCAGTTGAACCGGCTTCCCTCTTGAGTTTCTCTTCCATTGAGCGCCCTCTTCACAAATGTTTATGAGGACTTGGTCCAACCTTTGATCAAAGTTGACCCTTTTTGAGTTTGAAAGGGATCTCAGGGATCACCTTCTTCAAGGCCACAACTTCATAGAAGTGGTCTTGATGCACCCTTGAGATGAATCTTCTCCATCTCCCATGACTCGGAGGTAAAAGCTTTTGCCTTCCTTTTCCTCTTTCTAGAGGTTTCTCCGGCCTTGGATGCCATAAATGGTTATGGAAAAACAAAAAGCAATGCTTTTACCACACCAAACTTAAAAGGGTTGCTCGTCCTCGAGCAAAAGAAGAAAGAAGAGAGTAGAAGAAGAAGAAATGAGGAAGAAGGGAACGGCTTTGTGTTCGGCCAAAGAGGGGGAGAAGTGGTGTTTTATGAAGGATGGATGTGAGTGGTGAAGAGAGAGAGATGTTGAGGTGATTGGTGAATGGGTGAAGAAGAAGAGAGAGAGTGGTGGGGTTGGTGGGGATCCTGTGGGGTCCACAGATCCTGAGGTGTCAAGGAAAAGTCATCCCTGCACCAAATGGCTTTCAAAATCACGTTTTGAGCCAATTCTGGCGTTAAACGCCGGGCTGGTGCCCATTCCTGGCGTTTAACGCCAGGCTCTTGCCCTTTTCTGGCGTTTAACGCCAGTCTGGTTCCCCTTTCTGGCGTTAAACGCCCAGAATGGTGCCAGACTGGGCGTTAAACGCCCAACTGCTAGCCTCACTGGCGTTTAAACGCCAGTGGGTTCTTCCTCCAGGGTGTGCTGTTTTTCTTCCTGTTTTTCATTATATTTTTGCTTTTTCAATTGATTTTGTGACTTCTCATGATCATCAACCTACAAAATAACAAAAAATAACAAAGGAAAATAGATAAAATATAACATTGGGTTGCCTCCCAACAAGCGCTTCTTTAATGTCAGTAGCTTGACAGAGGGCTCTCATGGAGCCTCACAGATACTCAGAGCAATGTTGGAACCTCCCAACACCAAACTTAGAGTTTGAATGTGGGTGTTCAACACCAAACTTAGAGTTTGGTTGTGGCCTCCCAACACCAAACTTAGAGTTTGACTGTGGGGGCTCTGTTTGACTCTGATTGGAGAGAAGCTCTTCATGCTTCCTCTCCATGGTGACAGAGGGATATCCTTGAGCCTTAAACACAAAGGATTCTTCATTCACTTGAATGATCAGTTCACCTCTATCAACATCAATCACAGCCTTAGCTGTGGCTAGGAAGGGTCTGCCAAGGATGATGGTTTCATCCATGCACTTCCCAGTCTCTAGGACTATGAAATCAATAGGGATGTAATGGTCTTCAATCTTCACCAAAACATCCTCTACAAGTCCATGAGCTTGTTTTCTTGAATTGTCTGCCTTCTCTAGTGAGATTCTTGCAGCTTGTACCTCAAAGATCCCTAGCTTCTCCATTACAGAGAGAGGCATGAGGTTTACACTTGACCCTAAGTCACACAGAGCCTTCTTGAAGGTCATGGTGCCTATGGTACAAGGTATTGAAAACTTCCCAGGGTCTTGTCTCTTTTGAGGTAATTTCTGCCTAGACAAGTCATCCAGTTCTTTGGTGAGCAAAGGGGGTTCATCCTCCCAAGTCTCATTTCCAAATAACTTGTCTTTTAGCTTCATGATTGCTCCAAGGTATTTAGCAACTTGCTCTTCAGTGACATACTCATCCTCTTCAGAGGAAGAATACTCATCAGAGCTCATGAAAGGCAGAAGTAAGTCCAATGGAATCTCTATGGTCTCATTTTGAGCCTCAGATTCCCATGGTTCCTCATTAGGGAACTCATTGGAGGCTAGTGCACGCCCATTGAGGTCTTCCTCAGTGGCGTTCACTTCCTCTCCCTCCTCTCCAAATTCGGTCATGTTGATGGCCTTGCACTCTCCTTTTGGATTTTCTTCTGTATTGCTTGGAAGAGTACTAGGAGGGAGTTCAGTAACTTTCTTGCTCAGCTGTCCCACTTGTGCCTCCAAATTTCTAATGGAGGACCTTGTTTCAGTCATGAAACTTTGAGTGGTTTTGATTAGATCAGAGACCATGGTTGCTAAGTCAGAGGGGTTCTGTTTAGAATTCTCTGTCTGTTGCTGAGAAGATGATGGAAAAGGCTTGCCATTGCTAAACCTGTCTCTTCTACCATTATTGGTGTTGAAACCTTGTTGAGGTCTCTCTTGATTCTTCCATGAGAAATTTGGGTGATTTCTCCATGAAGAATTATAGGTGTTTCCATAGGGCTCTCCTAGGTAATTCACCTCTTCCATTGAAGGGTTCTCAGGATCATAAGCTTCTTCCTCAGATGAAGCATCCTTAGTACTGCTTGGTGCATTTTGCATTCCAGACAGACTTTGAGAAATCAAATTGACTTGTTGAGTCAATATCTTGTTCTGAGCCAGAATGGCATTCAGAGTATCAATCTCAAGAACTCCTTTCTTCTGACTTGTCCCATTGTTCACAGGATTCCTTTCAGAAGTGTACATGAATTGGTTATTTGCAACCATTTCAATTAGCTCTTGAGCTTCTGTAGGCGTCTTCTTCAGATGAAGAGATCCTCCAGCAGAGCTATCCAAAGACATCTTGGATAGTTCAGAGAGACCATCATAGAAAATACCTATGATGCTCCATTCAGAAAGCATGTCAGATGGACATTTTCTGATTAATTGTTTGTATCTTTCCCAAGCTTCATAGAGGGATTCTCCTTCCTTCTGTCTGAAGGTTTGGACTTCCACTCTAAGCTTACTCAATTTTTGAGGTGGAAAGAACTTTGCCAAGAAGGCATTGACTAGCTTTTCCCATGAGTCCAGGCTTTCCTTAGGTTGTGAGTCCAACCATGTTCTAGCTCTGTCTCTTACAGCAAAAGGGAATAGCATCAGTCTGTAGACCTCAGGGTCAACCCCATTAGTCTTGACTGTGTCACAGATTTGCAAGAATTCAGCTAAAAACTGATGAGGATCTTCCAATGGAAGTCCATGGAACTTGCAATTCTGTTGCATTAGAGAAACTAATTGAGGCTTAAGCTCAAAGTTGTTTGCTCCAGTGGCAGGGATAGAGATGCTTCTCCCATAGAAGTCGGGAGTAGGTGCAGTAAAGTCACCCAGCACCTTCCTTGCATTGTTGGCATTGTTGTTGTTTTCGGCTGCCATAGGTTCTTCTTCTTTGAAGAATTCGGTCAGGTCCTCAACAGAGAGTTGTGCCTTAGCTTCTCTTAGCTTTCGCTTCAAGGTCCTTTCAGGTTCAGGGTCAACTTCAACAAGAATGCCTTTGTCTCTGCTCCTGCTCATAAGAAAGAGAAGAGAACAAGAAAATATGGAGTCCTCTATGTCACAGTATAGAGATTCCTTGAGGTGTCAGAGGAACAGAAAAATAGAAAGAAGAGGTAGAAGAATTCGAACTTTAATTAGATAGAGTTCGAATTGTGCATTGAGAAGGAGTGGTACTCCATAAGTAGAAGGATGTGGGAAGGGAGGAAGAAATTTTCGAAAATCAAGTGAAATATTTTGAAAACATTTTTGAAAAACTTTAATTGATTTTCGAAAATCAAGAGTGGGAAAGAAATCAAGTAATTTTTGAAAAAGATTTTGAAATCAGAAATCAAAAAGATATGATAAAAAAAATTATTTTGAAAAAGATGTGATTAAAAAGATTTGATTGAAAAGTTATGCTTTTAAAAAGATATGATTGAAAAGATATGTTTTGAAAACAATTTTAAAAAGATTTGATTTTAAAAATTAATGACTTGCCTAAAAAGATATGATTCAAACATTAAAACCTTTCTCAACAGAAAAGGCAACAAACTTGAAATGTTCAATCAAATCATTAATTGTTAGCAAGTATCTTTGAAAAAGGAAAGAAATTGATTTTGAAAACATTTGATTGAAAAGATATGATTTGAAAAAGATTTGATTTTGAAAAACTTTGAAAACTTGAAAAAAAAATTGATTTGAAAACAAAATCCTCCCCCTTGTGCCATCCTGGCGTTAAACGCCCAGAATGGTGCACATTCTGGCGTTTAACGCCCAAAACTCTACCCTTTTGGGCGTTAAACGCCCAGCCAGGCACCCTGGCTGGCGTTTAAACGCCAGTCTGTCTTCTTCACTGGGCATTTTTGAATGCCCAGCTTTTTCTGTATAATTCCTCTGCAGTATGTTCTGAATCTTTAATTCTCTGTATTATTGACTTAAGAAGACACAAATTAAAAATATTTTTGGATTTTTAATAATCAAAATGCAACTAAAATCAAATAACAATGCATGCAAGACACCAAACTTAGCAGTTTGTATACTACTGACACTAATGAGAATGCATATGAGACACACAAAAGCACTCAAGTCAAGAGAATTTAAAGATTAGAATAAGAAACCATCAATAACATCTTGAAGATCCTTAAGACACATGAATGAATGCATGCAATTGACACCAAACTTAAAATGAGACTCTAGACTCAAACAAGAAACATAAAATATTTTTTGGTTTTTATGATTTTATAAATTTTTTTTTTTTGGATTTTTTTCGAAAATTATATGGAAAAGAAAAACAAAGGTATCAAAATTCTTAATGAGAATTCCAGGAATCATGCAATGTTAGTCTAAAGCTTTAGTCTAAAGGAATTAGACATGGCTAGCCAAGCTTCAGCAGGACATTGCACTCAAGAGCTAAATTGATGAAGATCAATCAGCTTTGGTGATGATAAGAACATCACCTTGAAACACTAGAATTCATTCTTAAGAACTCTGAAAAAAAAAATACCTAATCTAAGCAACAAGATGAACCGTCAGTTGTCCATACACAAAACAATCCCCGGCAACGGCGCCAAAAACTTGGTAGCGCGAAATTGTGATCACTACACAACTTTGCACAACTAACCAGCAAGTGCACTGGGTCGTCCAAGTAATACCTTGCGTGAGCAAGGGTCGATCCCACAGAGATTGTTGGTATGAAGCAAGCTATGGTCACCTTGTAAATCTTAGTCAGGCAGACTCAAATGGGTATAGATGATGAATAAAACATAAAGATAAAGATAGAGGTACTTATGTAATTCATTGGTAGGAACTTCAGATAAGCGTATGAAGATGCCTTCCCTTCCGTCTCTCTGCTTTCCTACTGTCTTCATCCAATCCTTCTTACTCCTTTCCATGGCAAGCTTATGCAAAGGTTTCACCGTTGTCAGTGGCTACCTCCCATCCTCTCAGTGAAAATGTTCCTATGCTCTGTCACAGCATATGGCTAATCAGCTGTCGGTTCTCGGTCAGGCCGGAATAGAATCCATCGATTCTTTTGCGTCTGTCACTAACGCCCCGCCTGCTAGGAGTTTGAAGCACGTCACAGTCATTCAATCATTGAATCCTACTCAGAATACCACAGAAAAGGTTAGACCTTCCGGATTCTCTTGAATGCCGCCATCAGTTCTCGCCTATACCACGAAGACTCTGATCTCACGGAATGGCTGGCTCGGTTGTCAGGCGAGCACTCGGTTGTCAGGCGATCAACCATGCATCGTGTATCAGGAATCCAAGAGATAAACACTAGAGCCTTGATTGCTTGTAGAACAAAAGTGGTTGTCAGTCACTTTGTTCATAGGTGAGAATGATGATGAGTGTCACGGATCATCACATTCATCAAGTTGGAGAACAAGTGATATCTTGGACAAAGAACAAGCGGAATTGAATAGAAGAACAATAGTAATTGCATTAATACTCGAGGTACAGCAGAGCTCCACACCTTAATCTATGGTGTGTAGAAACTCCACCGTTGAAAATACATAAGAACAAAAGTGATCATTGGTTTCGGCCCCAAAGAGGGAACCAGAAGAACCAAGATGAAAATACAATAGTAAAAGGTCCTATATATAGAGAACTAGTAGCCTAGGGTGTACAGAGATGAGTAAATGACATAAAAATCCACTTCCGGGCCCACTTGGTGTGTGCTTGGGCTGAGCAATAAAGCATTTTCGTGTAGAGACTCTCCTTGGAGTTAAACGCCAGCTTTGGTGCCAGTTTGGGCGTTTAACTCCCATTTAGGTGCCAGTTCCGGCGTTTAACGCTGGAATTTCTGTAGGTGACTTTGAACGCCGGTTTGGGCCATCAAATCTTGGGCAAAGTATGGACTATCATATATTTCTGGAAAGCCCAGGATGTCTACTTTCCAACGCCGTTGAGAGCGCGCCAATTGGGCTTCTGTAGCTCCAGAAAATCCACTTCGAATGCAGGGAGGTCAGAATCCAACAGCATCTGCAGTCCTTTTCAGTCTCTGAATCGGATTTTTGCTCAGATCCCTCAATTTCAGCCAGAAAATACCTGAAATCACAGAAAAACACACAAACTCATAGTAAAGTCCAGAAAAGTGAATTTTAACTAAAAACTAATAAAAATATACTAAGAACTCAACTAAAACTACTAAAAACATACTAAAAACAATGCCAAAAAGGGTACAAATTATCCGCTCATCACTTGGCTATACATATACCCTCACCCTTACCTTAGCCCCATTACAACCTTGAAAAAGACTTCATGATGTTTGCATTGGTGTATTAAATATTTGTTGATTGGTTAGATAAAGAATAAAGTTTTAGAAAGCATGACTAGAGAATAGTAGAGTGATCAACCCTAGACACTTGAGAGACTAGAGTGTATATACACCACCAGTGAGAGTTCAATGCTTGATTCTATGTTTCCTGCTTTCATGAGCTGTCTTCTTACAAGTTTAATTGCTTCTTATTGTATGATTTGAATTAGTGGAATTTGATTTATGCCTGTCTTGGAGAACTTGTTTATTTTTGACCAAGTAGATAGAAATATCTTAGCATATAGTTGTATTCATATACATAGGTTGCATTGCATGAGTCTTACTTTTCCCTACTCATTCTTTTTGTCTCCTTGAGCTTAGTATGAGGACATGTTAATGTTTAAGTGTGGGGAGTTTGATAAACCACTATTTTATGGTTTATCTTGTGCTAATTTGGGTGGTTTTTATCAACTCTTTACTCACTTATTCATATGATTTGCATGATTTTATAATTCCTTCCCAATTTTGTTCCACGGTTGAAAACTTGTTCCCTAGACATCTAAATTGTATATTTTTAATTCCCCTTATACCATTCGATGCCGTGATCTGTACGTTAAGTGTTTTCAGGCTTTATAGGGCAGGAATGGCTTAGAGGGTGGAGAGGAAACTTGCAAAAATGGAAGGAATGCAAGGAAACAAAAGAGCTGACCAGCGAGGAGCAACGCGGATGCGCACTCGATGTGCACACGCACATTAGCGCATTCACACATAGACGCGCACGCGCACCTGGCGCGTACGCGCAACAGGCAAAGAGAACAATCGACGCACGCGCGCACCTAGCGTGCACGCATGACATGCGCGACGTACAGCAGGTGTAGAAAAATACTGGGGGCGATTTCGGGCCAGTTTTGGATACATTTTTCGGCCCAGAAAATACAGACTAGAGCCAGGAAAGAGCAGAGACTCAACACATTCTCATTATGCATAGTTTTAGTTTTACTTTTGAATCTAGAGAGAGAATTCTACTACATCCTCTAGGTTTTCTTCACATTCATAGTTCATAGAATTTTATTGCTTTTTGCTTTTGCTTGGGATATTGAGAAGAGTCATTACCTCCGTTGAAGCTTCACTATTCTAGTTTGTTTCTCTATTCCTTTACTCTTTTTATTGTCCATTAACCCTGTTTGGATAAGTATATTTATGATTTTGGGATTTATTAATGCAAAGAACCATTTTTACTTTTAATTAATTTTCAGTTATTATTTATCATGTCTTCCTTTTATTCTCTTCTTAACCCTGTGAAAGTTATATTCATGTTAACGGAGTAGTTTCCTAACTTGATTGGGAGTTGATTAAGAGGAGAACCTTGAGTTGAATTACTCGAGTGTTAATTTTAATTGGTGGTTGTTGGTTGACTCTCTAGTCTCTGACTCTGATTCTTTCTTAGGAAAGGATTAGGACGCGAGTGATAGGGTTAGTTGGTTAGTTAATTGACTTTTCCTTATTATATAAGGGATGACCAAGTAGAACAACAACCTTTTATTATTACACTTGGGAAAATTCAATAAGGATAGAACTTCCAATTAATCTTCTCCCGGTCAAGACTTTTATTTGAATTATATGAATTCACTCGTTAATTTCCATTGCTTAAACTCACTATTATTTATTTATCTGTTTCTCAACTCAAAAATTTCTTGGAAAACCTCTGACCAATAAGCTCCACCCTTTTGTCAACTCGTTGGGAGACGACCTGGGACTCATACTTCTAGTATTTTTATTCTAAAATTGTGACAAACCCTTTCTAAATTGATAAGCGGATTTTAGTCGATTGAGAACTGTACTTGCAACGCTATTTCCTCTATAAATTCTTAATCGGTCAATTTCTGCCGCGTCAATCCTCCAGAAGGAGTGGTGGCTGCCCTTACTAAGGTGGATTTGTTCCCGTTACTCCCCTGTTGTTTATGTTATTTTTTCCTTTTTTCATGTAGTTTGTTTTATTGTCTGTCTCTAGTGCATGATAATCTATCTTTATGTCTTAAAGTTATGAAATACTCCATGAATCTCTCACCTTTCTTAAAAGAAAATTATTTTAATTAAAAAAGAAAAGTAAGATGCATGAATTTTGAGTTTTATATTAGGAATAGTTCAATTATGTGATGTGGTGGCATTGCTTCTGTTTTCTAAATGTATGAATAAACAGTGCATATTTGATGTTGGAGTTAAAGAATGTTGACTCTTGAAAGAATGATGATAAAAGAGAAGTATTATTGGTGATCTGAAAAATCCTAAAATTGATTCTTGAAGCAAGAAAAAGCAACAAAAAGTAATTAAAGAAAAAAATTATGTGAAAAAGAAAAAATAAAATAAAATAAAAATAAAAAAAGCAAGCAGAAAAAGAAATAAAAAACAGAAAAAGCCAATAGCTCTTTAAACCAAAAGGCAAGAGCAAAAAACCAATAGTTCTTTAAACCAAAAGGCAAGAGCAAGGATGCAAGGCTTTGAGCACAATGGTTAGGAGGGCCTAAAAGTGAAATCTTAGCCTAGGCAGCTCAATTGAGCTGCTTCCCTAACTATATGCTTGTAGTGTGAAGGTGTCAAGTGAAAAACTTGAGACTAAGCAGTTAAAGTCGCGGTCCAAAGCAAAGAGTATGCTTAAGAACCCTGGACACCACCAATTGGGGACTTTAGTAAACCTGAGTCACAACCCTAAGGGGTTCACCCAGTTAAAGTGTCTATGGCATTTATGTATCCGATGATAATACTGAAAAATAAAGTGCTTAGGGTCACGCCCAAGATTCTAAAATCTGTGTTCAAGAATTAAAAAGAACTTAACTAGGAGAATCAATAATATCATCTGGATTCTAAGTTCCTAAAGATGCCAACCATTCTGAGCTTCAATAGATAGTGAGATGCCAAAACTATTTAGAAGCAAAAAGCTACTAGTCCCGCTCATCTATTTGAAACTGAGCTTCATTGAGAATTCTGAAATTTACTTCATCCTTATATTTCTTTTTATCCTACTTTGTTTTTTGTTACTTGGGGACAAGCAACAGTTTAAGTTTGGTGTTCTGATGAGCGAATATTTTATACGTTTTTCGGCATTGATTTCATATAGTTTTTATTATGTTTTATTTAAGTTTTATTATATTTTCATAGGTTTTAGTGAAAAATTCATATTTTTGGATTCTACTTTGAGTTTGTATTTTTTATGGTGATTTCAGAAATTTTCTGGCTGAAATTGAAGAGCTTGAGCAGAAGTCTGATTCAGAAGTAGAGAAAGGACTACAGATGCTGTTAGGATCTGACCTCTGTGCACTCAAAGGAGCTTTTCTGGAGCTATAGAGGTCCAAATGGTGTGCTCTCAATAGATATGAAAAGCTAACATTCAGGGCTTTCTAGAAATATATAATAGTCCATACTTTGTTTCGAAAATAAAGGCCCAAAACTAGCACTCAATGCCAGCCACCAGCCGCATTCCTGGCGTCCAGCGTCCACAAGGGAGCAACTGGAGTTCAACGCCCAAAAAGGGGCCCCTAGCCAGCGTTCAAAGCTCCTAAGGGACATTAGCACGTGGGAGACATTCAAACTCAACCCAAACACTCACCAAGTGGGTCTCAAAAGTGGATTTTCGCATTATCAACTTAGTTTATCATATTTCTGTAATCCTTAGTCATTAGATTAGTATATATAGGAAAAGATCACCCATGTTTAGGATCTTCTTCCTCCCTCATTATTTTCGAACACTATTTTCTATTAGTATAAGTCTCTAAACCTCCTAGGTTAAGGGGAGGAGCTCTGCTGAGTTTTATGGATTAATAAAAGTATTACTATTCTATCTCAATTCGTGTTTGATTCTCTATTCTAAGCCGTATCTTCGTTCTTCAACCTTATGAATGAGTTGAACTGGCACAAGGTTATCTCTATTCTACATGGGTTCAGCGAGCGTTTGCCGTCTTTCATCATATATTAATGAACCACTAGCTTGATTATACGTCTCTTAGACGGCTAATCTATGACTTCGTTGGGGACTTCTCGAGACATCAGTTCAGCCGAGGTATGGGGAGATTAAGGTCTTGTGGTAAAGGCTAGAACCAAATGCGCAGCATTCTCTAATTCGGAAGATTCGACCTTGTCTGTGGCGTTTTGAGTAGGATCATCAATGGACTGCAGGAGCTTCACCCTCATTTAGACTGGATGCGCACTAACCCTGGTATTCATCCTAGAGGAGAATCGGCGATCTCTCAAGAAAGGCGTTGATCACATACAGCCTGCCATAGAAGAAATCATTCACAGTTGGCGTAGACAGTGGGACCGAATTAATCCAGAAGAATAAAGCATCTCTGAAGCCTTAACCATCTTCTAATCATTGCATTCACCTTCAATTGAGTAACGTTATCTTTATTTTACTTTTATGTGCTTTAAACAAACAAACAATTTTTTTTATCCGCCTGACTAATATCTACAAAATAACCACAGCTTGATTCAAGCCAACAATCCTCATGGGATCGACCCTGACTCATTCAGGTATTACTTGGACGACCCAGTGCACTTATTGATTTAGTTGTGCGAAGAACAATAGTATTAATCCATCAAAATACATAAAGCTACTAACCTTAACAATAGAGGTTTAGTTCCTCATGGTGCAGAAAAAATCCTAAAAGTGTAAAAAGTATCAACTGAAAAGGTGCAGAAGAGGAGAAGAAGCCGCACAGGGCAAATCTCTCCTCTTTTTATATCTCTCATCCTAATTGATTCCAAAAACTTAAATTAAACCTAATCATATTTTTTCTTATTCTCTTTTTTTATTAAATTTAAATTGTGATCTTCCTTGTTGAGTGCTAGCGGGCGTAGGGTCAACTGCTGGATACACTATCGGCGCTAAATGCCAGGTTGGTGGCATTTAGCACTACCCTTCCAGACTCGCCAACATGAGTTCCAAGACCCGGCACTAAATGCCGGTGGTGTGGCGTTTAATGCCACCAAGGCAGGGAGGAATTGTGAGGCTTTAAGGTCTGGCGCTAAATACCGATGATGTGGTGATCACAGAATTTCTAATCTATGACTTACCAGCAAGTGCATCAGGTCGTACAAAGTAATAACTCACAATTAGTGAGTGTCGATCCTACGAGGATTAACGGATTAAACAAGTAATGGTCGATTGATTATTCTAGTTAGACAAATTGAAACGAAAGTTTTGATTATCAATTAACATAAAAGACAATAAATTAAGAAAGCAAATAATTAACGTTTATGGCAAACTACGTTGAACATGCAATGAATACGTTTATGGCAAACTCCTGGTGATTAAATTTCTTTTCCTAGCCAACTCAATCTCCTCTAATATAACCGACTGTCAATTCCTTGATCACTCAATTATATCAGAAGATTAAGTTCAATTTCGGGTTTATAAGACACACAACCCTAAGAATCCCAAAACATAATGCAGTTATATATCGCGTACCACACTACGTCCAGATAATTAGAAGTTATGAGAAATTGGTTTCAAGCTGTAATTCTAATAATATAACTTTTCCAATACTCAAATAGAATTCAAGTAGAATTAGAGTTATTTTTCAATAATCACTAATTCCTAGGATAAAGAACGAAACCAATCCTTAAACAATAATCAAAGTATTAATCAAAGGTAGAAGAACAAATATTTATTAATCTATTTAAGTAAATAGAACTCCTAACCTTAACAATGAAAGTTTAATTGCTCATGATGTGAAAAATCCTAGAAGAAAAAAAGTGTAAAATGTGCGAAATAAAAATTGGGAGAAGAAAAGTTTTCACATGGGTGGATCTCAATCTTATTTATAGTCCTAATTAAAATATATTAAAACTTAAATAAAAGCCTAAGAGATCTTTTCTAATAGTCATGTAATTTACAAAATCAAATTTCCAAAAACTTTGTTGATTTGTTGCAACATGTGATCCCATTAATGGGCACAAAATGGAGCTTGAATCAGGCCTTCAGCGATAGGACTCAAGTTGAGGAGGAGGATACCTCATTGTCCTCTTTGATGCATGAGATGATGTCGTTCATTTGAGACTTTTATGGGAGTGGCCATGGCAATGCTGAAAGTGAACTTTATGTCAAGATTTCAAGAACTTTGACATTCTTTATGATGGTTGAAGATTGAGAGTGGTGGATGATGATGGTCAATGGTGTTGATGGTAACGTGGCGGTGGCAACCGTGGTGTTGTTGGAAAAAGTTGAAAGATAAAGGAGAGAAGATTGAACATGATGGAGGCAGAGACAGTGAGGTGGCGACAGTTGGAACTTTTAATATACAGTTCAAACTTTTATGCCTCATTGAAACACCAAACATCTTGGGACCACTATAACATTCACCTTCCATTAGAACAATACTTTGTTGTTGGTATCTGGTGGTGGTGCATACTTGTACTTCTAAACCTACCTTCATCAGGAGATACATAATTGGTATGAATGCAGAAACAACTTTCTTCTGCAATTCTAATCTCCAAATAAGGATTAGGCAGCCTTTAGGATGATACCTCCAGCAAATGCCTTTACTGTCATCTGATTCCCAAATTGAATCTTCAATTCCAACTTTGATAATGCTCCATAACGCTAAAGAGATTATCATTTGATCATATTCTGTAACAATGTAGCTTTCCTTTCTCTTTGCATGTGCTTGCACTGTGAAACTTGCTTCTCTTTGTATACCTTAAAATCTGCCACTTCTATATGGACAAGGATTTTTCTTTGTGGTTTCAGTTGCACAATAGCAATGATCATGTTCTTTCAGCAAATCCAAACAACCTCGTGCTCACTGCAGTTGCATGTATAAGTCGTCCATAGCGGCAAATCAAAGCTAGAATCTGAAACAGAGATCAGATCTCTGCTATAATCACACATGCAGTTGGTTGAAATTAATTAGTGTTCAAATTCATTAAGTTTATGTGTAATCCATTCTCCTAGTCTTGAGTATCTATTTTTCTGAGATGCTTCAAAGGCCCTTCTCAACATTGAAAGAGTGGGCTCTATTGGCATTGTTTTGAGAAAGTTCTCTAGCTCGTCCATATATCCATGCCGACTATATAGTTCAATCATGCAATCATAGTGCTCCAGCCAGGGCAGGACATAGTATTCATTGCTCATTGATCTAAAGCAGTCAGTACCTACATCAACAAAGCCTTCTTCAACACAAGCCAGCAGAATTCCCTGAAACGTCACTTGGTCTGGATTGATGCCTTCTGCTTCCATCAGTTGAAAAAGTTCAAGCGCCTCTTTACCCCTATGATTGTGGCAACATCCGAAAATGATGGTATTCCAAATGACTATATCTCTGGAAATTGCTCCCTTGAGAACCTCGATAGCATACTCAAGGCATCGACATCGAGAATACATGTTGACCAAAGCAGTTCTGATTATAATATCCATTTCAAATCCATGTCTAATGATGAATCCATGAATCTGTTTTCCAAAGTTAAGAGAAAAACTATTTGCACATGCTGCCAAGAGGGTTCCAAAGGTATACTTTGTTGGTTTTGTCTCCCACTGCATCTCCAAAAATTTTGTTAGTGCTTGTTCACCCAACTGATGATGATCATAGCTAGCCAACAAAGCATTCCAAGAAACCCAGTCACGCCGATTACTCATCTGGTCAAACCAAACTGTGGCACTGTTCAAGTTCCCACATTTACCATACATATCAAGAAGAGCATTGCCGGCACTCAGGTATGAGTGGAAACCATGTCGATATATATAACCGTGTACTTGTTTACCCATCTCCTGATCTGAAAGACCTGCAGAGACATTTAACATCAGACTAAGTGTTACATGATCGACATCTTTAATTTTACCAAGCATCAGATATATAAAGTCTAATGCTTCGTGCCAATCACAAAATCTAGCATACCCTGCCAACATTGCATTCCATGATATCACATTTCGCTCTGGCATCTCATCAAAAATCTTTCTTGCTTCCCATATTTTCCCACACATTGCATATCCAGATACAATCGAGGTCCAAGACACCAAATCTTTGGAACCAATCTGATCAAAAACCTCATGGCCATCCTCAAGCTTACCACACTTCATATACATGTTAATAAGTGAGCTTGAAACAACATTATCCTCGTGAAGACCTAACTTCACAACCACCCCATGTATCTGCATCCCCTCATCCAGCCGAGAGATACTCGCACAAGCAACAAGAGCAGCTGAAAATGTGAAATGCAATGGTCGAACTTTCACCAAAAACATCCGCGAAAACAAGACAATGGCCTCCCTCGCATCGCCAGCATCAAGATACCTCCTCACAATGACATTCCAAGTGACAGCATTGGGACTTGGAATCTCTTGAAACATTCTACGAGCATCAACCATGAGCCCACATTTTCCATAGACATTAACAAGGGAACTCCCGAGAATCACATTGCGACAAAACCCAAATTTCACAACAGTCACATGAGCCTGCTTGGCCAAAACAATCTCAGAAGCCACAGCACACGACCCAAGAACACCAGCCAAAGTTATCTGATTGGGATAAACACCACACCTATTCATCTTCAAAAACAGCTTGAAAACCTCATCCGAGAAACCTCTCTGGGAATAAGCGTTGATGAGCGCATTCCAAGAGCCACCGTCTGGCTTCGGCATTTCATCGAACAATTCACGTGCATCCCGAAGAGAGTCACATCTTCCATAAGCCTCAATTGCTCGGTTGAGAAGGAAGATGGGTGGGTTGGGGGAGAAGGTGAGGAGGTGCGACTCGGCCTTGCGGAGGCCAACGACTGCGCGTGGGGAGGTGCAGTGTTGGAAGAGATGGGCGTAGAGGGAGTATGGGAAGGGCGCCGGGAATGCGAAGAGGACGGAGGCGGCTTTACAGATGTGACCGGCGTTGACGTGGGAGAGGATGGTTGTGATGGCCGCCTTGGTGGTGTTGGTTGCGGTGGAGCGTGGTTGAGGCTTGAGGTTCTTTGCGTGGAGGAGCTGGTTGAGTATGGAAGCGGCACTTACTCCCATGTAAGGGCACAATGGAAAGACCAAAACACTTGGTTTGGCTTATGTGTTGGTTTGAAGCTAATTTTTAAAAAACAAATTATTCTATCCATCCTATTATATAAAAATTAGATTTTTCATTAAATAATAAAATTGTTGTGGCATATTTTTAAAAAGATTACGTATTATTTTCGTCTCTAATGTCTGAAGCCAAAATTAAAATCGTCTCCAATTTTTTTGTTATTAAAATCATCCTCAACATTACAAAACATTATAAAGTCATCCTTTTAAACATAATTTTTAAAATGATACAAATACCATTTTTCTATTATTACTAATTACCCCAGTCCCACCCACCCATTACCCCACTCCTTTCCACTATACTTAAAACAGACAAATTGAAACAAAAAAAAAAGAACAAAAGAGGGAGAAAAGAGAAAAAGAAAAGAAGAAGAGGGAGGCGACGGCAGAAAAGAGGGCAGCCTTCTGCGACGAGGAGACGTCAGCAGTTGCTTCGTCAGGGAGATGGCAACAGGTCAAAGTCGGGCGCTTAGGTTGTGCGGAGTAACGAGGTGTTGGAAACTCCGTTCGTTGGGGTCATTGTCGTTGTCGTCGGCGAAGAGGCCCGGAGAACGTGCGACACTTAGTCGATGGAGTTCGGGACTCCCTTCGTTGTGTCCCTCCCTTCGCTGAAGGTGCTGCACGTTGGGAATAGGGTTTTATTTGGGTGTCATGAGTATATAGTGATACTTTTTGTTGGGTGCTCTGTTCTTGAGAAATTAGTGTTGGAATCAACCTACAGCACGCATGTGGAAGATTCATTTGTGCCCAAGGAAGTTTGATTTGAATTTGAATCATTTGGTGAAGGCTGGGATTGAATTCTCTTGGTACAAGACTTACATTAAGTCTATGTTCGTGATAATCAATTTTTTTTTCAATGTTTGATGTCTTTCAATTTTGTTCTTGACGGTTGAGGTGTGGTGTTTTTTGTTTCTGAAATTGAATTTCTTCAATTCACTCTATTAAAGTGTGTATTTTAAAATAGTGAAGTGAAGTTTTATGTGATGTGTGGAGTTTGAAAATGACTTTTAACAAATTACCTTAATTTAAAATTTATGTGAATTTATTGTGATTGTAGTTATTATTGAATTGTTGCATAATAAAAACGGCTCAGGTGAAAAAAATTGAGTTAGAAATAGTGGGTAGGTGATATAACAATTCTAGTTTTTAAAAAATAAATAATAAATTATTCATGATTTATTTATTTATTGGGATTTTTATTTAAAAAAGATTATTTTTTAAAATAATTAAATTAAATTTTATGAATTTTTGAGTTTAAAGTTTATTAAAATTTTTGAATAATTTTTATTATAATGAGATATTTAAAAAAAATAAAAATTATTATTATTATTATTAAATTAAAAAAAAGGAAGTGGCCAAAGCCATTTGGAAACAAAGAAAGGAAACTGATTTATATATATATATAACCAAACGAAAGAAATAACGATATATAACCAAACGAAAGAAATAACGTGGCTTTTGTAAAGAAAAACATATATGTATAACTGACACCTAATAGTATTTTTATATTACAAACCATTTGTTAACATTACCCTTAATTATCTTCCTCTCTCCTCATGCACCGAATGAACTTAAGAAAAGAAAAGAAGGAAGAGAAGCCGAGAGAGAGTGAGACGAGAGACCTTGGAACCGTGAAGTTTTTTTTTACGATTTTTTGTGATCCGTAATTTCAATAAAAAATCTAATTCGATAAAAGTATTTGTATTTTTTATCTTTACATATTAGGTATTATTTTCGATCGGTAGAAATTAGTCGGTGACGTAGTTCTCCTATTCTTTGAGTTTGGCCAACTGGAATTTTAGGAGATACAGACAATTTCTAATATTTTTTTTGGCAGCTCAGTCAGAAAGCTTCTCTTTAGTCTCGAGTATTTTGATTTCATACGGAACTAAAATTTCAGTAAATTCTCACCGATTAAATTTGTATTAGATAAGTGAATGGTTGTTATGATTGATTATTGATGGAGTTTGATTGACTTTATATTAAATTTTGTTGATATATTGTTATATGTGATTAAACTTGTGATTTGCTCATGTTTGTGCTGCCCAAACTGTGATAATAAGGCTGATTTAGGGATGTCTTTGCATTAGTTTTTGAATAAAGTGGGTGAGGTTTAATGGCCGAGGAATTAAATTAAAAGTTGTGAAAAATTGGTAACCGTAAAACTCAAAAACAGATTAAGATTTAAATGTATATTTTAAAAAGAAAATAAAGAGGGTTTCTGTTCTTGGTGAATAGAAGAATTAGTCAAAAAGAATTATTTTTGAGGAAATATACTTGTATTTTTATGAAAAGATTGAGTTTAATATTATAATTATATAAATTTTTTGAGTATTTTGGATAATAAATAAAGTTTAGGGGTTGAAATGGATATTTTATAAAAATTCAGGATTATTTATATAAATATAAAACAAAGCAAAGGTTTAAATATAATTTCAAAATATTAAAGTCAAAAAGAAAATATTAAAGAATTAGTGGTTTAAAAAGTAATTAATAAAAATTTAAAAATAAGGTTGTAGAAAATAAATTTTAAGAGTATTAAAAATATTATTTTAAATATTTGTTTAAAAGTATTCATTTATATTAGAGTAAATTATTATTTATCAGGATATTATTTTATAAAAATATTATTGTATGTATTATGAAAAATAAAATAGAGAATGGTATACATACAAGTTTTTCTAAAAATTTTAGAAAGACAAATCTAAGATAAGAATTTCATGATTCCATCTTCATAAAACATTTAGGAAAAGATGAAGGAAGAGTGTAAAGATAGTTTTTGATGTTAAAAGTAAGGAATTAAAAGAATGATGAGAAAAAAAAGGAAAAGAATTTAAAGAACCTCTGCCACAGGAGAGCTGAGAGTTAAAAGATTAAAAGAATCTGAAGAACTTCTGCCATAGTAGAGCAGAGAATAGAAAAGAAAGAACGAAAAGAAAAGGAGAGAAGTAGAAATGATTGGTTACCTGCTGAAAACAAGCAGAGATATGGTGGTTAGTCCACTGAGATTTGCTTTCCAGAGATACATCGGCCAATCTAAGGAATGGTCGCACCTATAAGACAGAGGTTGCTTACAGTGGTTATCGCTACATACATTGGCTAGAGAGAGCCTCACCTGTAAGACAGAGGTTGCTTACAGAGGTTATGTTTACATACATCGACTCAAGAGAGTCGCACCTGTAAGACAGAGATCGCTTACAGAGGTTATGACACTAGAAACCAAACTCAGACAAAGGTTGCTGAGTTACGTCGGGAGCAGGTAAAAACCGACAGATGAACTCATTACATGCACTAGGGATAGACATGCATCATACTTGTTTGCGCATACTTGTTTGTGATTGTGTTTTCTATGATTGTGTGTGCTTGTGATTGGATTATGTGTTCTATAATTGTTGAATTAGATTGTACTTTGTTGACTGTTATTGTAAACCAAATATATATATAAAATGAATATAACTCTACACGCCGACCCTACTAAGAAATTTCCAATTCTTACCCCCTATTTCCACCCCTTTCAGCTACAGGTGCGAAGGTTTAATGTGAAACTACAAGAACATAGAAGATTCTATTTACAAGTTGAGTTGTTAGATTTTATTTTCCCCTCATCATTTACTATTTTGGTTTTAGAGGGGTGTTGTAGGAAAATTGTCGGTAAAGAATTTCACAAAAATAATTGCTACGTTGCAAGTATAGTTCTAAACAAACAATGAATCCTTACATCGAAATTTGAATTGTTCGTTACTTAACCTAACCCAATAAAATTAACCGAAGTATTTAAACCTCGGGTCGTCTCTCAATAAATTGCAGGAAAGTATAGTTATTATTGGTTATGAGAAAGTATATTTTTGGCTTTTGGAATAAGGAACAAGAAAGTAAAATAACAAGGAAATAAAATAACAACAAAGAAAAGTCCTAACAAGGATTGAGAATTGAAATTTCTATCCTCATTATCATCATCAATTGTGATTGTAACTGCCTTTTGCTCTCATTTAGTTAACCTCTAACAATGAAGAAAAGTCAAGTGAGCAAAATCAACTTAAGTTCACAAGTTCTAATCAAAGATTAGATTTAGAGAAGTCTAAGCCAACTAGCAATTTTCAATCACCAATCAACAGAAGAAATTTGATAACTCAAGAGTCTCTAATTGATCAATCCAAATTAAGAACATAAAAATTTAAATTAAAATTCACCCAAGCATTTTATCAAATACTTGGAAGGCACAACATAAAAACAGAGAAAAACTAACAAGACATAGCAAAATCTAAGACTAACCAAAGCAAGGAAATAGCAATAGTAAGACAATTGAACAATAAGAAAACGTGAAACATAAATTGCATTAATGAAAATTGAGAGTAACACATGATTTCATAAACTAAATTAGCAAAATAAAGGAATCAATGAGAGAAGTAAATAACTAAAGTGCTAGAACAAATAAAAGTAGAAGAAACATAAATTAAAGCAAGGTAGAAATCTGAATTTGAGAAGAAATAAACATAAAAACCCTAAAACCTAGAGACTTCTCTCTCTCTGGAAAACTACATCTAAACCTAAAATTATGTGAATGAATGTTGAATGATTGAATTCCCCCCCTTCCAGCTCCACTCTGCAGCCTCTAATCTTCATTTTTGGGCCTGAAATTGGGCCAAAATGAGCCCAGAAATCACACCCAGCTAATTCTGATATCTGCAGCACGTGATGCTCTGTCACACGTATGCATCGGCCACATGTGCGCATCGACCATGCGTGCGGGTCGCTGCGCAAGTTCCTGGTCACGTGTATGCATCGCTTGCCTGCTGCACTGGTCACGCATACACATAGCCCACGCGTACGCTTCACCTAACTGCAAGGCAACTATGGAAAATTGCATGTCATTTTGAAGCCCCGGATGTTAGCTTTCCAACGCAACTAGAACCGCCTCATTCGAACCTATGTAGCTCAAGTTATGATCAATTTAGTACGAAGAGGTCAGGATTGACAACTTAGCAATTCCTTTAATTTCTTGTGTTCCTTCCACTTTTGCATGCTTCCTTTCCATTCTCTAAGCCATTCCTACCCTATAAATCCTGAAAACACTTAACAAACATATCACGACATCGAATGGTAATAAAAGAAGATTAAAATTAGCAAATTTAAGGCCAAAGAAGCATGTTTTCAATCATAGCACAAAATTAGGAAGGAAAATGTAAAACATGCAAATTCTATGAATAAGTGTGAGAATAATGGATAAAATCCACTCAATTCAGTACAAAATAAACTGTAAAATAGCAGTTTATCAATCTCCCCACACTTAAACATTAGCATGTCCTCATGCTAAGCTCAAGAGAAGTTATAAAGGATGTGAAGAGGAATAGTAGAATTCATAAAATGCAACCTATCTATATGAATGCAACTAAATGTGAAATGCTTCTACCTACTTGGTTAAAAGTAAATAAATCCTTTAAGAATGAATATGAACTAGATTCCATTAATTCAAATCATAAAATGAAGTGCAAATAGACTTGTAAGAAGAAGATAGCTCATGAAAGTCGGGAACAAAGAATCGAGCATCGAACCCTCACTGGAAGTGTATACACTCAAATCGCTCAGGTGTTCAAGGTTCGATTCTCTCAATTCTCTACTAATCTTGCTTTCTAAGACTTACTCTCCTTCTACCAATCAACAAAAATTTAATGCACAAATACACATATTAAGAGGTCTTTTAAGGGTTGTAATGCGGTTATGGTAAAGGTATGATTGTATTTGGTCAAGTGGACTGAAATTCGAATCCTTGATTAACCTAAACTTCCCACCTAACTTAAAACAATCCATTGGTGCACGAAATTGTGATCATCAACAATGGCGCCAAAAACTTGGTAGCGCTCTCAAACGTGAATCACACTTTGTCACAATTCCACACAACTAACCAGCAAGTGCACTGGGTCGTCCAAGTAATATCTTACGTGAGTAAGGGTCGATCCCACGAAAATTATTGGTATGAAGTAAGCTATGGTCATCTTGTAAATCTCAGTCAGGCTTATCCATGTGGTTATGGGAGATTAGATAATTAAAAGATAAATAAAATAGGATAGAAATACTTATGTAAATTAATGGTGGGAATTTCAGATAGGTGCATGGAGGTGCTTGTCCCTGTTGAATCTCTGCTTTCCTACTGCTTTTATTCTATTTTATCACTCCCTTCTATGGCAAGCTGTATGTAGGGCATCACCGTTGTCAATGGCTACATCCCATCCTCTCAGTGAAAAAGGTCCAAATGCTCTGTCACGGCACGGCTAATCATCTGTCGGTTCTCGATCATGTTGGAATAGAATCCCTTGATTCTTTTGCGTTTGTCATCACGCCCAGCAATCGCGAGTTTGAAGCTCGTCACAGTCATTCAATCCCAGAATCCTACTCAGAATACCACAGACAAGGTTTAGACTTTCCAGATTCTCATGAATGCTGCCATCAATTCTAGCTTATACCACGAAGATTCTGTTTAAGGAATCTAAGAGATACGCGCCCGGCCTAAGGTAGAATGGAAGTGGTTGTCAATCACGCGCGTTCATAGGTGAGAATGATGAGGAGTGTTACAGATCATCACATTCATCAAGTTGAAGTGTAACGAGTATCTTAGAACAGGAATAAATGGAATTGAATAGGAAATAGTAGTAATTGCATTAAAACTTGAGGTACAGCAGAGCTCCACACCCTTAATCTATGGTGTGTAGAAACTCCACCGTTAAAAATATATAAGTGATGAAGGTTCAGGCATGGCCGAATGGCCAGCCCCCTGAATGATCAAAAGACCGAATGGCCAAAAGATGACTAATACACTAGTAAAAAGTCCTATTTATAATAAACTAGCTACTAGGGTTTATAGAAGTAAGTAATTGATGCATAAATCCACTTTCGGGGCCCACTTGGTGTGTGTTTGGGCTGAGCTTGATCTTTACACGAGCTGAGGCTTATCTTGGAGTTGAACGCCAAGTTGTAACGTGTTTTGGGCGTTCAACTCTGGTTTGTGACGTGTTTCTGGCGTTTGACTCCAGACAACAACATGGAACGGGTGTTGAGCGCCAGTTTATGTCATCAAATCTCGAACAAAGTATGGACTATTATATATTTCTGGAAAGCTCTGGATGTCTACTTTCCAACGCCATTAAAAGCGCGCCATTTGGAGTTCTGTAGCTCCAGAAAATCAATTTCGAGTGCAGGGAGGTCAGATTCCAACAGCATCAGCGGTCCTTTGTCAGCCTTCTTATCAGAGTTTTGCTCAGGTCCCTCAATTTCAGACAGAAAATACCTGAAATTACAAAAAAACACACAAACTCATAGTAAAGTCCAAAAATGTGAATTTAGCATAAAAACTAATGAAAACATCCATAAAAGTAGCTAGTTCATACTAAAAACTACCTAAAAACAATGCCAAAAAGGGTATAAATTATCCGCTCATCACAACACCAAACTTAAATTGTTTCTTGTCCCCAAGCAACTAAAAATCAAATAGGATAAAAAGAAGAGAATATACTATAAATTCCAAAATATCAATGAATATTAGTTCTAATTAGATGAGCGGGACTTGTAGCTTTTTACTTCTGAACAGTTTTAGCATCTCACTTTTTCCTTTGAAGTTTAGAGTGATTGGCGTCTCTAGGAACTCAGAGTTCAGATAGTGTTATTGATTTTCCTAGTTAAGTATGTTGATTCTTGAACACAGCTACTTTTATGAGTCTTGGCCGTGGCCCTAAGCACTTTGTTTTCCAGTATTACCACCGGATACATAAATGCCACAGACACATAACTGGGTGAACCTTTTCAGATTGTGACTCAGCTTTGCTAGAGTCCCCAGTTAGAGGTGTCCAGAGCTCTTAAGCACACTCTTTTTGCTTTGGATCACGACTTTAACCACTCAGTCTCAAGCTTTTCACTTGGACCTTCATGACACAAGCACATGGTTAGGGACAGCTTGATTTAGCCGCTTAGGCCTGGATTTTATTTCCTTGGGCCCTCCTATCCACTGATGCTCAAAGCCTTGGATCCTTTTTACCCTTGCCTTTTGGTTTTAAGGGCTATTGGTTTTTTCTACTTGCTTTTTTTTTTCTAAATTTTTTTCGCCATTAAATTTCTTTTTTCACAAGCTTTTGCTTTTTTCACTGCTTTTTCTTGCTTCAAGAATCAATTTTATGATTTTTCAGATCATCAATAACATTTCTCTTGTTCATCATTCTTTCAAGAGCCAACAATTTTAAAATTCATAAACAATAAGATAAAAAATATGCAATGTTCAAGCATTCATTCAGAAAACAAAAAGTATTGTCACCACATCAATATAATTAAACTAAATTCAAGGATAAATTCGAAACTCATGTACTTCTTGTTCTTTTGTATTAAAAACATTTTTCATTTAAGAGGGGTGAAGGACGAATGGAATTATTCATAACTTTAAGACATAGTTACTAAATACGAAGTAAAGACACAAAACATAAACAAACATATAGCATACAAATAAAAAAAACAGAAAAAATACGAGCAAGGAGTTTAAGGAATGAGTCCACCTTAGCGAGGGTGGCGTCCTCCTCTTGAAGAACCAATGGTGCTCTTTGAGTTCCTCTATGTCTCTTCCTTGCTTCTGCTCATATGAGAAAGAAGAGAACAAAAAAAAAAAGAAAAGGAATCATCTATGTCACAGTAAAGAGGTTCCTTTATGTGAGTAGAAAAGAAGAAGAATAGGAAGGAGAAGAGGAAAATTCAAACTCAGAGACGGGGGGTTCAAATTTTGGGATGAAGAGAAGTGTTAGTAAATAAATAAAATAAATAGAAAGAGGTGAGAGGGATAGAAATTCGAAAAATAAATTTTGAAAAAGGGATAGTACTTTTCGAAAATTAAAGAGAGAAAATTAGTTAGGTAGTTTTGAAAAAGATAAAAGATAAAACAAACAAATAAATCAATTAGTTAGTTGAAAAAGATTTGAAAATTAATTTTGAAAAGATAAGAAGATAAGAAGTTAGATAAGATATTTTGAAATCAAATTTTTGAAAAAGATAAAATTTTGAAAAAGATATGATATAAAAGATATGACAAAAAGATATGATAAAAATATATGATTTTTGAAAAGATAAGATTGAAAAGATATTTTTGAAAAGATATGATTTTAAAAGATGTGGTTTTAAAAAGATATGATTGAAATTAGTTTTGAAAAAGATTTGAATTTTAAAATCACAATTAATGACTTGACTCGCAAGAAATCACAAGATATGATTCTAGAACTTAAAGTTTGAATTTTTCTTAACAAGAAAGTAACAAACTTGAAATTTTTGAATCAAAACATTAATTGTTGATGATATTTTCGAAAATATGATATAAAAATAAGAAAAAGATTTTGAAAAAGATTTTTTTGAAATTTTTGAAAATAATAAAAAATGGAAAAGATATTATTTTTGAAAAAGGTTTTAAAAAGATAAGATTTAAAAAGATAAGATATTTATTTAATTTTTTTTTGAAATTTTTTTATGATGAGATAGAAAAACACTAAAAATACTCAATGCATAAAAATTTTGGATCAAAACACATGATGCATGCAAGAACACTATGAATGTCAAGATGAACACCAAGAACACTTTGAAGATCATGACGAACATCAAGAACATATTTTTGAAAAATTTTCAATGTAAAGAAAACATGCAAGACACCAAACTTAGAAATCTTTCATGTTTAGACACTATGAATGCAAGAATGCACATGAAAAACAAGAAAAGACACAAAACAAGAAAACATCAAGATCAAACAAGAAGACTTACCAAGAACAACTTGAAGATCATGAAGAACACCATGAATGCATGAATTTTCGAAAAAATGCATAATAATTTTTAAAACATGCAATTGACACCAAACTTAAAAATTAACTCAAGACTCAACCAAGAAACACAAAATATTTTTGGTTTTTATGATTTTATGAATTTTTTTGTATTTTTATCAATTTTTTCGAAAATATATAGGAAAAATAAAATAAGAAATTCTAAATTTTTAATGAGAATTCCAGTGTTCATCAAATGTCAGTCTAAAGCTTCAGTCCAGGAATTAGACATGGCTTACTAGCTAGCCAAGCTTTTGTAAAAGCTCTAGTCCAAAACACTAGACATGGCCAATGGCCAGCCAAGCTTTAAGTGACAAATCAAGCATACAGCAGCAGATGGATTAGTAACAGCTCGCTTGCTCCTGTGATGATGGGTTGAAGCCTCGGTCCAAAAGAATTTAGACATGGCTTTTACAGCCAGCCAAGCTTCAACATGCTTTATGAAACTCTAGAATTAATTCTTAAAAATTTAGAATAATTTTCGAAAATAGATGAGAAATTTTTGAAAAATATTTTTGAAAACTTTTTGAAAAGAAAATAAAAAAAATTACCTAATCTGAGCAACAAGATGAACCGTTAGTTGTCCATACTCGAACAATCTCCGGCAACGGCGCCAAAAACTTAGTGCACGAAATTGTGATCATCAACAATGGCGCCAAAAACTTGGTAGCGCTCTCAAACGTGAATCACACTTTGTCACAATTCCGCACAACTAACCAGCAAGTGCACTGGGTCGTCCAAGTAATACCTTACGTGAGTAAGGGTCGATCCCACGGAAATTGTTGGTATGAAGCAAGCTATGGTCATCTTGTAAATCTCAGTCAGGCTTATCCATGTGGTTATGGGAGATTAGATAATTAAAAGATAAATAAAATAGGATAGAAATACTTATGTAAATTAATGGTGGGAATTTCAGATAGGTGCATGGAGGTGCTTGTCCCTGTTGAATCTCTGCTTTCCTACTGCTTTTATTCTATTTTATCACTCCCTTCTATGGTAAGCTGTATGTAGGGCATCACCGTTGTCAATGGCTACATCCCATCCTCTCAGTGAAAAAGGTCCAAATGCTCTGTCACGGCACGGCTAATCATCTGTCGGTTCTCGATCATGTTGGAATAGAATCCCTTGATTCTTTTGCGTTTGTCATCACGCCCAGCAATCGCGAGTTTGAAGCTCGTCACAGTCATTCAATCCCAGAATCCTACTCGGAATACCATAGACAAGGTTTAGACTTTCCGGATTCTCATGAATGACGCCATCAATTCTAGCTTATACCACGAAGATTCTGTTTAAGGAATCTAAGAGATACGCGCCCGGCCTAAGGTAGAATGGAAGTGGTTGTCAATCACGCGCGTTCATAGGTGAGAATGATGATGAGTGTCACGGATCATCACATTCATCAAGTTGAAGTGTAACGAGTATCTTAGAACAGGAATAAATGGAATTGAATAGGAAATAGTAATAATTGCATTAAAACTTGAGGTACAGCAGAGCTCCACACCCTTAATCTATGGTGTGTAGAAACTCCACCGTTAAAAATACATAAGTGATGAAGGTTCAGGCATGGCCAAATGGCCAGCCCCCTGAATGATCAAAAGACCGAATGGCCAAAAGATGACTAATACACTAGTAAAAAGTCCTATCTATAATAAACTAGCTACTAGGGTTTACAGAAGTAAGTAATTGATGCATAAATCCACTTCCGGAGCCCACTTGGTGTGTGTTTGGACTGAGCTTGATCTTTACACGAGCTGAGGCTTATCTTGGAGTTGAACGCCAAGTTGTAACGTGTTTTGGGCGTTCAACTCTGGTTTGTGACGTGTTTCTGGCATTTGACTCTAGACAGCAACATGGATCGGGCGTTGAGCGCCAGTTTACATCATCAAATCTCGAACAAAGTATGGACTATTATATATTGCTGGAAAGCTCTGAATGTCTACTTTCCAACGCCATTAAAAGCGCGCCATTTGGAGTTCTGTAGCTCCAGAAAATCAATTTTGAGTGCAGGGAGGTCAGATTCCAACAGCATCAGCGGTCCTTTGTCAGCCTTCTTATCAGAGTTTTGCTCAGGTCCCTCAATTTCAGCCAGAAAATACCTGAAATTATAGAAAAATACACAAACTCATAGTAAAGTCCAAAAATGTGAATTTAGCATAAAAACTAATGAAAACATCCCTAAAAGTAGCTAGTTCATACTAAAAACTACCTAAAAACAATGCCAAAAAGCGTATAAATTATCCGCTCATCATCCATGTAATCAGAATATAAAATCTAACTACCCATTAACTATGTTTCCCACATATTCATGCATCCGAATTTGAGTACAACTCATATGCATTGCTACCACCATTTATTTTGGGGCATTTTGTTCCCTTTTTATTTATTTGCTCTTTTTCTTTTGTTTTTCTCTCTTTTTTATTTTTTTTCTTTTATTTTTCTCAATGCATATGATTAAGGTATTAAATGTAAGAATATATGCTCAACTATTTCTTCCACATTTTCACTAAAATATACAACACTAAATTCCCAAACCAAACGTTTCCAAACCCAATTTTCTCACACTTAGTTTATGAGAACTCTCACTAGTCTAAACTAACCAAGTATTCAAATTAAGGACATTATTGTTTTCCACTTAGAGTTAATGATGTGCTAAAGTAAAGAACAAAAAGGGTAAAATAGGCTCAATATTGGTTTGCAAAGGATAATGAAAGGGTAAGGCCGTATGTGTATGTAAGCTCAGTGAAACAAGGGGCTCAATCACATAAGTACATGCATACATCAAACAATGAAAATATAGAATCGAGCAAGACAAAAATCACAATTTTAGAGAAAACAACACACACCAAAATAAAATATTGGTTGACAAAATGCAACCAATCAAATAGGTTCAAAATCTCACTAGTTTTGTGTGTTCGAGCTCTAAAATCATGTTCCAAATTAAATATCTTCAAACAAGTTTAACAAAAAAATTTAATTCAAATTAGTAAAATGCTTAAAATAGTTTTTTGGAAAAGAAATTATTACTTCAACCAAGTAGCACTTAAATGCAAGCAACTAACTACACATGCAATCTATCATGCAATCAACTCATTAACAAAGAAAACTAAACATTGGTGTTGAAAAAAAAGTAACTAACCCACGGAAGTTGGTATCGATCTTTCCACACTTAAAGATTGCACCGTCCTCGGTGCATGCAAAGATGTGCAAGTGGACGGACTGCTACAACTGCGGAGTTCCTTCAAAAGCTTGTGTAGAAGGACTTGCTTGTTGTCCCCATTTTGAAGCTTTTCCTTTCCTTCTTGGTGGCCAGCCTAAAAGGAGAGAAAAAGAAAGAAAATTAAACCTACAACAAAGATATCAAAGTAAATAGAACATAGGCGGGGGCTAATGCCAAATAAGAATATGGTTCTCAACTACATGGTAGCTACAATATGTAAGTGAGAAAACAATATAAACTAAGGTATATCAACTCACACTTGATGCAAGAGTAAAATCAAAACATAAGTAAATGCCATGAAGAGCATGTTGAGCATCAAGTTCAAACAAGAGAGAGTAGGTCATGAAAGACATTAAAAGTTCATGTCAATGCATAAAGGATGCAAAAGTCATCAAAGATTAAGTATTGACCTAAAAATTTTATCACCCAACAATACCAAACAAGTCAAGAAGCACCAAAATAATTCAAGAAATTCTCAACAATTGAGTAGGAGAATTCAACACCAATATTGAAATAAGAAACTTAGAAAAGAACATAAGAACAAGCTATAAAAACAAAATTAAAATGCAATGAATAAAATTATGCAAATGCAATAAACAAAAGAAAATGAAAGATGAGAAAAAAATGAAATTTTTTTTCTTTCTCTTTTTTTTTATTTTTATTATTTATTTATTTATTTATTTATTTTTTAAGAGAGGGAAAAGAAGAAAGTAAGAAAGGAAGAAGAGAGAAGAAAAAAGGAGAGAAGAAAGAAGAAGAATGGAAAAACGGGAAGCAACGCGTAAGCGTCGCCCACGCGTATGCGTGGGTTGCAGATTGAGAATACAACACGTAAGCGTCACTCACACGTACGCGTGAAAAGACGAAATGGCTGGGTGACGCGTATGGGTGGGTCACGCGTACGCGTGGGGTGGGTTGTGTGCCAGGCTCACCACCCGCACAGTTCCAGCACAACTCTTGGGAAAAATGCACCAGAGAGCAAAATCCAATATGACGCGTGTGCGTCGGCTACGCGCACGAGTGGGACAATTTTTTTTTAAAATCAACAAGCTATCAAATTAATGCCAAACATTATTAAACCAGTAAAACCACAACTTAAACCAAATAATCCTAACTAAAAATAAAAATTCAATTTATTACCAATATAAATAAAAGAGAAAATAGGAAGAGTTTAGCATGGTGGCGTGTCTCCCACCTAGCACTTTTATTTAAAGTCTTTAAGTTGGACATTTGGTGAGCTCCTTGTCATGATGGCTTGTGCTTGAACTCATCTTGAAAATTACACCAACGCTTGGACTTCCAATAAGCTCCAACATTTCCAAGTGAATTCACCAAGCCTTGATGAAGTTCTTCACAAGTTTTGAGCTCCCAAAGTTGATCCTCTTGTATGCCGAGATCCCAAATCTTTTTTCCACACTCGTCTTTAAGTTGATCATCATTGTTCCAGCCGAGTGGTAAGCAATCCGAATTCTCAATGAAGTATCAAACTCTTCTCTTAGATCCAACCAATTGATCACTAGCCCGACCCTTGCATCCAGCTTTGAAATCGCAACTTTGATGAGTCTTGATTTGCAACTCCAACCACTAAACATCCTTCTCTTACACTTAATGCCACAAAGCCTCCTAAGTTGGCCATCCATTTCAAGAGTACCATACTCAAGTGGGATAGTAAAGCTAATAAAGATAAGTTTTACCCACTCAAATGAAGGATTTGATGGCGACCTAGGTAGAGAAGTCTCCAACGATCTTGACAAAGCATATTCAACTCCCGTCCATCCCTTTTGAAAAACTTCCATCTCCATATCATTCTTCAACCCAATTGGAGAAGGTTCTTTAAACTCAAGGAGTTCATTTGCGGATGCACATTTATCACTAGGAGGGCTTGATTTATAATCATCATCACCAAGGGAACTTGCCTCTTGATCTATTCCATCCAATTATTCATAGGAAACATGCCTTGGAGGTTGTGCACTAGCCTCCTCAACATCAATTTCAAGCTTCTTGGAGGAATACTCTACAACTCTAGATTCCCATGGAGGTTCAACATCTCCTAAGTCTTCAACCACTTCTTCCTCTTTGACAATTACGGCTTCCTCCAATTGTTCTAGTACAAAATCACATTCCTCATTTTCCACCGGAGTTCCTAGTCTCTCCTTCATGCTACGTTCTTCATTAGATTCTCCACATGTAGCCATGGAGGTTCCTTAAGTGTCCAAACGTTGAGAAGCTAATTGACTTACTATCTCGATCAATGCATCCGTGAATTCTAGTACCTCCCTTTGCATCTTTCTTTGCTCTTGAAGAAGAACACCAAGGGTGTCATCCATTGGAGATTGGAGTGGATATGAGGGTTCATTGCTTGAGAGGAAAGGTTCATGATAAGAGGGTGGTTCATAATGATACGGATGTAGCGGTTCAACACTCTCCATCTTTTCTACTTGTTGCATAACACACTCATCTGTGGAAATGCTTTGTTCATTGCATGAGTCCCATGGGTCAAACTTTTGATGGATGCTTGCTTGAAGTTGATCCATTGCTTCCTTGAGACGGTCCTTTGACTCTTGTTCCGCTTGGATAACATAATTAGGATCATATTACTCTTGGGTTGATGGATATGTACATTTCCCTATGGAAGGTTGTGGTGGAAAAGAAAATTCATCTTGTGGTTGAAAATTTCCATACATTGGAGGTGGTGTATATTGAGGTGGTGGTTCTTGGGAGTAATTGGGTTGGAATTGTGGTGGTTCTATGTATGGCTCGTATGGCTCATAAGGCTCTTGGTATGGTGGGTAAGGATTGGGGTCATATGGGGGTGTTTGGTAACATGTGGCTTGTGAGTATGGTGGTTCAAACTTATATTGAGGAGGGGGTTCAAAGGCATATGGTGGGGCTTGTTGGTAACTACAAGGAGGTCCACCATAGGTATTATCTTCATATGCATCACGGAATGGCTCTTGCTCGTAGTACGTTGGTGGAGGTTATTGCCAAAATGGTTGATCATAAGCTTGAGGTTCCTCCCACCTTTGATTGTCCCATCTTTGATGCATGTTCTCATTGTAGCGTCCATTTCCTACAACATAATTTGAACCAAACTCATAGCCAAAGGGGTGAGAATTCATAGTAACAAGAGAGAAAATAAAAACAAAAACTAATAAGAAATAATAAAAATAAACTCCTAAACTAGAAACAACTAACAAAGAAACAAAAAGGCAAATATATTCACAATATTCACAATAACCAATAATAAGGCACACATTTACAATTCCTTGGCAATGGCGCCAAAGATTTGATGGAGGAAAAATGTCGGTGAAGATTTTCACAAAAATATCACATTGCAAATATAGTTCTAAACCGACAATTAAACCTCAATCAATATTTAAATTGTTTGTCAATTTAGCAAACCCAATAAAATTAACCAAAGTATTAAACCTCGGGTCGTCTCTCAAGGAATTGCAGGGAAGTGTACTTATAATTGGTTATGGGAAAGCATATTTTTGGGTTTTGAAATAAGGAACAAGTAATGTAAATAACAAGGAAATAAAATAACAACTAAGAAAAGTCCTAACAAGGATTGAGAATTAGAATTCCTATCCTCATTATCATCATCAATTATGATGGTAATTGCCTTTTGCTCTCACTTAGTTAACCTCTAACAATGAAGAAAAGTCAAGTGAGCAAAATCAACTTAAGTTCACAAGTCCTAATCAAAGACTAGATTTAGTGAAGTCTAAGCCAACTAGCAAGTCTCAATCACCAATCAATAAAAGATTTTGACAACTCAAAAGTCTCTAATTAATCAATCCAAGTCAAGAACATAAAAATCTGATTTAAAATCCACCCGAGCATTTTATCAAACACTTGGAAGGTATAAAATAAAAGCATAGAGAATTAATAAGAGATAATAAAATCTAAGATACCCAATTGCAAGACAACAATAACCAATAATTAAAAAAAGAACAATGACATAAAATATGAATTTCATTATTCTAAATCAAAGGGTAGCAAGAGTGCATAACATGAAGGCAACAAAGTGAAAGAAATCAACAGAAGGAGATAACTAGTAGAATTGAAGAACAAGGGTGCTAGAACAATAAATTACAAGGAATTGTAAATAAAAACAGAAACTAAATCTAAATCTAAGAAGAAATTGAAGTAGAAACTCTAAAACCTAGAGAGATGAGAGAGCCTCTCTCTCTAGAAAACTACATCTAAAACTTAAAATTGTATGAATAAAGTGTGAATGATTCCCACTCTACAGCCTCTAATCTGTGTTTTCGGGCTAGAAACTGGGTCAAAACCAGCCCAGAAATCGCCCCCAGCATTTTGTAATATCTACAGCACGTGACACCTTGTCACGCGTACGCGTCGCTTAACAAAATCCTGGTCACGCATACGCATCGCCCACGCATACGCGTCGCTTGTTTGCCGCACCAATCACACGTACGCGTCATACCACGCATGTGCATCATCTAACTGCAAGACAACTATGACAAATTGCATATTATTTTGAAGTTCCAGATGTTAGCTTTCCAACGTAACTGAAACCGCTTCATTCAGACCTCTATAGCTCAACTTATGATCGATTTAGTACGAAGAGGTCAGGATTGACAGCTTAGCAATTCCTTCAATTTCTTGTATTCCTTCCACTTTTGCATGCTTCCTTTCCATCCTCTAAGCCATTCCTGCCCTATAAACCCTGAAAACACTTAACAAACATATCATGACATCGAATGGTAATAAGAGAGGAATAAAATTAGCAAATTTAAGGCCAAAGAAGCATGTTTTCAATCATAGCACAAAATTTGGAACGAAAATGCAAAACATGCGAATTCTATGAATACGTGTGAGAATAAGGGATAAAATCCACTTAATTCAGTACAAAATAAACTGTAAAATAGTGGTTTATCACTAGAACTTATGGATTGGGATTGATAAAGCCCATTTGACTTTCTTTCACTTGTTAGAGGATGACTTAATGGGATTGACACTTCCAATTATCTTGTTGTAGTTAGTGACAAGGATAGAGATCCTTAACCATCAACCCTTGCCAAGACATTTTTACCATTTGTGTTCCTTTACTTTCTTGTCATTTATGTTTCTTGTCCCTTATTACAAAACCCCAAAATATACATCCCATAACCAATAACATGAACACTTCCCTGCAATTTCTTGAGAGACGACCCGAGGTTTAAATACTTCGATTATTTTTATTGGGGTTTGCTTAAGTGACAAACAATCTAAACGTTGATTGAGGTTTAATTGTCGGTTTAGAACTATACTTACAACACAATATTTTTGTGAAAATCTTTACCGACATTTTTCCTCCGTCAAGTTTTTGGCGCCGTTGCTGGGGAATTGCAATGGTGTTACGTTATTGGCTATTGTTCATATGTGAATATTGTGAATAGTATGATTTTTGCTTTATTTTTTAGTTGTAGAATTTTGTTTCTCTTGTTTCTTATTAATTTTTGTTTTATTTTCTCTTTTCACTATGAATTCTCACACATTTGGCTTTGAGTTTGATTCAAACTATGTTATAGAAGATGAGAATTATAATGATAACATGCATCAAGGATGGAACAATCAAAGATGGGAGGAGTCTCAAGAATTTGATCACCCTTCTTGGCAACAACCCCCTCCAATGCACTATGAGAAACAACCATTCAATGATGCATACCAAGACAGTGGTTATGGTAGACCTCTTTGTGATAATCAACAACCACCACCATATACCTATGAACCCCCTCCTCAACATAGCCCTCAACCACCATACTCACAAGCCCCATTCTACCACACACCTTCCTATGATCCACCTCCATCATATTACCAACCTCCTCTACTACATCCTTGTGACCATTATGAGCGAAAACCCATAGAACCACCACAACTCCATCACAATTACTCCCAAGAATCATCTCAATACACACCATATCCATACCCTCACTAAGAAGAACCACCTTCCTATTATGAGCCCTTCTTCCCAAATAATAAACTCTCCAATCCACCCCAAGTCCCAATGGATGATTTTCTCACTTTGTTACTTCAAGGGCAAAGAGAAATGCAAAAGGAGACACTATAATTCGTGGCTACCTTGACCAAGATAGTAAATACTTTAGCCTCTTGATACTCATGCACTCAAGGCACTTTCATTGCCAATTGTGGAGAATCAATAGAAGAGTGTAGCATGAAAGAGAGATTAGAAACTCCGGTGGAGAACAAGGAGTGGGATTTTGTATTAGAACAATTGGAGGAATCCATGATTGTTGAAGAAGAGGAAGAAGTGGTTGAAGACTTAGGAGATGCGGAACCACCATGGGAATCTCAACAACCTCCCTCCAAGAAGCTTGAAATTGATGTTAAGAAGGGTGTACAACCTCCAAGGCATATCATAGTTGGAGACTTTGAAGAGGTTGATCAAGAGATGGATTTAATCATTGATGAATTCTTACCTACAATTGAATCCTCTCCCATTAGGCTTGAAATAGAGATCAAAGAAGATGCACAACCTCTAACCCTTGGTAAATGATGAAGAAAAAATTGAATTGAAAGAAAGCTACCAAGAAGAAAGTTTTAAAGAAGTTGTCAAGCAAGAGGAAGAGGTGGAAGTTGAAAAAACTTGCCTAGAGGTGGAAGTAATCAAGGAAGAACACAAGGGAGTGGAGCTTGTAAGGCCATTGGAAACACCTCTCCCCAAGCCATCACCATCTATCCTTTCATTCAAGTGGGTAAACCTCTTATCTTTAAGCTTTATAATCCCACTTGAATATGGTTTGCTTGAGACGGATGGACAACTTAGCGCTCTTTGTGACTTTAAGAGTAAAAGAGAGAGGGTTAGTGGTTAGAAACAACATTCGAAGTTCATTGTGGTTGAAAGGTCAAGGTTGAATTGCAAAGGTTGGAGACATGCTACTTTGAATGGGTCTAGGGAGTTGTTTAGAGGCTTGATTGAGAATTCAGATTGCTTGCCACCCGGATGGATAATTGATGATCAACATGAAGATGGGTGTAGAAACAAGATTTGGGATCTGAGAATACATGAGGATCGATTTTGGGAGCCCTTAGTTTGTGAAGAACTCTATCAAAGCTTGGAGTTATTAATTTTGAATGATGGAGCTTATTGGAAATTCAAGCATTGGTGGAAGTTCAAAGATGAATTCAAGCACAAGCCAACTTGATGAAAGCTCTCCATAAGTCCAACTTAAGGACAATAAATAAAAGAGCTAGGTAGGAGACACCCCCACCATGGTAATATTTTTTTTTTCAGAGAGTTGCGCGCGTTTTGGACTGGAATTGTGCCTCTAGCACAAAATCCACCCACGTGTACGCATCACCCTACGCGTACACGTCTCCTTTCTCTGATTTGACCATCACGCGCACGCGTGACCCACACGTACGCGTCGTACCCCTTTCACCTCACCACGCTTATGTGTCACACCATGCGTACGCGTGGAACCGTGCTCCATTCTATTTCTTTTCTTCTCTTCTTTCCATTTCTTTTCTTCTTCTCTCTTCTTTTATTTTATTTCCCTCCTCCAACCATCACCCACCACTATCATTCACTATCCACCATCTTCTCCTATAGTTAGTTAGTTAGTTAGTTAGTTAGTTAGTTAGTTACTTCAATTTTCTATTTTGGTGCTAAGTGTTGGATTATTGATTTAATTTGCTGATTTTGATGTTAATTGCTGCTGATTACCCATGAGATGCTATCCTAGCATCATTGTTATTAATATTCATTGTTGGAATCTTTTATTGAGGTTATAATTTGTTACTTAGTTTTGAGTTTTTCATGCTTAATTTTGTGCATACCAAGTGCATGAGAATTTCCTTTCAAGCATTCTAAATCTTTTGAATTGCATGTTGTAGCTAGCCACATGTGATTGGAACTCTTTACTTTGACTAAGCAATTTCTTGATGTTGGATGTTGTGCATTTATCTCAATACATTGTGTTGCTTGATCATAAGCATCCATATGTTATGCTTATGCCTTAAGGACATGTTGACCCTCAATTGTTTAACTATGTGCTCTACACATATGTGAAACTAGTCATTTTGGCATAATGCCCCAATTGTGAATTTGGATTGTAAGCTCACCTAGTGACATCTTTTTGAAATTGTCAAGCTATATGGACCTTGTTTGCTATGTGATTGATTTCACCTCTAGTCTCTTTTACTACTTTGCATAGCAACCATGTGTTCTATTTTATGTCCACTAGGTAATGGGAACTGTTCCGAGGGTTACCTGAAACTGTAGGTCGATCTCGGACGAGATCTTCTGTGCTAGTCGGAGTAGTTGTGTCCGACTTGATGATGGTGGATGGGGCCGCCGTGTCTGACTTGTTGGACTTGGTGGTGCTGATGATCCTTCATCCTTGGAGGGTGGGGGTACCTGCAAGGGACTCCGATGCTTAAGTTAGCAAGGGTATTAAGCAGGTACTGAGTAGAATCAGAGTATGAGTTATACCTGGGTGCTCCAGTGTATTTATAATAGTGTGGAGTGACCTTTCTGGAGATAAGATAGTTATCTTATCTTATCTTATCTTTGAGTGAGTCATCTTATCTTTCAAGGGATCCGCCTTTATCTCTACGGGCTTTGGGCTGCCCTTGGATTCGGGACATGTTCCTCTGTTTGGGCCCTTTATTGGGCTTTCCTGTGATTTGGTCGAGCTCTTTGAGAAGAGGTCGGGTTGTCCTGACCTGAAGAGGTCGGTCGCTTTGCCTGTAGAACATCCCGGGTCGGCCAGCTCGACCCAGGGTATGAACAGGAACCGAAATTCAAAGTGTGTCATTAGTTGATGTGTGATTTTCATTGTTCCTTTATCATTAAAGTCTCCTTGCACATCAACCAATGTCCCTTCATCTTCCATTTCACAATTGTTTGATTATTGCTTGAATGCTTTCATGCTTCTTTATGACTTATTTGTTGGTCTTAACTTACAAGTTTTCTTTGAAGCATCTCAAGCACACTTGAATGATTGAAGTGCATGTTCCTTTTTGTGTAACTGTGACATAGCTTTTTATGTTAGTGTGTGTGTTCTAAATCGCGCGCAACTTAGAATGCACACTTACTTTTATCCATGTTACACATTGGGTCACTCACTTCATTCTAGTGATTATTACCTTATTCCAACAATATATGCTTCCTTGATTTTGCATTTACTTGTTTTCTTATCTGGTTTTCTATTTTTCATAGAGGATGCACCGTAAGCAATAAGGGAAGCAGAAGAAAGAACATGTAGTAACCGGTTGATCCACCAGCTAAAGGTGGCAATCCAAAAAGTCACCATATCCCCCCTACTCATCTTTGAATGCACCGAGGACGGTGCAAACTTTTAAGTGTGGAGAGGTCACCCCACCGAAATGGTTATTTTTGAGTGACAAATTTTTAATCCTAACACTTCCAACATTTTATTTTTCTTTTATTATTAGGTCTTTTAGAATTTTTAGATGCATTTTCTAGGTTTGCATATATGTATAATAAGCTTAGCAAAAATAATAAAATTCTCCAAGAAAAATATTCTTAATAGGGCATTGGCATCCCAATTGATTTGAGTAAAAATTTTTCATTGAACTTGCTTGAATTATACATTGTGGAACATATTTTTGAGCTAAGAACACACAACTTGTGAGTTTTGAGCCTAATTGTGTGGTTACATCATATAACCACTATTTTCCTTCTTGTGTGTGATTATTCTCTTTCTATGATTGTAATATTTGATTTGTTTGATTCTTTATGTCCATTATTCCATGTGTACATGCATTTATATGATTGAGACTATCATTTTATTTAGCTCACTTACCCAAATAGCCTACCTTTCATCAATCATTGTTAGCCAATTTTGAGCTTATTTTAATCCCCTCTTGTTCTTAATTTTAGCACACTACGAGCCTTAAAGAAAAAAAAATAAATATCTTTAATTTAAATCTTTGATTAGCTTAGACTAGTGAGTGTGTGTATTATTCAAGTGTGGAAAAACTTGAGACATTGGTTGAGGTAAAAGTATGTTTTGTATTTTTATTGAAGATCTTGGGAATTGGGTACATACTCATGCATTAAATGTTAAACCATATGCATTGATGCTCTTGTATATATTTTTAGTTTGAAAAGAAAAAAAATAAAAGAAAAAGAAAAAATATACACATATAAAAAAAATGAATGAAAAAGAAAAGAAAAGAAAAGAAAACAATAAAAAGGGGACAAAAATGCCCCAAAGTAAAGTAATAATTACAATCCATATGTGTTGTAATAAAAAAGAGAATGCAGGAGTGTATGAAAAAGTGAAGAATGGGTAGTTAGGTTTGTATTTGAATTGTATAGGTTGTGGGTTAGGTGAGAGCTTAAGTTAATCAAAGATTTAAATTTCAAGCTCACTTAGCCACACATAACCTTCTGTTCTGAGGGTTACCTGAAACTGAAGGTCGATCTCGGACGAGATCTTCTGTGCTGATTGGTGCAGCTGTCCGACCTGGTAGAGTTGGAGATGCTGCTGATCCTTCATCACCAAAGGGTGGTGGTACCTGCAAGAGACTCCGATGCTTAAGTTAACACGTGCTTTAGGCAGGTTTTTGTGTAGAATCAGAGTATGAGTTATACCTAGGTGCTCTAGTGTATTTATAGTAGTATAGAGTGACCTTTCTTGAGATAAGTTAGTTATCTTATCTTATCTTTGAGCGAAGTCACCTTATCTTTCAGGCCAGCCACCTTTACAGTGGGATGTGTCCTTTTGTTTGGGCCTACGTAGGCCTCTATGGTGATTTGGCCGACCTCTTTAAGAAGAGGTCGGTTGCGAGCCAACCTTTACAGGAGGTCGGTCGCTCTGACGTCGTCCAACCAGGGTAATACAGCTCGGTCCAGGGTATGAACAGTTCCCCTGCTTGAGTTTGGACCTTTCCATGAGATCGTGCTTTTCAGAGCTTCGACCTCTTTGGGGAAGTCGTGCTCAAGCATCTTCGATCTATCCGCTCTTCCGTTTGCAAGTTTTTTAAATGCAAAGCATTCTATTTTTCAGGTCCTTTATCGTCGCATTCGTTCCTCGAGGGGGGTTACTTTCTTGGAAACATGCACGCGCTTTTAATGCTACTTGATGGTGCTTTTACTTCACCGTTTCTTTTTCCCTCTTTTCTTTGAGATCAGAAGAATTTTGAATTTCAACCCTTTCTTCTTCCTTTGCTTACTTCACTTCTGAAAAAGAATTTTTGCCCCAAGCTTTTTCTTTTTTCTCTGGAGTTTTTTCCTCCTGGTCCATTCGTGTATTCGCTTGCTCAGTGGAAAAAAGCTTATTTTCTCCTTGCCCCCTGACCCAAGATTGCCTCTTTTGGAGTTTTTCCTTTTGGTAACAACTGTGTCTTGCGGCTTCGTGCATTTTGTCTTTCTGCCTTCTTCTTTTCCAGGTTCGTTCTTTCATTCTGAACTTTTTTGCATTACTTTCCAATTCTATTTTACTGCCGATGATGATTGTTGCATGTGTTGTTTTTTGTTGCATGCCTATCTTTTTCATGCAAAGCTTCGATCTTTATTGAGTTTTCTTTGAAAAGGCTAAACCTTTCTGGAAAGATTGCATGTCCTTGTTTTGCCTCAAATTTGAATTCTTCTATTGCTTTGTTTTGGGGAAATGTAGGAGCTTAGGTTTCTATTGTTACCTCTACCTTTTTTTGCAAGATCTAAGGTTTTTGATTTGTCACATTTCTGCAACCTATGTTTACTGCCTCCAAAGGGCGCCCTTGGACTTTTGGTGCTGATTAAATTTTTCCCTATGAATCCCGGGGTTCCCTTTTGTTGCCATACCTACTTTTTGTTTGGCTGTTTCTTGTTTTTTTTTTTTTGCCTTTGTCCGAGTTATTTTGGTAGTGACTTTTTATTTTTCTTACTTGTAGGGATAGTTGGTCTATGTCTTCACGTAAAAATATTGTCGAGATATCCACCAAAGTTCCTGCTGGTATGATTGATTGGCTAGATTCAATAGTTCTGATGTGTGTGACTGTGGCTGATGCCAAGTACTGTGAGAGACTTAGAAGATTCCATAGGATATGTAGTAATAGGGAGGATGAAAAGAATTACGAGCTTATGTCACCTGACCCTGAGGAAAGGGTTAGCTTCCCTCCCTTATCTCGGGCAGAGCGTCCTTTTTTCTATGCTTATGATTACTTCTTTAGCCAGCTAGGTATTACTCTTCCTTTCACTGCTTTTGAGACCGACCTCTTGTGGTCCTATAATGTGGCCCTTCTCAGCTTCATCTGAATTCATGGGGTTTCATAAAGATTTTTCAACTATTGTGTCAAGAACTGGGTTTTCGACCTACTGAAACTCTTTTTCTTTACCTTTTCGTGTTGACCAAACCCGGGGTGTCCAAGAAGAAAGCTTCTTGGATTTTCTTCTGAGCTACTCAAGGGAAGAAGGTGTTTTCTATATTTGATGAGTCCTTTCAGGACTTTAAGAATTACTATTTCAAAGTCCGGGTTGTTGAGGGTGCTCGTCCTTTTTTCTTGGATGAGAATGATGAGCCCACCTTCACTTTATGGTGGCAAGAAAATGTAGTAGTAGTCAAATATCCTTGGGAGAGTCTGAGTGAAGTAGAACAAGCTTTGGTAGGCATTTTAGATGAGCATTGAGGGGAGCCTCCTTACTTGGATACAAAGAAGTTTCTAGGTGATCCTTCCCTCCTTCGTGCTGAACTAGGTAACGTCCGACTTCTTTTAAATAGCTTTCTTCTATTTATTTTTTGTGAATTTATCCCTTTCTGTTATTGTAACTTGTTTTCCTGGCTTCTTTTTTCAGAGATGGTGAAATCTTCCGATTCCATGAAGGCCTTCTGGAGGGCCAAAAAGGCGACAGTTGCCCAAAACTTGACGGTGAATACCTCGGGGGAAGGGTCTTCTCAGGTGCCCCCGAAGAAGCCGACCTCTGACTCTCAGGGCCCGAGAAAGATCATCTCGACCCCTAGAGTTCGAGCAATTCCATCTGATCCATCTCAGGCAACTTTTGGTCCTGCCTCCTCCCCTAGTGCTGCTAGTCCGCCTCCCAAACGCCAAAAGACTGTTAGGACGTATAATCTTGATGACAAAGAATTTGATGGTGTGGCCTTTTCCACAGAATTAATTGCTCCACATGATGAAGTCCCTCTGGATGACGTCTCAATCCTTCATCACCTTGACTTTATAACGAGCAATAGCATTCGGATGGCTGATGAGCGGATAATTTATACGCTTTTTGGCATTGTTTTTAGGTAGTTTTTAGTAAGTTCAAGCTACTTTTAGGGATGTTTTCATTAGTTTTTATGTTAAATTCACATTTCTGGACTTTACTATGAGTTTGTGTGTTTTTCTATGATTTCAGGTAATTTCTGGCTGAAATTGAGGGACTTGAGCAAAACTCTGAAAAAGGCTGACCAAAGGACTGCTGATGCTGTTGGAATTTGACCTCCCTGCACTCGAAATGGATTTCTGGAGCTACAGAACTCCAATTGGCGCGCTCTCAACGGCGTTGGAAAGTAGACATCCAGAGCTTTCCAGCAATATATAATAGTCCATACTTTATTCGGGAATTGACGACGTAACTTGGCGTTGAACGCCAAGTACATGCTGCTGTCTGGAGTTAAACGCCAGAAAAACGTCATGATCCGGAGTTGAACACCCAAAACACGTCATAACTTGGAGTTCAACTCCAAGAGAAGCCTCAGCTCGTGGATAGATCAAGCTCAGCCCAAGCATACACCAAGTGGGCCCCGGGAGTGAATTTATGCATCAATTACTTACTCATGTAAACCCCAGGAGCTAGTTTATTATAAATAGAACATTTAACTATTGTATTAGAGATCTTTTGACCACAGGGGATCCTGGATTATAATTTGAGTCTTGTGATCACGTTTTGGGGGCTGGCCATTCGGCTCTGCCTGAACCTTTCACTTATGTATTTTCAACGGTGGAGTTTCTGCACACCATAGATTAAGGGTGTGGAGCTCTGCTGTACCTCAAGTTTCAATACAATTACTATTACTTTTTATTCAATTCTCTTTTATTCTTATTCCAAGATATATGTTGCACAACACTTTGATGAATGTGATGATCCGTGACACTCATCATCATTCTCACCTATGAACGCGCGTGATTGACAACCACTTCCGTTCTACCTTAGGCCGGGCGCATATCTCTTAGATTCTCCAACAGAATCTTCGTGGTATAAGCTAGATAGATGGCGGCATTCATGGGGATCCGGAAAGTCTAACCTTGTCTGTGGTATTCCGAGTAGGATCCTGGGAATCCGGAAAGTCTAACCTTGTCTGTGGTATTCCGAGTAGGATTCCGGTATTGAATGACTGTGACGAGCTTCAAACTCCTGAAAGCTGGGCGTTAGTGACAGACGCAAAAGAATCAATAAATTCTACTCCAACCTAATTGAGAACCGACAGATGATTAGCCGTGCTGTGACAGAGCATTTGGACCATTTTCACTGAGAGGATGGGATGTAGCTATCAACCAAGGGTGATGCCTCCAGACGATTAGCCATGCAGTGACAGCGCATAGGACCATTTTCCCGAGAGGATTGAAAGTAGCCATTGATGATGGTGATGCCCTACATACAGCTTGCCATGGAAAGGAGTAAGAAGGATTGGATGAAAGCAATGAGAAAGTAGAGATTCAAGAGGAGCACAGCATCTCCATGCACTTATCTGAAACTCCCACTATTGATTTACATGAGTAATTCTATCCCTTTTTATCTTCTATTTTATTATTAATTATTCGAAAATCCATAAATCAATTTAATCTGCCTAACTGAGATTTACAAGGTGACCATAGCTTGCTTCATACCAACAATCTCTGTGGGATCGACCCTTACTCGCGTAAGGTTTATTACTTGGACGACCCAGTACACTTGCTGGTTAGTTGAACGGAGTTGTGAATTCAAATAGAGCCAATTATTAAATTTTATACAAGTACAAAGAGCATGGATCACAATTTCTTCCATCAAGTTTTTGGCGCCGTTGCCGGGGATTGTTCGAGTTTGGACAACTGACGGTTCATCTTGTTGCTCAGATTAGGTAATTTTCTTTTCAAAAATCTTTTTCAAAATTTTTCTTTTATTTTTCATTTTTCCTAACTTTGTTTTCGAAAAAAATAATAAAAATCCAAAAAAAATTAGAAAATCATAAAAATCAAAAATATTTGGTGTTTCTTGTTTGAGTCTTGAGTCAATTTTTAAGTTTGGTGTCAATTGCATGCTTTAAAATTTTTTCTTGCATTTTTTTCGAAAATTTCATGCATTCATAGTGTTTTTCATGATTTTCAAGTTGTTCTTGATAAGTCTTCTTGTTTGATCTTGATGTTTTCTTGTTTTGTGTCTTTTCTTGTTTTTCATGTGCATCTTTGCATTCATGTTTTCCAAGCATTAAAAATTTCTAAGTTTGGTGTCTTGCATATTTTTTTTGCATCAAAAATTTTTCAAAAATATGTTCTTGATGTTCATCATGATCTTCAAAGTGTTCTTGGTGTTCATCTTGACATTCATAGCATTCTTGCATGCATTCATTGTTTTGATTTAAAAATTTCATGCATTAAGTATTTTTGTTGTTTTTCTCTCTCATAATTAAAAAATTCAAAAATCAAAAAAATATCTTTTCCTTATTTCCCTCCAAATTTTCGAAATTTTGGGTTGACTTGGTTAAAAATTTTTAAAATTAGTTGTTTCTAACAAGTCAAGTCAAAATTTCAATTTTAAAAATCTTATCTTTTCAAAATCCTTTTTCAAAAATCATATCTGTTCCATTTTTTTTCTATTTTTTGAAAAATTCAAAAATCTTTTTCAAAATATTGTCAAAATCTTTTTCTTATCTTTATATCATATTTTCGAAAATTAGCTAACAATTAATGTGATTGGTTCAAAAATTTGAAGTTTGTTACTTTCTTGTTAAGAAAGGTTCAATCTTTAAGTTCTAGAATCTTATCTTGTAGTTTCTTGTTAGTTAAGTCATTTTAAAAATTAGATCTTTTTATCTTTTATCTTATCTTTTTCAAAAATATTATCTTTTTCAAAATTTGATTTCAAAATATCTCATCTAACTTCTTATCTTCTTATCTTTTTAAAATTTGATTTCAAATCTTTTTCAATCAACTAACTAACTTTTTGTTTGTTTCTTATCTTTTTCAAAACACCCTAACTACTTTTCCCTCTTCAATTTTCGAAAATACCTCTCTCTTTTTCCAAAATTATTTTTAATTAATTAATTATTTTAAATTTTAATTTCAATTACATCTTATCTCTAATTTTCGAAAATTACTAACCCCTTTTTCAAAATTATTTTCGAAATCTCCCTTCTCTTTTCTTGTTCTATTTAATTATTTAATTACTAACACTTCTCTTCACCTCTCTTCATCTAAATATCCGAACCCATTCTTCTTCACTCTTCTCCCCTTTCTTTTTCTACTAACATAAAGGAATCTCTATACTGTGACATAGAGGATTCCTCTTCTTTTCTTGTTTTCTCCTCTTTCATATGAGCAGGAACAAGGATAAAGGCACTCTTGTTGAAATTGATCCAGAACCTGAAAGGACTCTGAAGAGAAAATTAAGAGAAGCTAAGTTACAACAATCCAGAAACAACCTTTCAGAAATTTTCGAACAAGAGAAGGAGATGGCAGCCAAAAATAATAATAATGCAAGGAGAGTGCTTGGTGACTTCACAAAGCCAACGTCCAAATTTGATGGAAGAAGCATCTCCATTCCTGCCATTGGAGCCAATAACTTTGAGCTAAAACCTCAGCTAGTTGCATTAATGCAACAAAAGTGCAAGTTTTATGGACTTCCATCTGAAGATCCTTATCAGTTTTTAACTGAGTTCTTGCAGATCTGTGAGACTGTAAAGACGAATGGAGTTGATCCTGAAGTCTACAGACTCATGCTTTTCCCTTTTGCTGTAAGAGACAGAGCTAGAATATGGTTGGATTCATAGCCCAAGGATAGCCTGGACTCCTGGGATAAGCTGGTCACTGCCTTCTTGGATAAATTTTTTCCTCCTCAAAAGCTGAGCAAGCTGAGAGTGGATGTTCAAACCTTCAAACAAAAAGATGGTGAATCCCTCTATGAAGCTTGGGAAAGATACAAGCAGCTAACCAAAAGATGTCAATCTGACATATTTTCAGAATGGACCATATTAGATATATTCTATTATGGTCTATCTGAATTTTCGAAAATGTCATTGGACCATTCTGCAGGTGGATCTATTCACCTAAAGAAAACGCCTGAAGAGGCTCAAGAACTCATTGACATGGTTGCAAATAACCAGTTCATGTACACTTCTGAAAGGAATTCCGTGAATAATGGGATACCTCAAAAGAAAGGAGTTCTTGAAATAGATGCTCTGAATGCCATATTGGCTCAGAACAAAGTGTTGACTCAACAGGTCAACATGATCTCTCAAAATCTGAATGGATGGCAACATGCATCCAACAGTACTAGAGAGGCAGCTTCTGAAGAAGCTTATGATCCTGAGAACCCTGCCATGGCAGAGGTTAATTACATGGGTGAACCTTATGAAAACACCTATAACTCATCATGGAGAAATCATCCAAATTTCTCATGGAAGGATCAACAGAAGCCTCAACAAGGCTTTAACAATGGTGGACGCAATAGGCTGAGCAATAGCAAGCCATATCCATCATCTTCTCAGCAACAGACAGAGAATTCTGAACAAAACACCTCTAATTTAGCCAATCTAGTCTCTGATCTGTCAAAAGCCACTTTCAGTTTCATGAGTGAAACAAGATCCTCCATCAAAAATCTGGAGGCACAAGTGGGCCAGCTGAGTAAGAAAATCATTGAAACTCCTCCCAGTATTCTCCCAAGCAATACAGAAGAGAATCCAAAAGGAGAGTGCAAGGCCATTGACATAGTCAATATGGCCGAATGCACAAGGGAGGAGGAGGACGAAAATCCTAGTAAGGAAGACCTCCTGGGACGTCCCTCAAGCAAGAAGGAGTTTCCTATTAAGGATCCAGAGGAATCTGAGGCTCATATAGAGACCATAGAGATTCCATTAAATCCCTTTCTGCCATTCATGAGCTCTGAAGACTATTCTTCCTCTAAAGAGGATGAAGATGTGACTGGAGAGCAAGTTGCTCAATATTTAGGAGCTATCATGAAGCTGAATGCCAAGTTATTTGGTAATGAGACTTGGGAAAGTGAACCTCCCTTGCTCATTGATGAACTGGATACTTGGATTCAGAAAATTATACCTCAAAAGAAACAGGATCCAGGCAAGTTCTTAATACCTTGCACCATAGGCACCATGAGCTTTGAAAAAGCTCTATGTGATCTGGGGTCAGGGATAAATCTTATGCCACTCTCTGTAATGGAGAAGCTGGGGATCATTGAGGTACAACCTGCTTTGTTCTCATTACAATTGGCAGACAAGTCATTGAGACAAGCTTATGGAATAGTAGAGGACGTGTTAGTAAAGGTTGAAGGCCTTTACATCCCTGCTGATTTCATAATCTTAGACACTAGGAAGGAAGAGGATGATTGCATCATCCTTGGAAGACCTTTCCTAGCCACAGCAGGAGCTGTGATAGATGTCAACAGAGGAGAATTAGTCCTTCAATTGAATGCGGACTACCTTGTGTTTAAGGCACATGGCCATCCCTCTGTGACAAAAGAGAGTAAGCATGAAGAGCTTCTCTCAGTTCAGAGTCAAGAAGAGCCCACACAGTCAAACTCTAAGTTTGGTGTCGTGAGGCCACAACCAAACTCTAAGTTTGGTGTTAAGACCCCATATCCAAACTCTAAGTTTGGTGTTGGGACTATACAACATTGACCTGATCACCTTGTGGCTCCATGAGAGCCACTGTCAAGCTATTGACATTAAAGAAGCGCTTGTTGGGAGGCAACCCAATTTTATTTATCTAATTTTTATTTTATTCTATATTATTGTTATTTTGTGTTTTATTAGGTACATAATCATGAGGAGTCACGAAAAAATCATAAAAATTAAAAAAAGAATCAAAAACAGCAAAAGAAAAAATTCGCACCCTGGAGGACGCACAGGCTGGCGTTCAACGCCAGTAAGATGCATCTGGCCGGCGTTCAACGCCAGAACAGAGCATCATTCTGGCGCTGAACGCCAGAAACAAGCAACATTCTGGCGCTGAACGCCAAGAATGTGCCCAGAGAAGAAAAGCTGGCGCTGAACGCCAGTAACAAGCATGAAACTGGCGTTCAACGCCAGAAACATGCTTTACATGGGCGTTGAACGCCCAGAATGTGCACCACACGGCGTTTAAATGCCAAAATGGTGTGCAAAGGCAATTTACATGCCTATTTGGTGCAGGGATGGAATTCCTTGACACCTCAGGATCTGTGGACCCCACAGGATCACCTCAGGATCTGTGGACCCCACAGGATCCCCACCTACCATATTCCCACCTTACCTCCTAATCCTAGTTTTTGTGATTACTCTTCCCCATGTCACACTTCCCAACACCCTTCACCAATCACCTCAATTCCTCTTCCCAATTACCCCCTTCACCACTCACATCCATCCACTCTTCCCCATGAACCCCACCTACCTTCAAAAATTCGAAACCATTTTCCCACCCATTCCCACCCAAATTGGCCGAACATACACCCTCCCTCTCCCTATAAATACCCTTCCATTCTTCTTCATTTTCACACAACACAAATCCCTCTTCTACCACTTAGCCGAACCTACACCTCTCCCTCTCTACCATATTCTCTTCTTCTTCTTCTTCTCTTCTTTCTTCTATTGCTCGAGGGCGAGCAATATTTTAAGTTTGGTGTGGTAAAAGCATAAGCTTTTTGTTTTTCCATTACCATCAATGGCACCTAAGGCCGGAGTATCCTCTAGAAAAGAAAAAGGGAAGACAAAAGCTTCCACCTCCGAGTCATGGGAGATGGAAAGATTCATCTCCAAGGGCCATCAAGACCACTTCTATGATGTTGTGGCAAAGAAGAAGGTAATCCCTGAGGTCCCTTTCAAGCTCAAGAAAAATGAGTATCCGGAGATCCGACATGAAATCCAAAGAAGAGGTTGGGAAGTCGTAACCAACCCCATGCAACAAGTCAGAATCTTAATGGTTCAAGAGTTCTATGCCAATGCATGGATTACTAGGAACCATGATCAAAGTATGAACCCGAGTCCAAAGACTTATCTCACAATGGTTCGGGGGAAATACTTAGATTTTAGTCCGGAAAATGTGAGGTTGGCATTCCACTTGCCCATGATGCAAGGAGATGAACGCCCATACACTAGAAGGGTCAACTTTAATCAAAGGTTGGACCAAGTCCTTATGGACATATGTGTGGAAGGAGCTCAATGGAAGAGAGACTCCAAAGGCAAGCCAGTCCAACTAAGAAGACTGGATCTCAAGCCTATAGCTAGAGGATGGTTGGAGTTCATTCAACGCTCCATCATTCCCACTAGCAACCGATCTGAACTTACTGTGGATCGGGCCATCATGATTCATGGCATCATGATAGGAGAGGAAGTAGAAGTTCATGAGGTCATCTCCAATGAAATCTACAAAATAGCCGACAAGCCCTCACCCATGGCAAGGCTAGCTTTTCCTCACCTTATTTGCCATCTATGTTACTCAGCTGGAGTTATCATAGAAGGAGACATCCTCATTGAAGAGGATAAGCCCATCACCAAGAAGAGGATGGAGCAAGCAAGAGAGACCCTCCACGGTTCTCAAGAGATACATGAGGAAGCTCATCATCAAGAAATCCCTGAGATACCTCAAGGGATGCACTTTCCTCCCAACAACTATTGGGAACAACTCAACACTTCCTTAGAAGATTTGAGCCACAATGTTGAACAACTAAGGGTGGAACATCATGAGCACTCCATCATTCTCCAAGAAATAAGAGAAGACCAAAGAGCAATGAGGGAGGAGCAACAAAGGCAAGGAAGGGACATAGAAGAGCTTAAGAACATCATTGGACCTTCAAGAAGAAGACGCCACTAAAGGTGGATTCATTCCTTGTTCTATATTTCTTTCTGTTTTCGGTTTTTAATGTTGTGTTTATCTATGTTTTGTGTCTTTATTTCATGATCATTAGTATGTAGTAACTATGTCTTAAAGCTATGAATAAATTCCATTAATCCTTCACCTCTCTTAAAAGAAAAATGTTTTAATTCAAAAGAACAAGAAGTACATGAATTTCGAATTTATCCTTGAATTTAGTTTAATTATATTGATGTGGTGACAATACTTTTTGTTCTCTGAATGAATGCTTGAACAGTGCATATGTCTTTTGATCTTGTTGTTTATGAATGTTAAAATTGTTGGCTCTTAAAAGAATGATGAACAAAGAGAAATGTTATTGATGATCTGAAAAATCATGAAATTGATTCTTGAAGCAAGAAAAAGCAGTGAATAGCAAAAGCTTGCGAAAAAAAAATTTGGCGAAAAAAAAATTAGAAAGGAAAAGAAAAAGCCAATAGCCCTTAAAACCAAAAGGCAAGGGTAAAAAGGATCCAAGGCTTTGAGCATCAATGGATAGGAGGGCCCAAGGAAATTAAATCCAGGCCTAAGCGGCTAAATCAAGCTGTCCCTAACCATGTGCTTGTGTCATGAAGGTCCAAGTGTAAAGCTTGAGACTGAGTGGTTAAAGTCGTGATCCAAAGCAAAAAGAGTGTGCTTAAGAGCTCTGGACACCTCTAACTGGGGACTCTAGCAAAGCTGAGTCACAATCTGAAAAGGTTCACCCAGTCATGTGTCTGTGGCATTTATGTATCCGGTGGTAATACTGGAAAACAAAGTGCTTAGGGCCACGGCCAAGACTCATAAGTAGCTGTGTTCAAGAATCAACATGCTTAACTAGGAAAGTCAATAACACTATCCAAAATTCTAAGCTCCTAGAGAAGCCAATCATTCAGAAACTTCAAAGGAAAAAGTGAGATGTCAAAACTGTTCAGAAGCAAAAAGCTACAAGTCCCGCTCATCTGATTATAATTAATATTCATTGATAGTTTGGAATTTATAGTATATTCTCTTCTTTTTATCCTATTTGATTTTCAGTTGCTTGGGGACAAGCAACAATTTAAGTTTGGTGTTGTGATGAGCGGATAATTTATACGCTTTTTGGCATTGTTTTTAGGTAGTTTTTAGTAAGTTCAAGCTACTTTTAGGGATGTTTTCATTAGTTTTTATGTTAAATTCACATTTCTAGACTTTACTATGAGTTTGTGTGTTTTTCTGTGATTTCAGGTAATTTCTGGCTAAAATTGAGGGACTTGAGCAAAACTCTGAAAAAGGCTGACCAAAGGACTGCTGATGCTGTTGGAATCTGACCTCCCTGCACTCGAAATGGATTTTCTGGAGCTACAAAACTCTAATTGGCGCGCTCTTAACGGCGTTGGAAAGTAGACATCCAGAGCTTTCCAGCAATATATAATAGTCCATACTTTATTCGGGAATTGACGACGTAACTTGGCGTTGAACGCCAAGTACATGCTGCTGTCTGGAGTTAAACGCCAGAAAAATGTCATGATCCGGAGTTGAACGCCCAAAACACGTCATAACTTGGAGTTCAACTCCAAGAGAAGCCTCAGCTCGTGGATAGATCAAGCTCAGCCCAAGCATATACCAAGTGGGCCCCGAAAGTGAATTTATGCATCAATTACTTACTCATGTAAACCCTAGGAGTTAGTTTATTATAAATAGAACATTTAACTAATGTATTAGAGGTCTTTTGACCACAAGGGATCCTGGATTGTAATTTGAGTCCTGTGATCACGTTTTGGGGGCTGGCCATTCGGCCATGCCTGAACCTTTCACTTATGTATTTTCAACGGTGGAGTTTCTGCACACCATAGATTAAGGGTGTGGAGCTCTGCTGTACCTCAAGTTTCAATACAATTACTATTACTTTTTATTCAATTCTCTTTTATTCTTATTTCAAGATATACGTTGCACAACACTTTGATGAATGTGATGATCCGTGACACTCATCATCATTCTCACCTATGAACGCGCGTGATTGACAACCACTTCCGTTCTACCTTAGGCTGGGCGCATATCTCTTAGATTCCCCAACAGAATCTTCGTGGTATAAGCTAGATAGATGGCGGCATTGATGGGGTTCCGGAAAGTCTAACCTTGTCTGTGGTATTCCGAGTAGGATCCTAGGAATCCGGAAAGTCTAACCTTGTCTGTGGTATTTCGAGTAGGATTCCGGTATTGAATGACTGTGACGAGCTTCAAACTCCTGAAGGCTGGGCGTTAGTGACAGACGCAAAAGAATCAATGGATTCTACTCCAACCTGATTGAGAACCGACAGATGATTAGCCGTGCTGTGACAGAGCATTTGGACCATTTTCACTGAGAGGATGGGATGTAGCTATCAACCAAGGGTGATGCCTCCAGACGATTAGCCGTGCAGTGACAGCGCATAGGACCATTTTCCCGAGAGGATTGAAAGTAGCCATTGATGATGGTGATGCCCTACATACAGCTTGCTATGGAAAGGAGTAAGAAAGATTGGATGAAAGCAATGAGAAAGTAGAGATTCAAGAGGAGCACAGCATCTCCATGCACTTATCTGAAACTCCCACTATTGATTTACATGAGTAATTCTATCCCTTTTATCTTCTATTTTATTATTAATTATTCGAAAATCCATAAATCAATTTAATCTGCCTAACTGAGATTTACAAGGTGACCATAGCTTGCTTCATACCAACAATCTCTGTGGGATCGACCCTTACTCGCGTAAGGTTTATTACTTGGACAACCCAGTACACTTGTTGGTTAGTTGAACGGAGTTGTGAATTCAAATAGAGCCAATTATTAAATTTTATACAAGTACAAAGAGCATGGATCACAATTTCGTCCACCAATGGCCAATGTTGGCGCGGCCTTATCTAGGGTTGTTAGGGAGTCCCCTATCCATGCTATCAAGGCTTTTCTGGAGGATGCCCAGGCTGAATTTGATAGGGTGAAAGGTCTGAAGGATGAGCTGGACGTCAGGGTTGCCAAATTGGAGATTGATGTGGAGAAGGAGAATGAACGTGCCACTACGGCGGAGGCAGCTGCTAACTTGGCTGAGGAGATTGCAAAAAAGTATAAGGAGAGCTATACTCGGACCTACAGTGAGTTGCTAGAAACTAAGGAGAGGCTTCAATCTGCCCAAGATGATTATGCTGAGCATTAGGGGCACATGGTAAATAGTATGACTGATATGTTCGAGATCCTGAAGGCTCAGGTTCGAGTTCTTACTCTGGAGGCCGATCTCTCCTTGTTCAGCATGGATAATGTGGTGGAGGATGGCAAGATTGTGCCTGCCCTTGATGATGATGAGGGTCCTCCTCTTATGCTACCAGCCAAGGCTTCTGTGGCCTCAGCTTCTTCGACTCCTTCTACCGAGGTGGTCCCTCCAGAGCCTGACCCTGACGTGCAAATTCTAAACGGGCCGGATGGAGTTGTCAATGCTACCCCTATCTCGACCATGCCTCCTCCTCTTCCTCAACATGTTGCTACTGGGGCAAATTTGGATCCCCTATGACTTTTTATGCTTGTGTACTGTTATAGTCCAACTTGTGAACTTTTGAACTTTTTTATGTTTTTGTAAGTCTTTTATAGTTGACTCCTCTGACATTCGGTTGCTTCTTAGCAACTTTTATTTTGAAAAACAAACACTTTAAACTCTTAGGCTTCCTTTTAGGTGGCCTTTGAGTCTTTAATGTTTTACTTTGATGGATGTGTTTTGCTGATATGTTAATCATACCTTTGATGCTTGGAGGTTTACCTCTGCAACCCTTGCGAATTTTATAGAGGTTTCGTATTTCCTTGTCAAACCTCCTTTGAGTTGTAGTGTGAGTTTTCTACCCTTGCCTTTTGAATCATGCCTTGCTTTGAATTCGTGTTTGTTTATCCTCTGATTTGGCAAACTGATCCCTACAGCTTGGTAACTTGTCCGACAACTTTTTAGTGTTCTTTACATAGAACCTTTTTAGTTTGTTCGAATGACTTTTGTAGCCCTGTTTTGAGATTGTGCCTTCTTTTGAGCGGATTTTGCACTCTTTTAGCTAAGCACTTTTGAGCCTTAAGTTGTTTTTCAACCTTTTTGGCTTTTTCTTTTCTTGAGGTCGTACTTGGGCCTCTTCTTTGCTGACGTCGACCCGTACGACTTTGTTATGCAGGCTTTTTAGTCATATTCCAACAACTTTTTAGGTAGTGTTCCGGTGAAGAACCTTTTCTTTATAGTTTGTTTGGATGACTTTCTAGCGTCGTGTTAACTTGTGCTTTGCTTTTTAAGTAGCGTCTTTTTTGCAAGACTTGTACCTTTCAGCGAAGCACTTCTGGCCTTTGGTTTTTAACCTTTCTTTGGCCTTTATGAGGTGTCTTTGTCCCTTTTCAGTGATCCTTTTATTGGTCCGACATCTCTGTCGGGCCTTCTTAAGTTATTTTTAGTAATCCCATTTCTAGTCAGACCTCGTTAGGTCACTTTATACGGGTTTTTTTTTTATAACTTCTTGCATTATCTTGCTTCTATCGCTTTACCTTGCCAACTTCTTTTAATCGGACAATGAATTCCGTGCTTTATGAGCTTAAATTAATGCATCTTGGTAGGAAACTTTTTAGGGAATTGATGATTTTTATTCAAATAAAAATATAAGTAAAAAGCATAAGTAAAAGTATGTACATGTGAGTGCTTACCCTTCTAGGTCGGGCTGATCTCAGCCTGGAACCTCATTAACAAACCTTTTTTTAGGAAAAAGAGTGTGCCTTGACCTAAGATCTTTACTATTTTCTAGCTATAGTACTTTCTTAGGTTACAGGCGTGCCATGACCTTGGTAGCTCTCGTCCTTTGAGGTCGGACACCTTATAGTAGCCTTTTCCTAGTACTTCTGCAACTTGTTAAGGTCCTTTCCAGTTGGCTGCTAGCTTCCCTTCTCCTAACCGACCTACTCCGATATCATTTCGGATTAAGATGAGATCGTTGGGGGAGAAGCTTAGCTGGACTACCTTTCAATTATACCTTAAAGCCATTCGACGCTTTTGCGCTTCCTCTCTAATCCGAGCTCGTTCTCGAACTTCTGGAAGTAGGTCGAGCTCTTCCCTTTGAGCTTGGGAGTTAGTATTTTCATTGTAGAGGATCATTCTGGGAGAACCTTCTTCTATTTTCACGAGAATCATTGCCTCCATTCTGTAAGTAAGTCGAAAGGGTGATTCTCTAATGGTGGAATGTGGTGTTATCCGATATGCCTATAGGACTTGTAGGAGCTCTTCAGCCCAAGCTCCTTTTGCATCCTGTAGCTTCCATTTTAATCCGGCCAATATGACTTTGTTGGCTGCCTCTGCCTGTCTATTGGCCTGTGAGTGTTCTACAGAGGTGAATTGGTGCTTTATTTTTAAGTCGGCTACCAAATTCTTGAATCCCGTGTCGGTAAACTAGGTGCCATTATCTGTGGTGATGGAGTGAGGAACCCCAAACCTTGCGATAATGTTTCTATATATAAATTTTCGACTTCTTTGGGCGGTGGCCGTGGCTAAAGGTTCAGCCTCAATCCATTTTGTAGAGTAGTCTATTCTTACAATGAGGAACTTGACTTGCCCTGATCCCTAGGGGAAGGGTCCGAGGAGGTCGAGCCCCCATTTTGCAAATGGCCAGGGTGATGTGACACAGATGAGCTCTTCAGGTGGAGCTATATGGAAGTTGGCGTGCTTCTGGCATGGTGGGCATTTCTTGACGAACTATGTTGCTTCCTTTTGTAAGGTCGGCCAGAAGAAACCAGCTCAGAGTACCTTTTTGGAAAGCGCTCGTGCTCCCAGGTGGTTGCCACACATACCACTGCGTACTTCTTCCAGGACTTCCCTTGTATCGGAGGTTGGCACACATTTTAGGAGGGGTGTTGAAATCCCTCTCCTATATACGATGTTGCCCATTATGGTGTAGTACTGTGCTTCTCGTACTAGCCTTTTTGCCTCCTTTTTATCTGTGGGGAGTATTTCAAACTTGAGATAATTGATTATGGGGGTCATCCATCCTTGATCCTGCCCTGATATGGTTAGGACCTTTTCTTTCTTCGAGATTGATGGACTTTGCAGTGTTTCTTGGATGAGGCTTCTATTATTACCCCCTAGTTTGGTGCTGGCTAGTTTTGAAAGTGCGTCAGCTCGAGCATTCTATTTCCGAGGTATATGTCAGACCTTATATCCCCCGAATTGTCCGAGCTGTTCTCTAGTTTTGTCCAGGTATTTTTTTTCATGGTGGGATCCTTAGCTTGATAGCTCCCTTCTATTTGTGAGGTGATTACTTGTGAGTCATTGAAGATAGTGAGCTTCTGAACTCCCACATCCCTAGCCAGCCTCAAACCGGCCAGTAGCGCCTCATACTCAGCTTAATTATTTGATGCAGGGAATTCGAACTTTAATGAAAGCTCGATTTGGGTTCCTTGATCACTTTCTATAATTACCCCTACGCCACTCCCGGTTTTGTTTGAGGAGCCGTCCACGTAGAGATTCTATTTTGTGGGAGTACCCGGGGTGTTAGTGTATTCGGCAATGAAGTTGACCAGATATTGTGATTTGATGGATGTCCAAGCTTTGTATTGAAGATCGAATTCGGATAACTCAATTGCCTCTTATGGGTTGGTTGGTCCGTATTCTGATAGTGTGAGCCTGAAAGTATGGGCAGAGTCGTCGAGAAGTGAGTATAAGGGTGTAGGCGAATTTTTCTATCTTTTGATAGTTTAGTTCAGACCCTTGTAGAGCCTTGCTGATGAAGTAAATAAGTTGTTGCCCACTTTTGTTTTCTCTGAATAGTGTTGATGCTATTGCCCGACTTCCTACGGCGAGATATAATATGAGTTCTTCACCATCCCGTGGTTGGGTAAGGATGGGTGGTTGCCCTAGAAATTTCTTGAAATCTTGGAAGGCTTGTTCGCACTCTGGAGTCCATTCAAACCTCTTTCCTTTCCTTAGTGTTGTGTAAAAGGGGAGAGATCTTATAGCTGATTCGGCTAGAAATCTGGATAGGCCTGCTAGTCTTCTGTTGAGTTATTGTACCTCTTTGTCACAGATCAGACTTTTCATGTCGAGTATAGCCTGGCATTTATCTGGGTTTGTCTGAATTCCTCTCTGGATGAGTCATGATGCCTTTTTGTCGCATCCCATGCTTTCTTATGGTGTCGAACATTTTAGTGAGGTCAGATAACAATGATTCCTCACTTTGTATTTTTACCAGCATGTCATCTACATAAACCTTCATTAGCTTTCCGATGTGGTCGGCAAAGACTTTGTTCATCAATCTTTGATGTGTAGCTCCTGCATTTTTGAGTCCGAAAGGCATGAGTATATAGCAATAGTTCGCTTTTGAGGTTAGGAACGAGGTCTTTTCTTGGTCGGGTGGATACATTGGAATTTGGTTGTATCCTGAATAAGCATCCATAAAGGAGAGGTATTTGTATCCAGAAGAGGCATCCACTAGAGTGTCTATACTTGGGAGCGGGTAGGGGTCTTTTGGGTAGGCCTTATTGAGGTCAGTGTAATCGGTACACATCCGCCAATTTCTATTTGACTTCTTTACCAAGACGACGTTGGCTAGCCACAATGGGTACTCGACCTCCCTTATGAAACTTGCCTCGAGTAAGGCTTGTACCTGCTCTTCCACAGCTTGGGATCTTTCTGGGCCAAGTTTTCTACGCTTCTGTTACACTGACTGAGATCCAGGATATATTGCTAGTTTATGGCACATTAGCTTGGGATCTATGCCGGGCATGTCTGCGTCCTTCCATGCAAAGAGATCGGCATTATCCTTTAGGAACTGTATCAGTAGCTCCTTTAGGTATCCCTTTAGGGCTGCCCCTATGTTTGTTATTTTATCCCGGGCATCCCCGATCTGGACTTCTTCAGTCTCACCTTCAGGTTGTGGACGAAGTTCTTCGCTAGCTCAAGCTCTCCCGAGTTCGATGGTGTTGATTTCCTCTCCACTGGGTTGCCTTTAAGGTTCAGACTTTTGTTGTAACAGCGTCGTACGAGCTTCTGGTCTCCTTTTATCGTGGGGATCCCTTATGGAGTTAGGAACTTCATACACAGATGTGGAGTGGAGACTACTGCGGCGAGCTGGTTCAAGGTTGTCTGACCTATTAGGGCATTATATGCTGAGCTCACGTTGACTACAATGTAGTCTATGCTTAGTGTCCTTGACCGAGTTCATTTTCCAAAGGTTGTATGCAGTGAGATGTATCCTAGTGGTTGAATTGGGGTGTCTCCGATTCTGAACAAGCTATACGGATATGCTTTGAGCTCTTTTTCTTGTAGGCCGAGTTTGTCAAAGGCGGATTTAAACAATAGAGAAAAACCTAAAATAGCCCCTAACAATTACCTCAAAAGACAACGAGGCCCTTAACAAAAAAAATACCAACCTGGCCCCTGAGATTTGCTTTTATAGGACTGATTAGCCCCTGTGCCAAAAAAAATTAATGTTGTTTTTTTGGCACAGGGGCTAATCAGTCCAAAAAAAATATTAGGGGCCGGGTTGGGTGTTTTTTTTCTTGAGGGCCTCGTTGTCCTTTCTAGATAATTGTCAGAGGCTGGGTGGAGTATTCACTCTAAACAATATATCTGCAGAGCTTCCTTGGTTTTCCAACGTCCGGTGGAGATTAGCGTTGGCGAGTATGATGCCTGTTGCGTCTTCTTGGGTAAAGGTAATAGTGGGGAGGTCGGGTGACCTGTCCCCTTCTCCGACATGATATACCTCTTTAAGGTATCTTTTGCGAGATGATTTAGATATCCCTCCTCCTGTGAATCCTCCATTTATCATATGAACATGTCTCTCAGGGGTGTGAGGTGGACGTTCAACTCGTCCGACCTCTTCATCCCTTCTTCTCTTTCTTGGTTCATCCGCTTTATTGGCTAAGAACCGATCTATTCGCCCTTCTCGTGCCAATTTTTCTATGACATTCTTTAGGTCGAAGCACTCGTTGGTAGAATGTCTGTAGATTCAGTGGTATTCGCAATACTCTGTCCGACTTTAGCCTCTTTTGTGTTTTATCGGGCGAGGCGGTGGGATCTTCTCAGTGTTGCATATCTCTCGGTAGACATCCAAAAGAGACACCCGAAGAGGGGTGTAGTTGTGGTATTTTCTAGGTTTCTCAATGGATTAGTCTTCTTTCTTCCTGGATTCTTTATCCTTGTCGCGAGGTGGGTAGGAGAATCCGGCTTTTAAGCTATCTCCCAATCAAGAGTTCTCCTCCATGTTGATATATTTTTCCGTCCTTTCTTGAACCTCATTTAGAGATGTTGGGTGCTTCTTGGATATTGAGTGGCTAAAAGGTCCTTCTCTTAGGCCATTGATGAGCCCCATGATGGTCGCTTCTGTTGGAAGACTTTGTATGCCAAGGCATGCTTTGTTGAATCTTTCCATATAGATGCGAAGGCTTTCCTGATCTCCTTGTTTAATTCCCAGCAAGCTTGGAGCATGCTTGGCTTTATCCTTCAGGATGGAGAACCTGGCGAGGAACTTTTTAGCAAGGTCGTCAAAGCTTGTGATTGATCTTGGAGGCAAACTGTCGAACCACTTTATTGCCATTTTAGTTAGAGTAGTTGGGAAAGTTTTGTATCAAATGGCATCCGAGGCGTCTGTGATATACATCCTACTTCTAAAATTGCTGAGATGATGGCTTGGATCAGATGTACTGTCGTGTGGGGCCATGTCAGGAGCTTTGAAGTCCTTTGGCACTTTAGCTTTCATGATTTCTTTGGTGAATGGGTATTGGTTAGGGGTGGTAAACGGGCCTAAACCCGCTGGGCCGGCCCGCGTAACCCGCCAAAAAAGGCAGGCTGGGCTGAAAAATCGGGACTGCCAAATAGCAAAAGCCCGCCTAACTCGCACCACTTAAACCGCGGGCTTTGGCAGGCTTTGGCGGGGCAGGGCAGGCTTCCCCGTCGGGCTAAGGTTTTTTTTAGTGAGGAGGTATTTTTGCAATTTTGTTGCCAAAACCTAACTTCCCCTAACCTAACTAACAAGAGTATGAAGATAAAAATTGAGTATTTTGAATTATATTTATGTTATTTTGGAGACAATATTTATAATTATGTTTTAGATTATGTTTATTTTGCTTTGGAGATAATATTTATACTTATATTTTGAATGAAAATTTGGTTTATAATTATATTTATTAGATATTTATAATTACAAAGACTTTAATATTTGTGAATACAAAAAATATAATTTTTTATGCCATTAGAAATTATAAATTTATTAATATGGTTGTGAAATTATATATATTACTTAGTAGTTAATAGTAAAAAAAAAGAGGAGCTTTGGCGAGCTTAGCCCGCCAACCCGCAGTTAGGCGGGGCGGGCTAGGATTCTAGGACTGCCTCACTAGGCGGGGCGGGGCGGGGCGGGGTGGGGTGGGCTTCCCTGCTTGCCACCCCTAGTCTTGGTCCTTGTGGGGGCTATCTTCGTGACTAGATCGAGTGGTTTTAGTATTGAGGTCTGCCTCGAGCTTTAGGAGCTTGTCCTCTAGCTTTCGGCACCGTCTTGTTTCTCTCCGGAGGTCCTCTCGGCTTTCCACTGATGCTCAGCCTCTTTTTCGAGCTGTTTGAGACGATCCTGCTGTTCTCGGAAAGCATCTAAAATTTCTGTGTTTGGGGGTTGCTTATCCCCCCCCCCCCGTTTTGAGGTGTGTCTTTGGAGGTGGCGTCTGTGTTTTTATTTGGTATTTTGTCCACCAAACCAGAGTTGTGATCATTGTCATGCTCGTCCGCCATGGTGATGGGATGAGTTCCAGGTTCTCGGCAATGATTCCAATGTTTCAAGGGTTATCTGAAACTGAAGGTCGATCTCATACGAGATCTTCTGTACTGATCGGTGCTGTTGTGTCTGACCTGGTAGAGTTGGAGATGCTGCTAATCCTTTGTCACGGAAGGGTGGTGGTACCTGCAAGAGACTCAGATGCTTAAGTTAGCATGTGCTTTAGGCAGTTTTATGTAGAATCAGAGTATGAATTATACCTGGGTGCTCCAGTGTATTTATAGTAGTGTAGAGTGACTTTTCTTGAGATAAGTTAGTTATCTTATCTTATCTTTTAGCGAAGTCACCTTATCTTTCAGGCCAGCCACCTTTACAGTGGGCTGCGTCCTTTTGTTTGGGCCTACGTGGGCTTCTATGGTGATTTGGCCGACCTCTTTAAGAAGAGGTCGGTTGCGAGCCAACCTTTACGGGAGGTCGGTCGCTCTGACGTCGTCCAACCAGGGTAATACAGCTCGGTCTAGGGTATGAACACTTACTGTTCATACATCGGTTTGAGCTATAAAGGACCGGGTTGGTCGACCTCTTAGAAAGTTGGCCCATTACCGACCTCTTCACAAAGAGCTCGGACAAGTCGCCATAAGAGGCCCAAGCAAGCCCAAACGAAGGGACACAACCCAAATCTAAAGGCGGCAAAGCCTAAAGAAGGATAAGGTAGTTCCTCTTAAACATAAGATGACTTCACTCAAAGATAAGATATCCAGAAAGGTCACTCAACACTATTATAAATACATTGGAGCACCCAGGTATAACTCATACTCTAATTCTACACAAAAACCTGCCTAAAGCATGTGCTAACTTAAGCATCAGAGTCTCTTACAGGTACCACCACCCTCCAGTGACGAAAGATCAACAGCACCAACAAGTCGGACACGACGACTCCGGCCACCACCGCATATCTCGTCTGAGATCGACCTACAGTTTCAGGTAACCCTCAGAACATTGGCGCCGTTGCCGGGGAACCTGGAAGTCATCCCATCAACATGGCAGACGACCATGACAACGATCACAACTCTGATTTGGTGGACAGAATGCCAAACAAAAACACGGACGCCACCTTCAAAGACACACCTCAAAACGGGAGAGATAAGCAACCCCCAAACACAGAAATTTTGGAAGCTATCCGTGAGCAACAGAATCTCCTTAAATAGCTGGAACAAGAAGCTGAACATCAACGGGAAGCCAAAAGAGACCTTCGAAGAGAAACAAGACGACGTCGAAAGCTAGAGGACAAGCTCTTAAAGCTCGAAGCCGATCTCAAAACCAAGACTGCTCGATCCAGTCATGAAGATAGCCCCCACAAAGATCAAGACCCATTCACCAAAAAGATCATGAAAGCTAAAGTCCCAAAGGACTTCAAAGCTCCAGACACGACCCCGTACGACGACATGTTAGATCCAAGTTATCACCTCAACAATTTCAGAAGCAGAATGTATCTCACTGACGCCTCGGACACCATTCGATGCAAAGCCTTCCCGACTACCCTAACGAAGATAGCAATAAAGTGGTTCGACAGTTTGCCTCCAAGATCCATCACAAGTTTTGACGACCTTGCTAAAAAGTTCCTCGCCAGGTTCTCCATCCAAAAGGATAAAGCCAAACACGCTCCAAGCTTGCTAGGAATTAAACAAGGAGATCGGGAAAGCCTTCGCAGCTACATGGAAAGATTCAACAAAGCATGCCTTGACATACAAAGTCTTCCAATAGAAGCGGCCATCATGGGACTCATCAATGGCCTAAGAGAAGGACCTTTCAGCCACTCAATATCCAAGAAGTACCCAACATCTCTAAACGAGGTTCAAGAAAGGGCAGAAAAATATATCAATATGAAGAAAAACTCCCGATTGGGAGACAGCTCAAAAACTGGATTCTCCTAACCCGCCACTGGACAAGGATAAAGAGTCCAAGAAAAAAGATCAACCTGGTGAGAAGCCTAGAAAATACCACAATTACACCCCTCTTCGGGTGTCTCCTGTGGATGTTTACCGAGAAATATGCAACACTAAGAAGATCCCACCACCTCGCCCAATCAAAAACAAAAGAGGGGGAAGTTGGACAGAATACTACGAGTACCACCAAATCTACAGACATCCTACTGACGAGTGTTTCGACCTAAAGAATGTCATAGAGAAATTGACAAGAGAAGGGCGATTAAATTGGTACTTAGCCAATAAAGCGGATGATCCAAGAAAAAGAAGAAGGGATGAAGAGGTCGGACGAGTTGAACGTCCACCTCACACCGAAGAGGTCGGACGAGTTAAACGTCCACCTCAGACCGAAGAGGTCGGACGAGTTGAACGTCCACCTCACACCCCTGAGAGACATATTCATATGATAAATGGAGGATTCGCAGGAGGAAGGATCTCTAAATCATCTCCCAAAAGACACCTCAAAGAGGTATATTAAGGAAGGGAGAGAGGTTTGAATAGGACAACGGAGTGCGAACAAGACTTCCGAGATTTCAAAAATTCTTGGGGGGCAACCACCCATTCTTACCCGACCACCAAAAAGTGAAGAACTCATATTATACCTCGCAGTGGGAAGTCGGGCAATAGCCTCAGCACTAGTCAGAGAAGACGAAAGTGGGCAACAACCCGTCTACTTCATCAGCAAGGCTCTACAAGGGGCCAAACTAAGCTATCAAAAGATAGAAAGGTTCGCTTACGCCCTCATACTCACTTCTCGATGACTCCACCCATACTTTCAAGCTCACACTATTAGAGTTTGGACCAATCAGCCCATAAAAGGCATCCAACAGAAAGCAGACTTAGCTGGAAGAATCCTGCAATGGGCAGTCGAGTTATCCAAATTTGATCTTCAATATGAAGCTCGGACAGCCATCAAATCACAGTATCTGGTCAACTTTATTGTAGAGTACACTGACACCACGGGAACTCCCGCAAAATAAAATCTCTATGTGGACGACTCTTCAAACAAAATTGGGAGTGGCGCAGATGTAATTATAGAAAGCGATAAGGAAACCCAAATCGAGCTAAACAACCAAGCTGAATACAAGGCACTACTGGCTGGTTTAAGGCTGGCTAAGAAGGTAGGAGTTCAAAAGCTTACCTTATCCAGTGATTCACAAGTAGTCACCTCACAAATAGAAGGGAGCTACCAAGCTAAGAATCCCACCATGAAAAATACATGGACAAAACTAGAGAACAGCTCGGATAATTCGAGGGACCCTGGACAAAACCTGAGAATAGCTCAGATAATTTGGGGGACCCTGGACAAAACCAAAGAACAGCTCAGACAATTCGGGGGATATGAGGTCCGACATATACCTCAGGAACAAAATGCCTGAGCTGATGCACTTTCAAAACTAGCCAGCACCAAACTAGGGGGCAATAATAGAAACCTCATCCAAGACATGCCCACCATGCCAAAAGCATGCCAACTTCCTTATAGCCCCACTAGAAGAGCTCCCACAAGTCCTATGGGCATATCGGATAAAACCACACTCAACCACTGGAGGCAATGATTTCTGTGGAGGTAGAAGAGGGATCCTCTAGAGTGATCCTCTACAACGAAGATACCAACTCCCAAACCCAAAGGGAAAAGCTCGACCTACTTCCAGAAGTCCGAGAAAGAGCTCAGATTAGAGAGGAAGCACTAAAGCATCGAATGGACCTAAGGTCGGTCAGAAGAAGGGAAGCTAGCAGCCAACTGGAAAGAACCATACTTAGTTGTTCAGAAGTACTGGGGAAAGGTCACCACAAAGTGTCTGACCTCGAGGGGTGAGAGCTACCAAGGTCATGGCATGCCTACAATCTAAGAAGGGCGCCAGGCCGAGATCTAAAAGATTGCCCGACCTAGAAGGGTAAGCACTAACATGTACACACTCTTATTCATATCTTCATTTTATTGCTTAAAAGTTTGTAGATTCCCTAAAAAGTTTCCAACCAAGACGCATTAATCTGAGCACAAAAATTCATCGTCCGATTACTGATGAGCGGATAATTTATACGCTTTTTGGCATTGTTTTTAGGTAGTTTTTAGTAAGTTCAAGCTACTTTTAGGGATGTTTTCATTAGTTTTTATGTTAAATTCACATTTCTGGACTTGACTGTGAGTTTGTGTGTTTTTCTGTGATTTCAGGTAATTTCTGGCTGAATTTGAGGGACTTGAGCAAAACTCTGAAAAAGGCTGACAAAAAGGACTGCTGATGCTGTTGGAATCTGACCTCCCTGCACTCAAAATCGATTTTCTGGAGCTACAGAACTCCAAATGGCGCGCTCTCAACGGCGTTGGAAAGTAGACATCCAGAGCTTTCCAGCAATATATAATAGTCCATACTTTATTCGGAATTTGACGACGTAACTTGGCGTTGAACGCCAAGTACATGCTGCTGTCTGGAGTTAAACGCCAGAAAAACGTCATGATCCGGAGTTGAACGCCCAAAACACGTCATAACTTGGAGTTCAACTCCAATAAAAGCCTCAGCTCGTGGATAGATCAAGCTCAGCCCAAACATACACCAAGTGGGCCCCGGAAGTGGATTTATGCATCAATTACTTACTCATGTAAACCCTAGGAGCTAGTTTATTATAAATAGAACTTTTTACTATCATAATCGCATCCTGGATTGTAATTTGAATCCTGTGATCATGTTTTGGGGGCTGGCCATTCGGCCATGCCTGAACCTTTCACTTATGTATTTTCAACGGTGGAGTTTCTGCACACCATAGATTAAGGGTGTGGAGCTCTGCTGTACCTCAAGTATTAATGCAGTTCTATTTTCTTTTATTCAATTCTCTCTTATTCTTATTCCAAGATATTCATTCGTACCCAAGAATATGATGAATGTGATGAGTAAATAACCCTCATTATCATTCTCACTCATGAACGCGCGTGATTGACGACCACTTCCGTTCTACATGCAACCGAGCTTGAATGTGTATCTCTTAGATTCCCCAACAGAATCTTCGTGGTATAAGCTAGATAGATGGCGGCATTTATGAGGATCCGGAAAGTCTCACCTTGTCTGTGGTATTCCGAGTAGGATTCCGGTAATGAATGACTGTGACGTGCTTCAGACTTGCAAGTGCTGGGCGTGATGACAAACGCAAAAGAATCAAGGGATTCTATTCCAATAGGCGCAGGAACCAACCAGTGATTAGCCGTGCTGTGACAGAGTGCGTGAGCGTAGTTTTCACTGCGAGGATGGGATGTAGCCATCAACCATGGGTTATGCCTCCAGACGATTAGCCATGCGAGTGACAGCCGCAGAGGACCATTTTCCCGAGAGGATTGAAAGTAGCCACCGCTGATGGTGAACACCTATACACAGCTTGCCATGGAAAGGAGTAAGAAGGGTTGAGTTGAAGCAGGAGGATAGCAGGCGTCCTTGAGCCATACAGCATCTCCATGTGCTTATCTGAAATTCCCACCAATGAATCTGCATAAGTATTCTATCCCTTTTATTATTTCTTCTTTTTATTAATTTTCGAAACCATAAACAATTTAATCTGCCTAACTGAGATTTACAAGGTGACCATAGCTTGCTTCATACCAACAATCTCTGTGGGATCGACCCTTACTCACGTAAGGTATTACTTGGACGACCCAGTACACTTGCTGGTTATTTGAACGGAGTTGTGTTCACTCGTGCCAATTTCAAATTCCATAAAAGTACAATGAGTACAACTTAAAGAATATGGATCACAACTTCGTCCACCAATTACAAAGCTACAAGTCGGCAAGATGAGAACCAAACTCATCGCCCGATCACGACAAGGTCGGCAAGATGAGAACCAAATTCATCGCCCGATCACGACAAAGTCGGCAAGATGAAAACCAAATTCATCACCCGATTATGAAGAAGTCAGCAAAAAGTGATAAAAATAGATTAATGCAAGAAGCTATAAAAAGTAATCCATAGAAAGAGGCTTGACGAGGTCTGATTAAAAATGGATTATTAAAATAACTTAAGAAGGACCGACAAGAAGAAGTTAGACCAAACCGATCAAAGCGACAAAGTTATAAAAAGTAATCCATCAAAAGAGGCCTGACGAGGTCTGATTAAAAATGGATTACTAAAAATAACTTAAGAAGGATCGACAAAAGAAGTTAGACCAATAAAAGCGTGCGCTAAAAGGGACACAGCTTTGCCCAAAAAGCCACGACTCCATGACAAGGCTATCAAAATTGTTCGAACTAACTAAAAAGGTTCTACAAGAACACTAGAAAGTTGTCGAACAAGATAGCTCCAAGGATCACCTCACTCAAATAGAAGATAGACAAAACAAGAAATAATCAAAAAGAAGTCGGACAGCAAAGTACCAACACTCTATAAAACATCTTACAAATGCCAAAGAAAGGTCAAAAAAAGAAGTGCTTCCCTGAAAGCTCAGACAGCAAGAAGATGCTTGAACACGACTTCCCCAAAGAGGTCGAAGCTCAGAAAGCACAACCTCATCGAAAGGTCAAAGCTCAAGCAGGGGCACTGTTCATACATCGGTTCGAGCTATAAAGGACCGGGTTGGCCGACCTCTTAGAAGGTTGACCCATTACCGACCTCTTCACAAAGAGCTCGGACAAATCGCCATAAGAGGCCCAAGCAGGCCCAAACGAAGGGAGACAGCCCAAATCTAAACGCAGCAAAGCCTAAAGAAGGATAAGGCGGTTCCTCTTAAAGATAAGATGACTTCACTCAAAGATAAGATAAGATAACTATCTTATCTCCAGAAAGGTCACTCAACACTACTATAAATACACTGAAGCACCCAGGTATAACTCATACTCTGATTCTACATAAAAACCTGCCTAAAGCACGTGCTAACTTAAGCATCGGAGTCTCTTGCAGGTACCACCACCCTCCAGTGATGAAGGATCAACAGCACCAACAAGTCCAACAAGTCGAACACGACAACTCCGGCTACCACCGCAGATCTAGTCTGAGATCGACCTACAGTTTCAGGTAACCCTCGGAACACTTATCTTGACTCTAGTCCCGTTACAACCTATGAAAAAACCTCATGATATATGTATGCATGCATTGAACAATTGTTGATTGTTAGATGAAAACAAATCTTAGAAAGCATGATTAGAGAAAAATTGAGTGAATTAACCCTAAACACTTGAGTGACTAGATCGGATACACATCCGGTGAGGGTTCGATTGCTCAATTCTATGTTTTCACCTATTATTATTTCTTTTTTTACAAGTTTGTAAATTCCTTTGAATAATTCAATTCAATTGTGGAGTTGATTTGATCATGATTGCCTTAGCCCTCGTATTCGTATATGTATTCTTGGGAATTGATTTGTTTCGACCAAGTAGTTGTATGCACTTAGATAGATTGCATATAGGTAGTTACCTTGAGAAAATGTTCATACCGCTTCTTATCCTTCTTGGTTTAGTATGAGGACATGCTATTGTTTAAGTGTGGGAAGGTTGATAAATCCCATTTTTAGGGTTTATTTTGTGTTGAATTTAGAGGATTTTATCAACTTTTCCCACATTTATTCACTAAAATAGTATGGTTTTCTAAATTCTTCTAAAATTGTGCTTAAGAGTGAAAACATGCTTTTTATGCCCAAAAATTGATAAATTTAATTCACTTTAATTCCATTCAATGCCTTGATATGTTTGTTAAGTGATTTCAGGTTTATAAGGCAAAGATTGGATTGAAGGAATGAAGAAAAAGCATGTAAAAATGGAGAACTCATGAAGAAATGAGGATTTGCTAAATTCAGAGCGATACGTATACGTGGCCCATGCGTATACGTGTGAAGGAAATCTGCCAGGCGACGCATATACGTGGCCCATGCGTACGCGTGGGAGGAAATCTGTCAAGCGACGCGTATACATGGCCCACGCGTACACGTGGGAAGCAGCACGTGACCAACTTAAAGGCAATACGCTGGGGGCAATTTCTGAGCCATCCAGAACCAAATCCAACTCATTGCTGATGCTATTGAACCCAAGGATTGAAGAGGAATGAACCAAGTAGTCATAGTTTAGTTTTCATCATGTTTTAGGTTAGAATTATAGAGAGAGAAGCTCTCTCTTCTCTCTAGAATTAGGTTAGGGCTCTTAGGTTAATTTCTCTTGGATCTAGCTTTTAATTCTTTCTTTGATTTAGTTTTCTTTACCATTTCTTGTTCCTATGTCTTTGATCTCTTAGCTTTATTTGTTATTTCCTTTATTTTGTTATTCTCATGTTCATGCACTTTTGTTTCCTTTGATTTCAATTAATACAATTTATATTTGATGTTCTTACTGTTTAATTGCTTTGCTATTATTGTTTTCTTGCTTTGGTAGTTGTAGATTTTATATTTCTTACAATTTTACCTTGCTTCCCTTTTGTGTCTTTCAAGTCTTTGATAAAATATTTGGTTGGATTTTAGAGTAAATTTTCTATTCTTGGCTTGGGATGGTAACTTGGGTGACCTTGAGTTGCTAATGTCTAAGTGATTGATAATTGGTGTCCATTGACACTAACTTTCACTAAGTTAATTAGTGAGTTGCTAGGACTTATGGATTGGGATTGATAAAGCCCATTTGACTTTTCACTTGTTAGAGGATGACTTAATAGGATTGATCCTTATAATTATCATGTTGTGGTTAGTGACAAGGATAAAGATCCTTAACCATCAACCCTTGCCAAGACCTTTTTACCATTTGTGTTCCTTTACTTTCTTGTCATTTATGTTTCCCTTATTACAAAACCCCAAAATATATATCCCATAACCAATAACATGAACACTTCACCCTGCAATTTCTTGAGAGACGACCCGAGGTTTAAATACTTTGGTTATTTTTTATCGGGGTTTGCTTAAGTGACAAACAATCTAAACATTGATTGAGGTTTAATTGTCGGTTTAGAACTATACTTGCAATGCGATATTTTTGTGAAAATCTTTACTGACATTTTTTCTCCGTCATTGAGGAATTGGACTCTGATTATGAGAGACCTTATGAATATGAAAGTGAGGCATTTAATAGCCCAGTTTCATCTGAAGATGAGGGTAGGACCGCGTATGATGCATTTAATGAGGAGATTGAGTATGGTGAAATTGAATTCAAAGTTGGTCAGACATGTGTTACCATGGAGGCTTTCAAAAATGCTTTGAAGGACTATTTCGTATATGAGGGTAAAGATGTCATGTACTTATGATAAGCAAAGGGTAAGGGCAGCATGTGCGGATCCCTTGGTTAATCTTGACATCATGGAATAGCCATGATGGTTATTTTCAAGTAAAAACTCTCTTTAATGAGCATAACTGTGGGAGGGACTTTGGTAGTAACCTTGCTGATAGGTCATGGATTACTTTAAAGTTAGTTAAAAGATTGATTACCCAACCAGATTTAAAATCTAAGCAGGCCATAGAGTACATAATTGAAGACTATAATGTTGAGTTGAGTGAAAAAATGATTAGTAGGACTCTAAAGGCAGCATAGGAGAAAGTAATTGGCAATGAGCACGTACAGCATGGAAGAATTCGCGATTATCTCATGGAGTTACATAGGAGTAACCCAGGGTCAACTGCTTTGATGGAAGTAACTCCTCAGCCTGAGTATCCCCCATTGTTTGATAAGCATTATATCAGCTTAGAAGCGTGCAAAAAAGGATTCAAAGACGGGTGCAAGCCTCTAATCAGACTGGATGGTTGCTTTCTTAAGGGCTATTATGGTGGATAGCTTCTTAGTGTAGTTGGACAAGATGGCAATAACCATTTTTATGTTATTGCATATGCTGTGGTACCAAATGAATGTAAGGAGACATGGAAGTGATTTTTGACAGTGCTCCAAGAATATTTGGGGGACTGCATTGAAGGTGGTTGGAACTTCATTTCAGATCAACAAAAGGTGACTTTAGTAAATTAATTTATGTTTATATTTGTATTAACTACTTTACAACTTATTAAAATCATATTGTTTAATTCCCTTGTATTGTTGTGTTAAAAAAGGGGTTGGTTTTGTCATTGAAAGTGGTTATGCCTCTGTCTCATCACAGGAGTTGTGTGTTACACATATGGAAAAATTTTAATAAGTATTTTAAAGACTAGCAGACCAAGCAGTTAATATGGGAATGTGCAAGATGCACTACTCAAATTGAATTTAAGGCATCCATGGAGAACTTAAAGAAAGCCAGTGTTGAGGCATGGGAGTATATGAGAAGGTTTGATCCTGGTGTTTGGTCGAAAGCGTTCTTCAGCCAGTCAATAGCAAGGAGCCTAACCATTGATGGCTAACTATAGATGCAGTGAGAGCCACCTATTCATACTTCATAAAGCCAATCAATAGCGAAGAATATTGGGTCCCTATTAACTCTCCAAAACCACTTCCTCCTCAAATAAAGAAACTTACTCATCAACCAAAGATGAAGAAAAGGGCAGATCCGGTTGAAGGTAAAATGCACACCAACAAGGCTAGGAAAACATTCCTTGTGACATGTAGAAAATGTGGCCAAAAAGGACATTACTACAAGACTTGTACCAATGCACCAAAAGATCCAAATTGGCAACCTATGACAAAGAAGGAGAGGAGAGCAAAGAGCAAACAGATTGTGGTGTCAACCCAACCAAGAACTGACCAGGTTTCACTGCTAACTTATTATAGGGTTCGATAAGTATTAAACAAAATGTTTAGGGGTTTACTGCTAACTTATATGTCTATTTTAGAAATTGCTAACGATAAATTTGTCTATTTTCAAACTTATTAACATTGCTAACTTAATATGTAATTGAGTTGTGATGATTAGCAGGCACCCTAAGACAGATAACAGTTCAAATGCTCCTCATGATGAAATTCGGGTAAATGCTATGGTGAGTATAGCACATTTTGTGGCATGGATCCTATATGATGGTGATGCTAGCCTTGCAAACATGTAAATTTGTCTCGATTGATACAGTCTAAGGCCAAGAAGAATAAGAAAAAACTCCCTAAAACCACACTGAAAGAAGGGCAAGTTGGCACACACCAAAGTGAGGAAATACCTTTTTTACAATCTGCACCCAATATGGAAGAGGTATACTATTCATCCTTAAATACATTTACATCTTAACCCAAACCCGCAAATACATTCACTATAATTTTTTATAATGTTCAATTTTTTTACTTTTTGGACCAGCCTATGATAGATAACACGCAGATGAATCCAATGTCATATATGCGAGAAAAACAATAGGTTATTAGACCCACATGCATGTCCACACCAACATAGGGACCACCGTTCACATCCATGGCTCCAACACTTCCACCCCAAGGGTTTAAGCCCCCTCGTCCCAAAAATACCTCTGCCAACAATACTGTATCCGCAGAGACAATTGCCATATCAAGTTCTAGGACTGCCTCAAGGATCTTGAAGTTCATCTCCACTCCAAGAATGAGGCCACCTAAGGAGAATTGAAATGATGACTTTGAAATAGTTGTTTGTGTTTTGTTGACTTAGTTAGGAACATTATAAATTTGTTTCGTTTTTAGTTTATTTGGATATGCATATTTTGGAAGTTATTATTGTGGCTATTTAGAGCCTTGAAGAAACTTGACTTCATCTTCAGTATTTTGTTGGGATCATTTTCCATGCCTGTTATTGTTAGAATTGTTCTCTTTAGTAAAACTGTGACCTTTTGGAGCTATCAATATCAACTTTGTGTCATTATATTAGGTTATAACATCTAGAAGGATACATCATTCCTTATAAATATGTGCCAATAACATATTACCTTTTATATTTATATATTTCTCTATTGAATTTCTCTTGTTGCTTTATATTACCATTTTATAGTTTAGTCATTGTCTATACTAATTATATCAAGTCTAGCAACTGCATATTTGATGAGCGGATATTTTATACGCTTTTTGGGGGTAATTTCATGTAGATTTTAGTATGTTTTAGTTAGTTTTTAGTATAATTTTATTAGTTTTTAGGCAAAATTCATATTTCTGGACTTTACTATAAGTTTGTGTATTTTTCTATAATTTCAGGTATTTTCTGACTGAAATTGAGGAAGTTGAGCAAAAATCTTATTTAGGCTGAAAAAGGACTGCTAATGCTGTTGGATTTTGACCTCCCTGCACTCGGAATGGATTTTTTGGAGCTACAGAAGTCCAATTGGCGCGCTCTTAATTGTGTTGAAAAGTAGACATCCAGGGCTTTCCAGAAATATATAATAGTTTATACTTTGCACGAAGATAGATGACGTAAACTGGCGTTCAACGCCAGTTCCATGTTGCAGTTTGGCGTTCAGCGCCAGAAATAGGTTGCAAGTTGGAGTTCAACGCCAGAAACAGGTTACAACCTGGCATTCAACTCCAGAAACAGCTCAGGCACGTGAGAAGCTTAAGTCTCAGCCCCAGCACATACTAAGTGGGCCCCAGAAGTGGATTTCTGCTCTATCCATCCTAGTTTACTCATTTTCTGTAAACCTAGGTTTCTAGTTTAGTATTTAAACAACTTTTAGAGATTTATTTTGCATCTCATGACATTTTTCAATCTAAATTTTATACTCTTTGACGACATTAGTCTCTAAACTCCATTGTTGGGGGTGAGGAGCTCTGCAGCGTCTCGATGAATTAATGCAATTATTTCTGCTTTCCATTCAAACATGCTTGTTCCTATCTAAGATGTTCATTCGCGCTTCACTATGAAGAAGGTGATGATCCGTGACACTCATCACCTTCCTCAATCCATGAACGTGTGCCTGACAACCACCTCTGTTCTCCATTAGATTGAATGAGTATCTCTTAGATTCCTTAATCAGAATCTTCCTTAACAAGAAAAAGTTAGTTAGTTGATTGAAAAAGATTTGAAATCAAAATTGAAAAAGATAAGAAGATAATAAGTTAGATAAGATATTTTGAAATCAAATTTTGAAAAAGATAAAATTTTTGAAAAAGATCAAATAAAAGATAAAAAAGATTTAATTCAAAAATTTTGAAATTATTTACTTCACTAACAAGAAACTACAAGATAAGATTCTAGAACTTAAAGATTGAACCTTTCTTAACAAGAAAGTAACAAACTTCAAATTTTTGAACCAATCACATTAATTATTAGTGAATTTTCGAAAATTAGATGTAAAGATAAGAAAAAGATTTTGAAAATATTTTGAAAAAGATTTTTGAAATTTTCGAAAAATAGAAAAAATGAAAAAGATATGATTTTTGAAAAAGATTTTAAAAAGATAAGATTTTTAAAATTGAAATTTTGACTTGACTTGTAAGAAACAACTAATTTTAAAAATTTTTGACCAAGTCAACCCAAAATTTCGAAAATTGGATGGAAATAAGGAAAAGATATTTTTTATTTTTGAATTTTTTAATTATGAGTGAGAAAAACAACAAAAATACTCAATGCATGAAATTTTTAGATCAAAACAATGAATACATGCAAGAATGCTATGAATGTCAAGATGAACACCAAGAACACTTTGAAGATCATGATGAACATCAAGAATATATTTTTGAAAAATTTTTGATGCAAAGAAAACATGCAAGACACCAAACTTAGAGATTTTTAATGCTTGGAAAATATGAATGCCAAGATGCACATGAAAAACAACAAACAATACAAAACAAGAAATCATCAAGATCAAACAAGAAGACTTGTCAAGAACAACTTGAAGATCATGAAGAACACTATGAATGCATGAATTTTCGAAAAAATGCAAAAAAAAAATTTTAAAGCATGCAATTGATACCAAATTTAAAAATTGACTCAAGACTCAAACAAGAACACAAAATATTTTTGATTTTTATGATTTTATGATTTTTTTGGATTTTTATTAATTTTTTTTTCGAAAACAAAGTTAGGAAAAACGAAAAAGAAAAGAAAAATTTTGAAGAATATTTTTGAAAAGAAAATTACCTAATCTGAGCAACAAGATGAACCGTCAGTTGTCCATACACGAACAATCCCCGGCAACGGCGCCAAAAACTTGGTGGACGAAATTGTGATCCATATTCTTTAAGTTGTATTCATTGTAAAATTATGGAATTTGAAATTGGCACGAGTGAACACAACTCCGTTCAACTAACCAGCAAGTGTACTGGGTCGTCCAAGTAATAAACCTTACGTGAGTAAGGGTCGATCCCACAGAGATTATTGGTATGAAGCAAACTATGGTCACCTTGTAAATCTCAGTTAGGCAGATAAAATCATGAAATTTAGAAAATCAAATAATAAAAAGAAATAATAAAAGGGATACTTATGCAGATTCATTGGTGGGAATTTCAGATAAGCATATGGAGATACTGTATGGCTCAAGGACGCCTGCTTCCCTACTGCTTCAACTCAATCCCTCTTACTCCCTTCCATGGCAAGCTGTGTATAGGGGTTCACCGTTCGACGATGGCTACTTTCTATCCTCACGGGAAAATGGTCCTCTGCGGCTGTCACTCGCATGGCTAATCGTCTGGAGGCATCACCTGGCCGAAGGCTACATCCCATCCTCGCAGTGAAAACTACGCTCACGCGCTTTGTCACAGCACGGCTAATCACTGGTTGGTTCCCGCGCCTACTGGAATAGAATCCCTTGATTCTTTTGCGTTTGTCACTAACGCCCAGCACTTGCGAGTCTGAAGCATGTCACAGTCATTCATTACTGGAATCCTACTCGGAATACCACAGACAAGGTTAGACTTTTCGGATTCCCAGGATCCTACACGGAATACCACAGACAAGGTGAGACTTTTCGGATCCTCATAAATGCCACCATCTATCTAGCTTATACCACGAAGATTCTGTTGGGGAATCTAAGAGATACACATTCAAGCTCTGTTGCATGTAGAACGGAAGTGGTTGTCAATCACGTGCGTTCATAAGTGAGAATGATAATGAGGGTCATATAATCATCACATTCATCATGTTCTTGGGTGCGAATGAATATCTTGGAATAAGAATAAGATAGAATTGAATAAAAGAAAATAGAATTGCATTAATACTTGAGGTACAGCAGAGCTCCACACCCTTAATCTATGGTGTGCAGAAACTCCACCGTTGAAAATACATAAGTAAAAGGTTCAGGCATGGCCGAATGGCCAGCCCCCATGTGGTCATAAGACCGAATGATAAAAAGACTCCCATACAATAGTTAAATATTCTATTTATAATAAACTAGCTCCTAGGGTTTACATGAGTAAGTAATTGATGCATAAATCCACTTCCGGGGCCCACTTGGTGTATGTTTGGGCTGAGCTTGTTCAATCCACAAGCTGAGACTTCTCTTGGAGTTGAACTCCGAGTTATGACGTGTTTTGGGCGTTCAACTCCGGATCATGACGTTTTTCTGGCGTTTAACTCCAGACAACAGCATGAACTTGGCGTTCAACGCCAAGTTACGTTGTCAATTTCCGAATAAAGTATGGACTATTATATATTGCTGGAAATCCCTGGATGTCTACTTTCCAACACCGTTGAGAGCGCGCCAATTGGAGTTCTGTAGCTCTGGAAAATCTATTTTGAGTGCAGGGAGGTCAGATTCCAACAACATCAGCAGTCCTTTTTCAGCCTAAGTCAGATTTCTGCTCAAATCCCTCAATTTCAGTCAAAATTTACCTGAAATCACAGAAAAACACACAAAGTCATAGTAAAGTCCAGAAATGTGAATTTAACATAAAAACTAATGAAACCATCCCTAAAAGTAGCTTAAACTTACTAAAAACTACCTAAAAACAATGCCAAAAAGCGTATAAATTATCTGCTCATCACAACACCAAACTTAAATTGTTGCTTGTCCCCAAGCAACTGAAAATCAAATAGGATAAAAAGAAGAGAATATACTATAAATTCCAGAATATCAATGAATATTAATTATAATTAGATGAGCGGGATTTGTAGCTTTTTTGCTTCTGAATAGTTTTGGCATCTCACTTTTTCCTTTGAAGTTTAGAATGATTGGCTTCTCTAGGAACTTAGAATTTTGGATAGTGTTATTGATTCTCCTAGTTAAGTATGTTGACTCTTGAACACAGCTACTTATGAGTCTTGGCCGTGGCCCTAAGCACTTTGTTTTCCAGTATTACCACCGGATACATAAATGCCACAGACACATAACTGGGTGAACCTTTTCAGATTGTGACTCAGCTTTGCTAGAGTCCCCAGTTAGTGGTGTCCAGAGCTCTTAAGCACACTCTTTTGCTTTGGATCACGACTTTAACCACTCAGTCTCAAGCTTTTCACTTGGACCTTCATGACACAAGCACATGGTTATGGACAGCTTTGATTTAGCTGCTTAGGCCTGGATTTTATTTCCTTGGGCCCTCCTATCCATTGATGTTCAAAGCCTTGGATCCTTTTTACCCTTGCCTTTTGGTTTTAAGGGCTCGTGGCTTTTTCTATTGCTCCTTCTTTTTTTTTCGCCATTTTTTTCACTGTTTTTTCTTGCTTCAAGAATCAATTTCATGATTTTTCAGATCATCAATAACATTTCTCTTTGTTCATCATTCTTTCAAGAGCCAACAATTTTAACATTCATAAACAACAAGATCAAAATTATGCACTGTTCAAGCATTCATTCAGAAAACAAAAAGTATTGTCACCACATCAATATAATTAAATTAAATTCAAGAGCTATTTTCGAAATTTATGTACTTCTTGTTCTTTTGAATTAAAACATTTTTCATTTAAGAGAAGTGGAGGATTAATGGATTTTATTCATAGCTTTAAGGCATGGTTACTACATACTAATGATCATGAAATAAAGACACAAAACATAGATAAACACACATTAAAAACCGAAAAGCAGAAAGAAATAAAGAACAAGGAATGAGTCCACCTCTAGTGGCGTCTTCTTCTTAAAGGACCAATGATGTCCTTAAGCTCTTCTATGTCCCTTCCTTGCCTTTGTTGCTCCTCCCTCATTGCTCTTTGATCTTCTCTTATTTCTTGGAGAATGATGGAGTGCTCATGATGTTCCACCCTTAATTGTTCCACATTGTGGCTCAAACCTTCTAAGGAAGTGTTGAGTTGCTCCCAATAGTTGTTTGGAGGAAAGTGCATCCCTTGAGGCATCTCAGGGATTTCTTGATGATGAGCTCCCTCATGCACCTCTTGAGAACCGTGAGGGGGTTCTCTTGCTTGCTCCATCCTCTTCTTGGTGATGGGCTTGTCCTCTTCAATGGAGATGTCCCCTTCTATGATAACTCCAGCTGAGTAACATAGATGGCAAATAAGGTGAGGAAAAGCTAGCCGTGCCATAGGTGAAGGCTTGTTGGCTATTTTGTAGATTTCATTGGAGATGACCTCATGAACTTCTACTTCCTCTCCAATCATGATGCCATGAATCATGATGGCCCGATCCACAGTAACTTCAGATCGGTTGCTAGTAGGAATGATGGAGCGTTGAATGAACTCCAACCATCCTCTAGCTATAGGCTTGAGGTCCAGTCTTCTTAGTTGGACTGGCTTGCCTTTGGAGTCTCTCTTCCATTGAGCTCCTTCCACACAAATGTCCATAAGGACTTGGTCCAACCTTTGATCAAAGTTGACCCTTCTAGTGTAGGGGCGTTCATCACCTTGCATCATGGGCAAGTGGAATGCCAACCTTACATTTTCCGGACTGAAATCCAAGTATTTCCCCCGAACCATTGTGAGATAATTCTTTGGACTCGGGTTCATACCTTGATCATGGTTCCTAGTGATCTATGCATTGGCATAGAACTCTTGAACCATTAAGATTCCGACTTGTTGCATGGGGTTGGTTAAGACTTCCCAACCTCTTCTTCGGACTTCATGTCGGATCTCCGGATACTCATTTTTCTTGAGCTTGAAAGGGACCTCTGGGATCACTTTCTTCTTTGCCACAACATCATAGAAGTGGTCTTGATGGCTCTTGGAGATGAATCTTTCCATCTCCCATGACTCGGAGGTGGAAGCTTTTGTCTTCCCTTTTCCTTTTCTAGAGGATATTCCGGCCTTAGGTGCCATTGGTAATGAAAAGACAAAAAAAAAAGCTTATGCTTTTACCACACCAAACTTAAAATATTGCTCGCCCTCGAGCAAGAGAAGAAAGAAAAGATGAAGAAGAAGAAGAAGAGATGGAGGAGATGGAGGGATGTGTGTATTCGGCTATATGGGTGGGTTTGGGTGGGAAAGAGAAGTTGAATTGTAAAGGTAGGTGGGGTGTATGGGAAAGAGTGGATAGATGTAGGTGGTGAATGAAAAATAGAAGGGATGACCATGAATGGAAAGAGAGAGGGCGAGGTAGGTGGGGATCCTGTGGGGTCCACAGATCCTAAGGTGATCCTGTGGGGTCCACAGATCCTGAGGTGTCAAGGAATTCCATCCCTGCACCAATTAGGCATGTAAAATGCCTTCGTGCATCATTCTGGCATTTAAACGCCCATTGGTGCACATTCTGGGCGTTCAACGCCCATGTAAAGCATGTTTCTGACGTTGAACGCCAGTTTCATGCTTGTTACTGGCGTTCAGCGCCAGTTTTTTCCTCTCTGGGCACATTCCTGGCGTTCAGCGCCAGGGTGTTGCTTGTTTCTGGCGTTCAGCGCCAGAATGGTGCTCTGTTCTGGCATTGAACGCCGGCCAGATGCACCTTACTGGCGTTGAACGCCAGCCTGTGCGTCCTCCAGGGTGTGAATTTTTTCTTCTGCTGTTTTTGATTCTGTTTTTAATTTTTATGATTTTTTTCATGACTCCTCATGATCATGTACCTAATAAAACACAAAATAACAATAAAATAGAATAAAATAAAATTAGATAAATAAAATTGGGTTGCCTCCCAACAAGCGCTTCTTTAATATCAATAGCTTGACAGTGGCTCTCATGGAGCCACAAGGTGATCAGGTCACTGTTGTATAGTCCCAACACCAAACTTAGAGTTTGGATATGGGGTCTTAACACCAAACTTAGAGTTTGGTTGTGGCCTCACAACACCAAACTTAGAGTTTGACTGTGTGGGCTCTTCTTGACTCTGAACTGAGAGAAGCTCTTCATGCTTACTCTCTTCTGTCACAGAAGGATGGCCATGTGCCTTAAACACAAGGTAGTCCCCATTCAATTGAAGGACTAATTCACCTCTGTTGACATCTATAACAGCTCCTGCTGTGGCTAGGAAAGGTCTTCCAAGGATGATGCAATCATCCTCTTCCTTCCTAGTGTCTAAGATTATGAATCAGCAGGGATGTAAAGGCCTTCAATCTTTACTAACACGTCCTCTACTATTCCATAAGCTTGTCTTAATGACTTGTCTGCCAATTGTAATGAGAACAAGGCAGGTTGTACCTCAATGATCCCCAGCTTCTCCATTACAGAGAGTGGCATAAGATTTATCCCTGATCCCAGATCACACAGAGCTTTTTCAAAGATCATGGTGCCTATGGTACAAGGTATTAAGAACTTGCCAGTATCTTGTCTCTTTTGAGGTAGAATTTTCTGAATCCAAGTATCCAGTTCATTAATGAGCAAGGGAGGTTCACTTTCCCAAGTCTCATTACCAAATAACTTGGCATTCAGCTTCATGATAGCTCCTAAGTATTGAGCAACTTGCTCTCCAGTCACATCTTCATCCTCTTCAGAGGAAAAATAGTCTTCAGAGCTCATGAATGGCAGAAGGAGATTTAATAGAATCTCTATGGTCTCTATATGAGCCTCAGATTCCTTTGGATCCTCAATAGGAAACTCTTTCTTGCTTGAGGGACGTCCCAGGAGGTCTTTTTCACTAGGATTTTCGTCCTCCTCCTCCCTTGTGCATTCGGCCATATTGACTATGTCAATGGCTTTGCACTCTCCTTTTGGATTCTCTTCTGTATTGCTTGGGAGAATACTGGGAGGAGTTTCAATGACTTTCTTACTCAGCTGGCCCACTTGTGCCTCCAAATTTCTAATGGAGGATCTTGTTTCATTCATGAAACTGAAAGTGGCCTTTGACAGATCAGAGACTATATTGGCTAAATTAGAAGTATTTTGTTCAGAATTCTCTGTCTGTTGCTGAGAAGATGATGGATATGGCTTGCTATTACTCAGCCTATTGCGTCCACCATTGTTAAAACCTTGTTGAGGTTTTTGTTGATCCTTCCAGGAGAAATTTGGATGATTTTTCCATGATGAGTTATAGGTGTTTCCATAAGGTTCACCCATGTAATTAACCTCTGCCATGGCAGGGTTCTCAGGATCATAGGCTTCTTCAGAAGCTGCCTCTCTAGTACTGTTGGATGCATGTTGCCATCCATTCAGATTTTGAGAGATCATGTTGACCTGTTGAGTCAACACTTTGTTCTGTGCCAGTATGGCATTCAGAGCATCAATTTCAAGAACTCCTTTCTTCTGAGGTATCCCATTATTCACGGAATTCCTCTCAGAAGTGTACATGAACTGGTTGTTTGCAACCATGTTAATGAGTTCTTGAGCCTCTTCAGGCGTTTTCTTTAGGTGAATAGATCCACCTGCAGAGTGGTCCAATGACATTTTCGAAAATTCAGAGAGACCATAATAGAATATATCTAATATGGTCCATTCTGAGAACATGTCAGATGGACATCTTTTGGTCAGCTGCTTGTATCTTTCCCAAGCTTCATAGAGGGATTCACCATCTTTTTGTTTGAAGGTTTGAACATCCACTCTCAGCTTGCTCAGCTTTTGAGGAGGAAAGAATTTATCCAAGAAGGCTGTAACCAGCTTATCCCAGGAGTCCAGGCTATCCTTGGGTTGTGAATCCAACCATATTCTAGCTCTGTCTCTTACAGCAAAAGGGAAAAGCATGAGTCTGTAGACTTCAGGATCAACTCCATTCGTCTTTACAGTCTCACAGATCTGCAAGAACTCAGTTAAAAACTGATATGGATCTTCAGATGGAAGTCCATAAAACTTGCAGTTTTGTTGCATTAAGGCAACTAGTTGAGGCTTAAGCTCAAATTTGTTGGCTCCAATGGCAGGAATGGAGATGCTTCTTCCATCAAATTTGGACGTTGGCTTTGTGAAGTCACCAAGCATTCTCCTTGCATTATTATTATTTTCGGCTGCCATCTCCTTCTCTTGTTCTAATGTTTCTGAAAGGTTACCTTTAGAATAATTTAATTTAGCTTCTCTTAATTTTCTCTTAAGAGTCCTTTCAGGTTCTGGATCAATTTCAACAAGAGTGCCTTTATCCTTGTTCCTGCTCATATGAAAGAGAAGAAAACAAGAAAAGAAGAGGAATCCTCTATGTCACAGTATAGAGATTCCTTTATGTTAGTAGAAGAAGAAAGGGGTAGAAGAATGAAGAAGGAGATTCGGATTTTTTGGATGAAGAGAGGTGAAGAAAAGTGTTAGTAATTAAATAATTAAATAGAATAAGAAGAGAGAGAGGAGAAATTTCGAAAATAATTTTGAAAAAGGAGTTAGTATTTTTCGAAAATTAGAGATAAGCTGTAATTAAAATTAAAACATGAAACAATTAATTAATTAAAAATAATTTTTGAAAAAGAAAGAGGTATTTTCGAAAATTAGAGGGGAAGAAGTAGTTAGGTGGTTTTGAAAAAGATAAGAAACAAACAAAAAGTTAGTTAGTTGATTGAAAAAGATTTGAAATCAAAATTGAAAAAGATAAGAAGATAATAAGTTAGATAAGATATTTTGAAATCAAATTTTGAAAAAGATAAAATTTTTGAAAAAGATCAAATAAAAGATAAAAAAGATTTAATTCAAAAATTTTGAAATTATTTACTTCACTAACAAGAAACTACAAGATAAGATTCTAGAACTTAAAGATTGAACCTTTCTTAACAAGAAAGTAACAAACTTCAAATTTTTGAACCAATCACATTAATTATTAGTGAATTTTCGAAAATTAGATGTAAAGATAAGAAAAAGATTTTGAAAATATTTTGAAAAAGATTTTTGAAATTTTCGAAAAATAGAAAAAATGAAAAAGATATGATTTTTGAAAAAGATTTTAAAAAGATAAGATTTTTAAAATTGAAATTTTGACTTGACTTGTAAGAAACAACTAATTTTAAAAATTTTTGACCAAGTCAACCCAAAATTTCGAAAATTGGAGGGAAATAAGGAAAAGATATTTTTTTATTTTTGAATTTTTTAATTATGAGTGAGAAAAACAACAAAAATACTCAATGCATGAAATTTTTAGATCAAAACAATGAATACATGCAAGAATGCTATGAATGTCAAGATGAACACCAAGAACACTTTGAAGATCATGATGAACATCAAGAACATATTTTTGAAAAAATTTTTATGCAAAGAAAACATGCAAGACACCAAACTTAGAGATTTTTAATGCTTGGAAAATATGAATGCCAAGATGCACATGAAAAACAACAAACAATACAAAACAAGAAATCATCAAGATCAAACAAGAAGACTTGTCAAGAACAACTTGAAGATCATGAAGAACACTATGAATGCATGAATTTTCGAAAAAATGCAAAAAAAAAATTTTTAAAGCATGCAATTGACACCAAACTTAAAAATTGACTCAAGACTCAAACAAGAACACAAAATATTTTTTATTTTTATGATTTTATGATTTTTTTGGATTTTTATTAATTTTTTTTTCGAAAACAAAGTTAGGAAAAACGAAAAAGAAAAGAAAAATTTTGAAAAATATTTTTGAAAAGAAAATTACCTAATCTGAGCAACAAGATGAACCGTCAGTTGTCCATACTCGAACAATCCCCGGCAACGGCGCCAAAAACTTGGTGGACGAAATTGTGATCCATATTCTTTAAGTTGTATTCATTGTAAAATTATGGAATTTGAAATTGGCACGAGTGAACACAACTCCGTTCAACTAACCAGCAAGTGTACTGGGTCGTCCAAGTAATAAACCTTACGTGAGTAAGGGTCGATCCCACAGAGATTGTTGGTATGAAGCAAACTATGGTCACCTTGTAAATCTCAGTTAGGCAGATAAAATCATGGAATTTAGAAAATCAAATAATAAAAAGAAATAATAAAAGGGATACTTATGCAGATTCATTGGTGGGAATTTCAGATAAGCATATGGAGATACTGTATGGCTCAAGGACGCCTGCTTCCCTACTGCTTCAACTCAATCCCTCTTACTCCCTTCCATGGCAAGCTGTGTATAGGGGTTCACCGTTCGATGATGGCTACTTTCTATCCTCACGGGAAAATGGTCCTCTGCGGCTGTCACTCGCATGGCTAATCGTCTGGAGGCATCACCTGGCCGAAGGCTACATCCTATCCTCGCAGTGAAAACTACGCTCACGCGCTCTGTCACAGCACGGCTAATCACTGGTTGGTTCCCGCGCCTACTGGAATAGAATCCCTTGATTCTTTTGCGTTTGTCACTAACGCCCAGCACTTGCGAGTCTGAAGCATGTCACAGTCATTCATTACCGGAATCCTACTCGGAATACCACAGACAAGGTTAGACTTTCCGGATTCCCAGGATCCTACTCGGAATACCACAGACAAGGTGAGACTTTCCGGATCCTCATAAATGCCGCCATCTATCTAGCTTATACCACGAAGATTCTGTTGGGGAATCTAAGAGATACACATTCAAGCTCTGTTGCATGTAGAACGGAAGTGGTTGTCAATCACGTGCGTTCATAAGTGAGAATGATAATGAGGGTCATATAATCATCACATTCATCATGTTCTTGGGTGCGAATGAATATCTTGGAATAAGAATAAGATAGAATTGAATAAAAGAAAATAGAATTGCATTAATACTTGAGGTACAGCAGAGCTCCACACCCTTAATCTATGGTGTGCAGAAACTCCACCGTTGAAAATACATAAGTAAAAGGTTCAGGCATGGCCGAATGGCCAGCCCCCATGTGGTCATAAGACCGAATGATCAAAAGACTCCCATACAATAGTTAAATGTTCTATTTATAATAAACTAGCTCCTAGGGTTTACATGAGTAAGTAATTGATGCATAAATCCACTTCCGGGGCCCACTTGGTGTATGTTTGGGCTGAGCTTGTTCAATCCACGAGCTGAGGCTTCTCTTGGAGTTGAACTCCGAGTTATGACGTGTTTTGGGCGTTCAACTCCGGATCATGACGTTTTTCTGGCGTTTAACTCCAGACAGCAGCATGAACTTGGCGTTCAACGCCAAGTTACGTCGTCAATTTCCGAATAAAGTATGGACTATTATATATTGCTGGAAAGCCCTGGATGTCTACTTTCCAACGCCTTTGAGAGCGCGCCAATTGGAGTTCTGTAGCTCTGGAAAATCCATTTTGAGTGCAGGGAGGTCAGATTCCAACAGCATCAGCAGTCCTTTTTCAGCCTAAGTCAGATTTCTGCTCAAATCCCTCAATTTCAGTCAGAATTTACCTGAAATCACAGAAAAACACACAAACTCATAGTAAAGTCCAGAAATGTGAATTTAATATAAAAACTAATGAAACCATCCCTAAAAGTAGCTTAAACTTACTAAAAACTACCTAAAAACAATGCCAAAAAGCGTATAAATTATCCGCTCATCAACGAACTTCAAACTCGCAAGTGTTGGGCGTAGTGACAGACGCAAAAGGATCAATGGATCTTATTCCGACATGATCGAGAACCAACAGATGATTAGCCGTGCTGTGGCAGAGCATTTGAACCATTTTCACTGAGAGGATGGGAAGTAGCCATTGACAACGGTGACACCCTACATACAGCTTGCCATGGAAGGAGCCTTGCATTTATGAAAGTGAGAAAGCATTCTGTTGCAGGAATTCAGAGGACAAAGCATCTCTAAAACTCCAACATATTCTCCATTATTGCACAATAAGTATTTATTTTATGCCCTTTCACTTTTTACAATTGAACTTGAAAAACACTGTTGTTGGAATCCTGACTAAGAATAATAAGATAACCATAGCTTGCTTTAAACCAACAATCTCCGTGGGATTCGACCCTTACTCACGTAAGGTATTACTTGGATGACCCAGTGCACTTGCTGGTTAGTTGTGCAAAGCTGTGAGAAATAGTCCATTAATATTGGCATACACAATTTCGTGCACCAAGTTTTTGGCGCCATTGCCGGGGATTGTTTAAGTTTGAACAACTGACGGTGAATCTTGCTGCTTAGATTAGGAAAAATTTATCTTTTTTACTAGAATTGCATCTCTTATTATCCTTCAAAAAAAATTTCAAAAATATTAGTTTTCTTTATTAATTTTTAGTTTTTCTGTGAATTTAGTGTCATGTTTTAAGTTTGGTGTCAATTGCATGTGTAAAACCCGGTTAATTAACGGCTAATTAACCCGTAAATGAGAATTTATTCTAGAAAGCCTAAAATGTGATTTTTATGGCTAAATGTGATAGAGGAGACTGAGACGAGAATTTTGGTACCAATTTTATAGAATTCGGACCAAGATTGGACCGAACGGGCCAAACCGGGCCAATAGAACCTAAAGTGGGCCCTTGGCCCAACATAACTTAACCAAAACCCTAGTTTTCAGCACTCTCTCTCCTCATTTGTTACACACACAAGCTGAAATGGTGGAGAGGAAGGGAAGAACATTCTCTCAACTTCTCTCTCTCACTTGATCTTCAAACCACCATAACTTTTGATCTAGAGCTCCGATTGCCGCCCCATTTGTGGCCACGCGTTCACCGCGGAGAGCTCTACAAAACCCATACAACCAATCTTGAGGTAAGCCACGTGTTGCTGTTCGAAATCTCAGCCCTTATTTTCGAGTTTCATGGGTTAAATGTTGAGATTTTGGGTTCTTTGATGTTATAGGACCCAACTCTCTTGAAGGAGAAGGTTAATCTTGTCTCCTTGGACCTTGGAGGTGGTAAGATTCTCAACCCTAGTGTATTTTGTGATTTTATGATGTTTGGGTTTTGAGATGTTGTGTATGGGTATGATGGTTGTGGCTTAGGTTGTGTATATGTGTATATTGGAGCTTGATTGGTGATATTGAAAAGCTTGGAAAGGATTTGGTGGTGAAAAATCCGTTCTTGGAGGTGTTGAGGCCTTGAGAGCTTGTGGATAAGTGGTTTGGAAGGGCTCCGGTGGAGCTTGGGAAATTCGGCTAAGGTATGGTTTCGGTTTCCCGTATCTAATATGTAATGTGGTAGGAAATACTTAGGCTAGAGGCCCTAAGATAGGCATTGAATGGTTGATGTTGTTGAATGGTTGATATATATGATGTGGTCATGTATGTGATGATCATTATTGATGCCTTGGTGGTATGATGCATGAGAAATATGCATGTTGTGATATATGCTTGATAATTGGTTATGGTTGAATTGTGGGTTGAACCATGTTGATGGTGAGTGTGATATTGATTGTGTACAATAATGGTTTATTGGAATTGGTGTTGTTGAAAATTGGCATGAGGAATAGTATATGATATGTCAATATGTTTGAGTTTGAGCCACTTGGGTGAAGTGGGCTAAAATGATGAGATAGTGATTGTATATATTGTGGTAATGTGTCAATGTGTGAGTTGAGGAGGCTTGATGTTGAGTTTGATACATTTTGATTGATTTCAAAGAAAAAGGATGAAATTGGCATGTTTTGATTGACTTTGAAAGGAGTTGAAAACGGTTTGTTTTGAAAATGGCATATTGTGATTTTGTATGAAAATATGGTTTTTTGGGCATACTTTGACGGGACATAACTTGGACTACGGATCTCCGTTTTGTACCAAATCTGTTTAGAAATGAAATTGGATCCGGGACGTCCATGCCGTTCGAAGAACGGGTGAAAAACGATTTAAAATGAGGAAGTTATGTCCGTTGGAAGATTGGGGTGTAAATCTGTGAAATTCTGCAGCTTTTAACTTAGAAAATTTTTAGCAGAATGACCCCTTGCGCGTGGGCGCACCTGGCGCGTGCGCGCCGATCTTCCGAAACACGCCATCCACGCGTACGCGTGACGTGCGCGGGCGCGCCGATTGTGCTGCACCCAATGCCCAGTCATTTTCCCGAGAGTTATGCCAGAACTGTGCCGGTGTTGTGCCTGGGGCACAAGAACACCCGCGCGTACGCGTGGTTGACGCGTGCGCGCCGATGGGCAAGTTTGGAATCCACGCGTTAGCGTGCATGACGCTTGCGCGTCGATGAGTGTTGTTGAGGCCATCCACGCGTGAGCGTGGAGTGCGCGTACGCGCGGCCCTGTTTTCATCCCAAAGTTGATTTTTGAGTTTTAAAAGCCAAATCTCATACTTCTAAGCCTCCGATCTCACCATTTATGTCTTAATCATTATGGCATGCCTAGCTATTAAGAAGGGGCTAGTGAATGAGGTAACTTGCGAGTGAAGCAAGGGATATATGAATGATCAATGAGGATCAAGATGATTATGTGAGATGCGGAGGATGGTGGTGGAAGTGCTTGTTATGCCATGAGCCGAGAGGCTATAATTGTTAATGAAAAGGCTGGTTATGGATTTAACCGAGAGCCGGAATAGCTGTGTATGCTATGAGTATTGGCTGGTTATGGATTTAACCGTGAGCCGAATGGCGGATATGGATGTTGATCCATGGATGAGAATTCATGCATGTTTATGCTGAATTGTTGATAACTGTGATTTGTACTTCCACTATCTGAGATACGAGTTTCCCTGGGTAGTAGCAGTGGCTAGCCACCACGTGCTCCAGGTTGAGACTTGATACTCTGTTTACCCTATGTCGTCAGGGTGGCCGGGCACTGTGAAATCCCGGACGAGCTCACTCCCAAATATTCACCTGTGATGGTGATGGACAAATATTCACCTGTGATGGTGATGGATAAATATTCACCTGTGATGGTGATGGATAAATATTCACCTGTGATGGTGGTGGATAAATATTCACCAGTGATGGTGATGGATATGGATCATGTTTATGATCAAGCTCATATTGAGCATACTCGAGTTGGGGAGACACGACAGAGGGACAGTCCAGTGGTTAACTGCCAGGACTTGTCGGGTTGGCTCTATAACCGACAGATGATATCATCGGCCACTAGGAACAGGCATTCATCATATGCATACTATGTGAATTGTTTGAGATTGCCTATTTGACTGCGTATAACTTGCTAATTGTCTAAATGTCTTACTTGCTCCTATTTGATATTCTTTGTCTGATATAATTGTGTTTGCTATAATATACTCCTGCTGGTGGTTGGGAGGTTTGAAGGAATTGGAAAGGGAAGTATTAGTTAGACTGAAGAATCTTTAGTCAGATGCCCTTATACGGTTTAGCTTGTTTATAAGCTTTGATATTATCTGGAGGAAGTTCTAGGATTGCCTTCGGCTTTCCTCCATTATTATGTATTATATATGTGGAAGCTGTTACCATGCTGGGGACCTTTGGTTCTCACCCATGCGGATTTTGTGGTTTTCAGATGCAGGGCGTGAGGTGTCCCGCTGAGGCATGCTGGAGACTTCTAGATTGCGAAGATTCCTTGTTCTTGGGGACTACGTTTTTGGTTTATATGTTGTGCTTAGATACTTTTATCTCCATTAAATAATACAAACTGTGATGACTCCTCTCATGGGAGATTTTGGAGAATAGGTTTTATGTATTTGTGTCCCTTTGGGTTTCCTTGGGGTTTTCTTTATTTTATCATATGTATATATTGCTATGCTCGGACCGGTTATCTTCGCATCCGGATCTTGAGCCTTGATATTCCTGTTTTTGACACTCCTTTGTATATATATAATCTCGCGTTGGTTATCCTCGTTCGTTACGTTATCGATCGGAGTGTTGCGCTTTTGAGTTGCGGTTTTTGTTTACCCCTTTTTTTTACAAAGGCTCCTAGTTATAATTAATCATTCATACTACTATACGTACTAAATTTTTATTTTAGAGGTCGTAATACCTTGCCATCTCTGAATTATGACTTAAGCATAAGGCTCTGTATGGTAGGGTGTTACATTATGGTATCAGAGCAGTTCGTTCCTGTAGAGCCTGAGGGATGGACTGACTATGCTTCTGTGCATTCTCTGTGTGTGTGTTATGTGCTGATAGTATATCTGCTTGATATAATTGGCATAAACGTTCATGAGCATGCATTTGGGACTTTGAAGCACTAGACTTCCGATATTGAGCCTGATCAACTTAATATCGATTGTTTGGTGTGTATAGGAACCAGATGGCACCTCGTGGATGCGGTAGAGGTAGTGCGAGAGGTCGTACGAATGCTCGTGCGCCGATGAATAGCTCGAATAACCCGGTAGACCTTGTGGCGGCTTTGGGGAACATGGCTGCGGCTGTGTGGGCCACTGCAGAGGCTCTTGGACAACAGATGAGCAACCATGGCAACGACGGAAATGGAGCTCAGGGACCAATAGAGATCAGGACTTCCATTGTGTTGGTGAACAAGTGTGGGGTTGCTGAAGAGTATGTGAAGAAGGCAGCTGCTGAAAGAGGGAGTCACAAGGGATCATTCCCACGGAACCGAGGGAAGAGCTTTGCACCTAGAGGTCCGCCTTTCAAGGGGAGAGGTTCCTTTAGGAGGTCCAGCAACAACAACTTCCAAGGGAAAAAGTTTGGGAAGCAGCCTCAGAATGATCAAACTTGCACTAGGTGTGGAAGTCACCATCCGGGAGCACCATGCAAGGCCGGATGGAGTTTGTGCTACAATTGTGGAAAAGCGGGGCATAAAGCCACCAGTTGTCCGGAGAGGCAGAAACAAGGTGCTGGGAAGGCACAACAGACTGGTCGGGTGTTCACCACTTCAGCTATAGGTGTTGAGGGATCCGAGACACTCATTCGAGGTAACTGTGAATTAGCTGGTCAAACTTTAAATGCTTTATTTGATTCGGGAGCATCACATTCATTTATTGCATTTGAGAAAGCTCATGAGTTAGGATTGAAGATTGTAACCTTAGGTTATGACCTAAAGGAATATAATGCTACCCATGAAGCCACGGTAACTAGGCTAGGATGCCCGGAAGTTTCCTTTAGGTTCAAGCAGCGTGATTTTGTTCATAATTTAGTCTGCTTGCCGATGATTGGTCTTGATCTTATCTTGGGATTGGATTGGTTATCTAAGAACCATGTTCTGCTAGATTGTTCTACAAAGTCGGTGTATTTTATGCCGGAAGATACAGAAGGGCCGGTCGTGGTGAATAATTATTACTCGAATTCGATGATGGTGAATTGTTCCGGAACCGAATGTCAGGGTATCATGTTGTTAACAGCGGGTGTTTCAGGTGATGATCAAAGGTTGGAGCAGATTCCGGTTGTGTGTGAGTTTCCGGAAGTGTTTCCCGATGATATTGATGAGTTTCCACCTAACCGAGAGGTTGAGTTTGCTATTGAGTTGGTGCCCGGGGCGGGACCAATCTCAAGTGCTCCTTATAGGATGTCACCGTTAGAGATGAACGAGCTAAAGTCTCAGTTAGAGGATCTGTTGGAAAAGAATTTTATACGACCAAGTGTCTCTCCATGGGGTGCTCCAGTGTTATTGGTGAAGAAGAAAGATGGGAGTATGCGGCTCTGTGTGGATTACAGGCAGTTGAACAAGGTTACAATAAAGAATAAGTACCCATTGCCGAGAATTGATGATCTCATGGATCAGTTACAAGGAGCTGGAGTTTTCTCTAAGATTGACTTGCGATCCGGTTATCACCAGATAAGGGTGAGGGGCGAGGATATCCCTAAGACCGCTTTCAGGACTCGTTATGGTCATTACGAGTACACTGTGATGTCTTTTGGGTTGACGAACGCTCCTGCGGTATTCATGGATTACATGAATAGAGTCTTCCGTCCGTTTCTGGATAAATTCGTTGTTGTCTTCATTGATGACATACTAATTTACTCCAAGACTGAAGAAGAGCATGCGGAACACTTGAGGACCGTATTGCAGATTCTAAAGGAGAAGAAACTTTATGCAAAACTGTCTAAGTGTGAGTTTTGGAAGAGTGAGATGAAGTTTTTGGGCCATGTGGTGAGTAAGAAGGGAATAGCCGTAGATCCAACTAAGGTGGAGGCGGTGATGGATTGGAAACAACCAACCACCATAACAGAGATAAGGAGTTTTCTGGGTTTAGCTGGCTATTACCGAAGATTTATCAAGGGCTTTTCACAGATAGCTTTGCCAATGACAAAGTTAACCCGCAAAGACACTCCATTTGTTTGGACTCCTGAATGCGAGAAGAGCTTTCAGACATTGAAGAAAAAGTTGACCACTGCACCTGTGTTAGTGTTACCTGAGCCGAACGAGCCTTTTGAGGTGTATTGTGATGCCTCATTAAAGGGTTTAGGGTGCGTGCTGATGCAGCATCGTAATGTGGTGGCGTATGCCTCACGACAGTTGAGACCTCATGAAGTTAGTTACCCTACGCACGATTTGGAACTCGCTGCGGTTGTGTTTGCCTTGAAGGTGTGGAGGCATTATCTCTATGGGGTTAAGTTCCAAGTTTTCTCTGATCATAAGAGCTTGAAGTACCTCTTTGGTCAGAAAGAGCTTAATATGAGGCAGAGGAGGTGGATGGAATTGTTGAAAGACTACGACTTTGAGTTGCATTACCATCCGGGAAAGGCGAACGTGGTGGCGGATGCGTTAAGTCGAAAGTCGTTCTATGCGGCTTGGATGATGCTTCAAGAGGAGAAGTTGCTCAAGGGATTTGAGAGTTTGAAAATTGGTGCTCAAGAAGTATCCGGAACTTTGTGTTTGAGCCGATTAGAGATCTCAAGTGATTTCAAGTCCGAACTCCTAAAAGCTCATCAGAATGATGAAGCCTTATGGAAGGTATTACCGGCTATTGAGCAAGGAAAACAGTGGAGAGTGTCAGAAGAAAAAGATGGGTTATGGAGATTCAAGGGTAGGATCATTGTGCCGGATGTTGGCACTTTGAGGTAAGATATTTTAAAGGAGGCACACAAAAGCGGATTCTCTATTCACCCGGGAAGTACTAAGATGTACCATGATTTGAAGGCGATGTTTTGGTGGCCGGGTATGAAGAATGATGTGGCGGAATATGTTCCAAAGTGCTTAACTTGTCAAAAGGTAAAGATTGAACATCAAAAGCCCGCCGGTATGTTGCAACCTTTAGAGATTCCCCAATGGAAGTGGAAAAGTATTGCAATGGACTTTGTGTCGGGATTGCCAAGGACTAGGGCTGGTTTTGATGCTATCTGGGTGATTGTGGACCGACTGACGAAGTCAGCTCACTTTTTGCCCATTCGGATGACTTACACCCTTGAGGAGCTAGCACGGTTATACATAAAGGAGATTGTGAGACTTCATGGTGTACCTGCTACTATAATCTCTGATAGAGATCCTCGTTTCACTTCAAGGTTTTGGGGTGCATTTCAGAAGGCTTTTGGAACCCGATTAAGCGTGAGCACGGCTTACCATCCTCAAACAGATGGTCAATCTGAGAGGACGATCCAAACACTAGAGGATATGTTGAGAGCTTGTGTTTTGGACCAACCGGCGAGTTGGGATCGGTATATGCCATTAGTGGAGTTTGCATACAATAATAGTTATCATGCGAGCATCGGAACGGCTCCGTATGAGGCCTTGTATGGGAGAAAATGTCAATCTCCGCTATGTTGGTATGAAGCTGGAGAGAAAAGCTTGTTGGGGCCAGAAATGATAGCTGAGACTACTGAACAAGTCAAGAAAATCCGTGATAGGATGCTTACGGCGCAGAGTCGTCAAAAGAGTTACGCCGATCAAAGGCGAAAGCCCTTAGAATTTGAGGAAGGAGACCATGTTTTCCTTAAGGTTACTCCGACCACGGGAGTAGGTAGGGCGATTAAAGCAAAGAAGTTGAATCCTCGATACATTGGTCCATTTCAGATCCTAGAGAGGATTGGACCGGTGGCGTATCGGATGGCTCTACCACCTCATCTTTCGAATCTGCACGACGTGTTTCACGTGTCGCAGCTTCGGAAGTACACTCCTGATGCTAGTCATGTGTTGGAACCTGAATCGGTTCAGTTAAGGGAAGATTTGACGCTTCCAGTGGCTCCGGTCAAAATTGATGATACTAGTATCAAACGGTTGTGTGGAAAAGATGTTTCACTAGTCAAAGTGGCATGGAGTCGAGGCGGTGTTGAGGAACACACTGGGGAACTTGAGTCAGAGATGCGATCGGATTATCCGCATTTATTCTCAGGTATTTGTATTTGAATTTTGTGGGCAAAATTCCCAATTAGGTGGGTAGGATGTAAAACCCGGTTAATTAACGGCTAATTAACCCGTAAATGAGAATTTATTCTAGAAAGCCTAAAATGTGATTTTTATGGCTAAATGTGATAGAGGAGACTGAGACGAGAATTTTGGTACCAATTTTATAGAATTCGGACCAAGATTGGACCGAACGGGCCAAACCGGGCCAATAGAACCTAAAGTGGGCCCTTGGCCCAACATAACTTAACCAAAACCCTAGTTTTCAGCACTCTCTCTCCTCATTTGTTACACACACAAGCTGAAATGGTGGAGAGGAAGGGAAGAACATTCTCTTAACTTCTCTCTCTCACTTGATCTTCAAACCACCATAACTTTTGATCTAGAGCTCCGATTGCCGCCCCGTTTGCGGCCACGCGTTCACCGCGGAGAGCTCTACAAAACCCATACAACCAATCTTGAGGTAAGCCACGTGTTGCTGTTCGAAATCTCAGCCCTTATTTTCGAGTTTCATGGGTTAAATGTTGAGATTTTGGGTTCTTTGATGTTATAGGACCCAACTCTCTTGAAGGAGAAGGTTAATCTTGTCTCCTTGGACCTTGGAGGTGGTAAGATTCTCAACCCTAGTGTATTTTGTGATTTTATGATGTTTGGGTTTTGAGATGTTGTGTATGGGTATGATGGTTGTGGCTTAGGTTGTGTATATGTGTATATTGGAGCTTGATTGGTGATATTGAAAAGCTTGGAAAGGATTTGGTGGTGAAAAATCCGTTCTTGGAGGTGTTGAGGCCTTGAGAGCTTGTGGATAAGTGGTTTGGAAGGGCTCCGGTGGAGCTTGGGAAATTCGGCTAAGGTATGGTTTCGGTTTCCCGTATCTAATATGTAATGTGGTAGGAAATACTTAGGCTAGAGGCCCTAAGATAGGCATTGAATGGTTGATGTTGTTGAATGGTTGATATATATGTGGTCATGTATGTGATGATCATTATTGATGCCTTGGTGGTATGATGCATGAGAAATATGCATGTTGTGATATATGCTTGATAATTGGTTATGGTTGAATTGTGGGTTGAACCATGTTGATGGTGAGTGTGATATTGATTGTGTACAATAATGGTTTATTGGAATTGGTGTTGTTGAAAATTGGCATGAGGAATAGTATATGATATGTCAATATGTTTGAGTTTGAGCCACTTGGGTGAAGTGGGCTAAAATGATGAGATAGTGATTGTATATATTGTGGTAATGTGTCAATGTGTGAGTTGAGGAGGCTTGATGTTGAGTTTGATACATTTTGATTGATTTCAAAGAAAAGGGATGAAATTGGCATGTTTTGATTGACTTTGAAAGGAGTTGAAAACGGTTTGTTTTGAAAATGGCATATTGTGATTTTGTATGAAAATATGGTTTTTTGGGCATACTTTGACGGGACATAACTTGGACTACGGATCTCCGTTTTGTACCAAATCTGTTTAGAAATGAAATTGGATCCGGGACGTCCATGCCGTTCGAAGAACGGGTGAAAAACGATTTAAAATGAGGAAGTTATGTCCGTTGGAAGATTGGGGTGTAAATCTGTGAAATTCTGCAGCTTTTAACTTAGAAAATTTTTAGCAGAATGACCCCTTGCGCGTGGGCGCACCTGGCGCGTGCGCGCCGATCTTCCGAAACACGCCATCCACGCGTACGCGTGACGTGCGCGGGCGCGCCGATTGTGCTGCACCCAATGCCCAGTCATTTTCCCGAGAGTTATGCCAGAACTGTGCCGGTGTTGTGCCTGGGGCACAAGAACACCCGCGCGTACGCGTGGTTGACGCGTGCGCGCCGATGGGCAAGTTTGGAATCCACGCGTTAGCGTGCATGACGCTTGCGCGTCGATGAGTGTTGTTGAGGCCATCCACGCGTGAGCGTGGAGTGCGCGTACGCGCGGCCCTGTTTTCATCCCAAAGTTGATTTTTGAGTTTTAAAAGCCAAATCTCATACTTCTAAGCCTCCGATCTCACCATTTATGTCTTAATCATTATGGCATGCCTAGCTATTAAGAAGGGGCTAGTGAATGAGGTAACTTGCGAGTGAAGCAAGGGATATATGAATGATCAATGAGGATCAAGATGATTATGTGAGATGCGGAGGATGGTGGTGGAAGTGCTTGTTATGCCATGAGCCGAGAGGCTATAATTGTTAATGAAAAGGCTGGTTATGGATTTAACCGAGAGCCGGAATAGCTGTGTATGCTATGAGTATTGGCTGGTTATGGATTTAACCGTGAGCCGAATGGCGGATATGGATGTTGATCCATGGATGAGAATTCATGCATGTTTATGCTGAATTGTTGATAACTGTGATTTGTACTTCCACTATCTGAGATACGAGTTTCCCTGGGTAGTAGCAGTGGCTAGCCACCACGTGCTCCAGGTTGAGACTTGATACTCTGTTTACCCTATGTCGTCAGGGTGGCCGGGCACTGTGAAATCCCGGACGAGCTCACTCCCAAATATTCACCTGTGATGGTGATGGACAAATATTCACCTGTGATGGTGATGGATAAATATTCACCTGTGATGGTGATGGATAAATATTCACCTGTGATGGTGGTGGATAAATATTCACCAGTGATGGTGATGGATATGGATCATGTTTATGATCAAGCTCATATTGAGCATACTCGAGTTGGGGAGACACGACAGAGGGACAGTCCAGTGGTTAACTGTCAGGACTTGTCGGGTTGGCTCTATAACCGACAGATGATATCATCGGCCACTAGGAACAGGCATTCATCATATGCATACTATGTGAATTGTTTGAGATTGCCTATTTGACTGCGTATAACTTGCTAATTGTCTAAATGTCTTACTTGCTCCTATTTGATATTCTTTGTCTGATATAATTGTGTTTGCTATAATATACTCCTGCTGGTGGTTGGGAGGTTTGAAGGAATTGGAAAGGGAAGTATTAGTTAGACTGAAGAATCTTTAGTCAGATGCCCTTATACGGTTTAGCTTGTTTATAAGCTTTGATATTATCTGGAGGAAGTTCTAGGATTGCCTTCGGCTTTCCTCCATTATTATGTATTATATATGTGGAAGCTGTTACCATGCTGGGGACCTTTGGTTCTCACCCATGCGGATTTTGTGGTTTTCAGATGCAGGGCGTGAGGTGTCCCGCTGAGGCATGCTGGAGACTTCTAGATTGCGAAGATTCCTTGTTCTTGGGGACTACGTTTTTGGTTTATATGTTGTGCTTAGATACTTTTATCTCCATTAAATAATACAAACTGTGATGACTCCTCTCATGGGAGATTTTGGAGAATAGGTTTTATGTATTTGTGTCCCTTTGGGTTTCCTTGGGGTTTTCTTTATTTTATCATATGTATATATTGCTATGCTCGGACCGGTTATCTTCGCATCCGGATCTTGAGCCTTGATATTCCTGTTTTTGACACTCCTTTGTATATATATAATCTCGCGTTGGTTATCCTCGTTCGTTACGTTATCGATCGGAGTGTTGCGCTTTTGAGTTGCGGTTTTTGTTTACCCCTTTTTTTTTACAAAGGCTCCTAGTTATAATTAATCATTCATACTACTATACGTACTAAATTTTTATTTTAGAGGTCGTAATACCTTGCCATCTCTGAATTATGACTTAAGCATAAGGCTCTGTATGGTAGGGTGTTACAGCATGCTCTTCTTTGTCTTTCAATTTTCGAATTGCATGTTCTTTATTTTTTCCTTGATCTTCAAATTGTTCTTGTCAAATTTTCTTGTTTGATCTTTGGTTTTTTCTATTTTGTGTATTTTTCGTGTTTTCCTTGTGCAAGTTCAAAATATTAGTTTTCAAAAAAATTTTATTTTTATTTATTAAAAATACCTCTTTAAAATACATTACATTTATAGCTCAATTGGCTAGAGCGTTGGTTTATGTTCTTGGTAATTGGGTATCTTCTTTTTAAAATCTTTTTCAAAAATATTTTTTCTTTGATTGAATCTTGTGCCAAACTTTAAGTTTGGTGTTTTATTGTTAATTTTCTTTAATTTTCGAAAATTTATTTTGGTTTTCTAAAAATTTTAAGTTTGGTGTTCTTTCTTTTGTTCTTTTTGTTCTTGTGATTCTTCAAGGTGTTCTTGAGTCTTTCTTGTGTTTTGATCTTAAAATTTTTAAGTTTGGTGTTCCTTGGTGTTTTCCCTCCAAAATTTTCAAAAACAAGGAGCATTAGATATAAAAATTTTTAAGTCCTGTGTCTTTTGTGTGTTTTTCTCTTTCATCATAAAATTCAAAATTCAAAAAAAAATACCTTCTCCTTTAATTTCTCATAATTTTCGGATTACTTGGGTTGACTTGGTCAAAATTTTTTTAAATTATATCTTTTTCAAAAATATCCTAACCACTTTCTCTCTCCTCACTTTTTTGAAAATCTTCATAAAATATTTTTAAATTCTTTTTTATTTTTATTTTTATTTATTCTTAATTTTATTGTCGTCTTTATTTTATTTTATTTTATTTTATTATCTCGAAATTTTTATATATAATAAAATAAATAAAATAAATCCACATCATCTCCCTTTTTCCATTATGGACCTAAGTGGAAATGAACAGTCCAGAAGGACTCTGGGGTCATATGGTAACCCCACTACTGCTTTATATGGGAGTAGTATATGTATACCCTCCATTGGAGTTAGTAGTTTTGAGTTAAACCCTCAACTCATTATCATGGTGCAGCAAAATTGTTAGTATTCCGGTCTTCCACAGGAAGAACCTACAGAGTTTTTGGCATAGTTTTTACAAATTGCTGATACAGTACATGATAAAGAAGTAGATCAGGATGTCTACAGATTGTTACTGTTTTCATTTGCTGTAAAGGACCAAGCTAAGAGGTGGTTAAATAACCAACCTAAGGACAGCATAAAGACATGGAAACAGTTGTTAGAAAAATTCCTGAATCACTATTTTCCTCCAAAACGGATGACACAGCTAAGGCTGAGCATCCAAGGCTTCAAACAAGAAGATAATGAATCTCTTTATGATGCTTGGGAGAGATACAGAGAGATGCTGAGAAAATGCCCCTCTGAAATATATTCAGAATGGGTGCAGTTAGACATCTTCTATTATAGGCTTACAGAGAGAGCTCAGACTTCTCTAGACCACTCAGCTGGTGGATCTATACACATGAGAAAGATAATAGAAGAAGCTCAAGAGCTTATTGATACAGTTGCCAGAAATCAGCATCTGTACCTAAGCAGTGAACCTTCCATCAACGAAGAGGCTAAAACAGTAACTGCTGAACTCAGTCCTGCAGAACAAGCTACTGAATTCAATCAGCAATTAGACTTTCTAACAAAACAGCTAGCCGAATTCAAGGAAATATCACAAGAAACAAGAATGGCTAATATGAATATAGAAGTGCAGTTGAAGCAAACAGAACAGCAGTTATCAAAACAAATAACAGAAGAATGCCAAGCAGTTCAATTAAGAAGTGGAAAACATTAAATACCCCACTTCAAGGCAGTAGGAAGCCAAAAAATGAACATACTGCTACCCAAAATTCCTCTGAGGACAGTCAGAGCCCAGAGAGGAATAATTCTAGCGCTCAAACGCCAGAAAAGGGGTGGAAAGCTGGCGTTGAACGCCCAACCCATGCTCAGTCCTGGCGTTCAATGCCAAAAACAGGCAAGGAATTGGCGTTGAACGCCTAAAGGAAGCACAATTCTGGCATTTAGACGCCAGAAACAGATAAGAAGTTGGCGTCTAACGCCACTCCAGCTTTCACCCCTGGCATTCAAACGCCAGTGGGAGATCAGACACATACAAGTGCTGATAGCAACCCTCTAAAAAGGCTTCTCAACCTACATCTGTAGGCAATAAACCTACAGCAACTAAGGTTGAGGGATACAAAGCCAAAATGCCTTATCCTCAAAAACTCTGCCAAGCGGAACAGGATAAGCAATTTGCCCGCTTTGCAGACTACCTCAGGACTCTTGAAATAAAAATTCCGTTTGCAGAGGCACTTGAGCAAATACCCTCTTATGCTAAGTTCATGAAAGAGATCTAAAGTCATAAGAAGGATTGGAGGGAAACTGAGAAAGTTTACCTCCCTGAAGAATGCAATGCAGTCATTCTAAAAAGCTTACCTGAGAAGCTTAAAGATCCCAGAAGCTTTATGATACCATGCACATTAGAAGTTACTTGTACCAAGCAAGCTTTATGTGATATTGGGGCAAGTATCAACCTAATACCTGCATATACTATCAAAAAGCTTGGATTAACTGATGAAGTCAAACCAACCCGGATATGTCTCCAACTTGCTGATGGTTTCATTAAACACCCATCAGGCGTGATTGAAGACATGATTGTCAAGGTTGGGCCATTTGCCTTTTCCACTGACTTTGTGATGCTGGAAATGGAGGAGCACAAAAGTGCAACTCTCATTCTAGGAAGACCTTTTCTAACAACTGGACGAACCCTCATTGACATCCAAAAAGGGGAAGTAACCCTGAGAGTCAATGAGGACGAGTTTAAGTTAAATGTTGTCAAAGCTATGCAGCATCCAGACACCCAAAATGACTGCATGAGCATTGATATTATTGACTCTCTGGTAAAAGAGGTCAATATGACTGAGAGTCTCGAATCAGAGCTAGCGGATATCTTTAAAGATACTCAGCCTGATCTGGAGGAACCAGAGAAAATAATAGAACCTCTGAAAATCCCTCAAGAAGAGGAGAAACCTCCTAAACCCGAGCTCAAACCATTACCACCATCCCTGAAATACGCATTTCTGGGAGAAGGTGACACTTTTTCTGTAATCATAAGCTCTACCTTAGAGCCACAGAAAGAGAAAGCACTAATTCAAGTGCTAAGGACACACAAGACAGCTCTTGGGTGGTCCATCAGTGATCTTAAGGGCATTAGCCCAGCCAGATGCATGCACAAGATCCTATTAGAGGATGATGCTAAGCCAGTGGTTCAACCACAGAGGCAGCTGAATCCAGCTATGAAGGAGGTGGTGCAGAAGAAGGTCACTAAATTACTAGAGGCTGGGATTATTTATCCTATTTCTGATAGCCCCTGGATAAGCCCTGTCCAAGTCGTCCCTAAGAAGGGTGGTATGACAGTGGTTCATAATGAAAAAAATAAACTGGTTCCTACAAGAACAGTTACAGGGTGGCGTATGTGTATTGATTACAGAAGGCTCAATACAGCTACCAGAAAGGATCATTTTCCTTTACCATTCATAGACCAGATACTAGAAAGACTAGCAGGTCATGAATTCTACTGCTTCCTGGATGGATATTCAAGTTATAATCAAATTGCAGTAGATCCCCAGGATCAAGAGAAAACAACATTCACATGCCCATCTGGAGTATTTGCATACAGAAGGATGCCATTTGGTCTGTGCAATGCACCTACAACCTTTCAAAGATGCATGCTCTCTATTTTTTCTGATATGGTGGAAAATTTTCTAGAAGTCTTTGATGACAAGTCATCATATACCCATTTTCTATGCTTTTTCATACAAGAAATTGATGATTTGTGCTTAAATATTGAATGCTTTTTGTACTTAAATGATATATTTTCTTGATATTTTAATTTTATAAATCTTGTAGGAAATAAGAAGAAAAAGAAGCAAAGAAGCACAAAAAAGGAGAAAAAAAGAGCTTTGGGACACACTTTGAAGTTGGGGTACACTTTGGAGCCTTAGGCCACGCTTTTAAAAGCGTGGCCCATGACCAAATCAAGAAAGGAAGCAGCCAGCACGCACACGATCCTGCCCTTGCCAAGGGTAGGGCAGAATTGTGATGCAAAGTGTGGTTGGAAGCAAGAATTTTCGCTAAGTTAAAATCTGGCCGCACACAACATGACCATGCCTCCTTCAAAGGGCTATAACTTGAGCTACAGATGTCCAATTGATGTGCTTCCAGTTGCGTTGGAAAGCTGACATTCAGAGCTTTCCAACGATATATAGCAATCCATATTTGGCGTACAATTGAGGCAGGAACGAGAGGCATCTTTAAGGGCCAAAAATAAGCGAAAATACATCAAAATGCTTCCATCAAGGCTCGAAGAGGGAGACACAAGGAACCCAAGGAAGTCTGCCCTCAAGGAGAGCAGAATGCCCTCTTGGAGGGCAATGTCATGTTTTCTTCATGAAAATTCAAGGAAAAATTGCAACAACTTCCTCCACCAAGTTTCGAACAAAGAACCATGAGGAAGCCAAGCTCTAAGACCCATTGCCGTGCCAAGAAACCAAGCAAAAAAATGAGAAGCATGCGTCCGCCCAGTTTCGAACACGGGCCATGAAGATTGGGGACATTGCCCTGCCCTTGGCGCGGGCAGGGCAGCATTTGGAAGGCACATGAACTTGGCGCACCAAGAAGCACCAACGCGCGCACCAATTCCTTCCTTGGCACGATCCGCGCGCACCAACTCGTCCCTGGCGCATCAAACTCTTCCTGCCCTGCCCTTGGCGCGGGCAGAGCAGCCTCTCACGCACCAAGTGCGCGGTCCAGCATCTTTGCCGCACCAAGCTCGCCCAAGGCCGCACCAAGTCTCGCGCCAAGCATCAATTTTCTGCCCTGCCCTCCACAAGGGCAGGGCAGCCTCCTGGAAGCAATTTTCCTCCATGGGCTGAAATTGAATTAAAAACCCAATTTAATTCATTTCTTCACCAAATCAAAAGCCCATCCAAATCCCAAAATCCAAGAATAGAAAGTGTATAAATAGTAGTTAGTTTGATGTAATTTGGACCTTTTTGCCAATTTCACTTTGACCTTTACTTTTGAATTTTCACTTTGAGCTCTCCTTTGGAGATTTCTGAGAATTGGGGAGGGAATTGATCTCTCTTCTCCCTCATTCTTGCCTGAGCAGTTTTACTCTTCTGTTTCTGAGTATTGGGTGTGTGAAATTGGAGAAATTCTGTCCCAATTCCCATTCAAGCTCTTTGCACTTTGTTTTCTGCATAATTCAATTCAAATTCTGTTCATCTATTATTTCTTCTTTAATTTTCTGATTTCTGCACTTTGCTTTCCTTTATTTCTTCTGCAATTGTTCTTGGTTGGATCAAGGAAGGAATTGAGATCTAGACTTGTTCTCTAGTCTCTTTGATTTCCTGAGATCCTCACTTGTCTTTTTAGATTTCATATTTGAATTGAGCTTTCTTGCTGATTTACTTTTCTGCTGTTATTTCATCTGCATTTTTACCTTTCTGTTTCTATTGCTTCCAATTTAATTTTAAGCAATTTAATCTCCCTGCAATTGTTCTACGCTTTGCTTTACTGCTCTCTTTAATTTCCAGCACCCAACCCCTCTTTACTTTTCATGCAATTTACTTTTCTTGCAATTTAAGATTAAGCTATTTTACTTTCTTGTTCTTTAAGTTACTTGCAATTTTACTTTCTGCATCTTTTAAATTCCTTGCTATTTACTTTCTGTTGGCTACACTTCATCCAAATTCACTTCAATGTTAGCTTGACTAAACTAATCACCCACTAAAATTGCTTGATCCATCAATCCCTGTGGGATCGACCTCACTCTAAGTGAGTTATTACTACTTGATGCGACCCGGTACACTTGCCGGTTAGATCTATGTGTTTGGAAAATTCGTTTTCCACAAAAACACCATCAAGTTTTTGGCGCCGTTGCCGGGGATTGATTAGATCAACAATGATTAAGTGGGTGAGAAGTCTAGATCAAGCATTTTCTTTATTTTTGTTTTCTGTTTTAGTTTGAAACCAAGGTGTTTGAGTTATTGCCTCACTAGGAAATTCTTTCTATATGACATGAATTTCAAATTTCATTAATGTTTATAAAATACAAATGGAGTTCAACTCATCTTATGGTCAAACAAAATTTTATGGGATATCACCCACCATCACCAATCTCTAATGGTGGTTGGGAATATCACCAGGAAACTTCAAATTCTGGGCACTCCAATTCATGGAGCTATGCTTCAGAACCACAAGATGAAAAGAAAATCATATGGGATATTTCCCTCCACCACAAAATGATGCAAGTCATGATTCTAACAGTGGCTGGGAAGGGAATTCTAGTGCTCCATGTGATATTCATCCAAACACATCATCACTTGACCATACTTCAACAGAAAGCCCTTTTCAAAACTCACCACCCACACAAACTTCCATGAACCACTCAAGGCTCTCAAAGCTTGAGTCCATGTTCAAAAAATATGAGGAGGAGACAAAGAAATTCTGGAAAAGAAAAGAAAACTTCTTCACAAACATGGAAGTGCACGTAGCTCAAGTGGTGAGTGCAACGAAAAAGGAGGAAAAACAAGAGGAAGAGGCTACTGCATCAAGTGAAATTGCAAAGAATGAAGAGGTGGTGGAAACATTTGAACCTAAAACTGCACTTGAGATGACAAGAGAACCTGAACACTCACAACCTCCTCAAACTCCCCTGGACCAAAGATGCTCAACACTGATCGAAAAATATGAAGAGGAGATGAAGAAAGCTTGGGAAAATCAACAAACCTCCTCCATGAAAGAGTTATTAAAGCAAATGTTGAGTGTAAAAGAGGAAGTGGAAGAACAAGCTAGTGAGGAGGATACTCAAGAGAAGTCAAACTCAAGTGAAGCAGAGAAGTACATAGAAGAAAAGCTCATGGAACCACCAATGCAAAAAGCCCTGGATGAATACAAAACTCCAATAATCACACAACAACCAAGTCTTGAATTCAAAAAAGTGAAGGCAACTAACAAGAACACCAATTCTGTCCCTAATCCAGCAAGCAAGACCAATCAAGTCATTTGCAAAAGGAAGCTTGCTGAGGAAAGGCCAAGACAAGGGACACTAGCTGAATCTTTCCCTCCTTTGAGGTCATTCCTCTTAACAAACTGGAAGAAGAGCAAGAAAGTGAAGAACAACATGTCAAGCTAATGACACTAAAAGAGCACTTGTTGGGAGGTAACCCAACCGTAGGTATAATTTCTCTTATCTGCTTTGTTTTCTTTCTTTACTTTGTTTAAATTCAATAAATTGGCATATGGTTACATTCTAAGTTTGGTGTTGCCATGCAACACATTTTCAATCTTTTTGGATGATTGCATCAAATCAAAAATGAAAGTGACACACCAAGATTCTAAGTTTGGTGTGCCACTTATTTTTCTATGCAATTCATTCAAGCAACACTACTTGTCTGTATAATCATAATGCCTCTGCAGTTTTATTTTTTTCTTTTAATTTGACACTTTTTCATTCTACTTTTTTTAGTCATTTTTCTGTTTGCTTTCATTTTAGTTTGCTTATTTACTGTGTTTGTTAATACTTTACCAAGAGAGCTTTATTCATGACATATTCTTGGCTTGGTGATTGTATTTAACATATAACAGTTTCTTTTGTTTAGTTTTAATTCAAATAAATTGACATATGGTTGTATTCTAAGTTTGGTGTTGCTATGCAACAAAATTTGGTTCTAATCCTTACAAGATACTTGCATCAATTCCAAGTGAAAGTGTCACACTAAGTTTGGTGTGCCACTTATATTTTTTTCATGCAATGTATCATGCACACCATCTTATGTTTGCAATCATAGTGTTTTTATTTCTCTGTGCCTTGATGGTTACTCTTAATCTTGCTTGCCTAAACACATATGCTACTGACATCCTTTTGTGTGAGACATTCATGATCCATTTTAGACCCTACCACCATTGTTCTAATTGTTGCTTGAGGAAGAGCAAGCATTCTGATTTGGTAGGGGAAGGAGAAGAATGGGAGGAAAATGACAACAATAGAGAAGATGGACTACAAGGTTGTAAAGTTCCTTTTCTTCTCATTTATTTCTAGCACTTTAAATTGCATGATTGTCTTTATATTCTCTTTAGGCATGTGTAGTATGACTAAGCATAGCTTGAATTTTGATTTATAATATGTTGATGTGGCATTATAACTACCAACTTGAGCTTTGTGAATTCAAAAGCAATAAAGCATCATGATCATAAACAAACAAGGCATTAAAGAAGATTTTAGCATGTGCATACAAGTATTGGAAAGCTAGTATGATTTATTGTTGCTCAATTGCATTGGATTTTATTTAATTGAAGTTTTTCATCTAGTACATTTTGTGAAATCTTTTGAAATCATGAAAACCTTAAAGAAGCAAATATAATTAAAGCAAGAAAAGAAAAAGGGAAGGAATGAGAAAGCTGAAGGCTCTGAGTACCAATGGCAATTTATTTGCTAAGTGCTTGTGGTGTTTATGTATCAAGCCAAATGCTTGAAAACAAAACACTTAGAAGTCAAGGCTAGGCTCAAGTGCAAAAGCACTCCCTCAAAGCTCAAGGCTCTGAGCATCAATGATTAGAGAGTCAAGAAAAGAAAAGAAAAAAATGAGCTTAATGAAGTCCTCTAATTAAATGCTTGTGGTGCTTATGTATCAAGTGGTAATACTTGAAAACAAAGCATTTAGAAGTCGTAGCTTTGTTATTTACTCATGGGGCAAAGCACCCAAAAGGAGAAGCTAAAAAAAAAAAAAATCAAAAGCTTGTTTCAAGGAAGAATTATAAGAAAAAGATTTCATAAAATAAGCTAGATAGAAGCATCAATCATTTACATTTCTTTTGTGATTGTAGCATGCTTAGAAAACTAGCTTACCATGAACATTGAGTTGCTACTCTTCTTACCTTGGATTGTCAATTTCTATTGCATGATTCTTTTCTTGCTTGGGGACAAGCAAGGTTTAAGTTTGGTGTTGTGATGACAAGTCATCATATACCCATTTTCTATGCTTTTTCATACAAGAAATTGATGATTTGTGCTTAAATATTGAATGCTTTTTGTACTTAAATGATATATTTTCTTGATATTATAATTTTATAAATCTTGTAGGAAATAAGAAGAAAAAGAAGCAAAGAAGCACAAAAAAGGAGAAAAAAAGAGCTTTGGGACACACTTTGAAGTTGGGGTACACTTTGGAGCCTTAGGCCACGCTTTTAAAAGCGTGGCCCATGACCAAATCAAGAAAGGAAGCAGCCAGCACGCACACGATCCTGCCCTTGCCAAGGGCAGGGCAGAATTGTGATGCAAAGTGTGGTTGGAAGCAAGAATTTTCGCTAAGTTAAAATCTGGCCGCACACAGCATGACCATGCCTCCTTCAAAGGGCTATAACTTGAGCTACAGACGTCCAATTGATGTGCTTCCAGTTGCGTTGGAAATCTGACATTCAGAGCTTTCCAACGATATATAGCAATCCATATTTGGCGTACAATTGAGGCAGGAACGAGAGGCATCTTTAAGGGCCAAAAATAAGCGAAAATACATCAAAATGCTTCCATCAAGGCTCGAAGAGGGAGACACAAGGAACCCAAGGAAGTCTGCCCTCAAGGAGAGCAGAATGCCCTCTTGGAGGGCAATGTCATGTTTTCTTCATGAAAATTCAAGGAAAAATTGCAACAACTTCCTCCACCAAGTTTCGAACAAAGAACCATGAGGAAGCCAAGCTCTAAGACCCATTGCCGTGCCAAGAAACCAAGCAAAAAAATGAGAAGCATGCGTCCGCCCAATTTCGAACACGGGCCATGAAGATTGGGGACATTGCCCTGCCCTTGGCGCGGGCAGGGCAGCATTTGGAAGGCACATGAACTTGGCGCACCAAGAAGCACCAACGCGCGCACCAATTCCTTCCTTGGCACGATCCGCGCGCACCAACTCGTCCCTGGCGCATCAAACTCTTCCTGCCCTGCCCTTGGCGCGGGCAGGGCAGCCTCTCACGCACCAAGCGCGCGGTCCAGCATCTTTGCCGCACCAAGCTCGCCCAAGGCCGCACCAAGTCTCGCGCCAAGCATCAATTTTCTGCCCTGCCCTCCACAAGGGCAGGGCAGCCTCCTGGAAGCAATTTTCCTTCATGGGTTGAAATTGAATTAAAAACCCAATTTAATTCATTTCTTCACCAAATCAAAAGCCCATCCAAATCCCAAAATCCAAGAATAGAAAGTGTATAAATAGTAGTTAGTTTGATGTAATTTGGACCTTTTTGCCAATTTCACTTTGACCTTTACTTTTGAATTTTCACTTTGAGCTCTCCTTTGGAGATTTCTGAGAATTGGGGAGGGAATTGATCTCTCTTCTCCCTCATTCTTGCCTGAGCAGTTTTACTCTTCTGTTTCTGAGTATTGGGTGTGTGAAATTGGGGAAATTCTGTCCCAATTCCCATTCAAGCTCTTTGCACTTTGTTTTCTGCATAATTCAATTCAAATTCTGTTCATCTATTATTTCTTCTTTAATTTTCTGATTTCTGCACTTTGCTTTCCTTTATTTCTTCTGCAATTGTTCTTGGTTGGATCAAGGAAGAAATTGAGATCTAGACTTGTTCTCTAGTCTCTTTGATTTCCTGAGATCCTCACTTGTCTTTTTAGATTTCATATTTGAATTGAGCTTTCTTGCTGATTTACTTTTCTACTGTTATTTCATCTGCATTTTTACCTTTCTGTTTCTATTGCTTCCAATTTAATTTTAAGCAATTTAATCTCCCTGCAATTGTTCTACGCTTTGCTTTACTGCTCTCTTTAATTTCCAGCACCCAACCCCTCTTTACTTTTCATGCAATTTACTTTTCTTGCAATTTAAGATTAAGCTATTTTACTTTCTTGTTCTTTAAGTTACTTGCAATTTTACTTTCTGCATCTTTTAAATTCCTTGCTATTTACTTTCTGTTGGCTACACTTCATCCAAATTCACTTTAATGTTAGCTTGACTAAACTAATCACCCACTAAAATTGCTTGATCCATCAATCCCTGTGGGATCGACCTCACTCTAAGTGAGTTATTACTACTTGATGCGACCCGGTACACTTGCCGGTTAGATCTATGTGTTTGGAAAATTCGTTTTCCACAAAAACACCATCAGTCTTCATGGATGACTTTTTAGTGTTTGGAGACTCATTCAGCTCCTGTCTTGACCATCTAGCACTTGTTCTAAAGAGATGCCAAGAGACTAATCTGGTTTAAACTGGGAGAAATGTCACTTTATGGTGACTGAAGAAATTGTCCTTGGGCACAAAATTTCGAAAAAGGGAATAGAGGTGGATCAAGCTAAGGTGGAGGTAATTGAAAAATTACCACCACCTGCCAATGTTAAGGCAATTAGAAGCTTTCTGGGGCATGCAGGATTCTATAGGAGGTTTATAAAAGATTTTTCAAAAATCGCCAAACCTCTGAGTAATCTGCTAGCTGCTGACACGCCATTTATCTTTGATAAAGAATGTCTGCAGGCGTTTGAGACTCTGAAGGCTAAGCTGGTCACAGCACCAGTCATCTCTGCACCAGACTGGACATTACTATTTGAACTAATGTGTGATGCCAGTGACCATGCCATTGGTGCAGTGTTGGGACAAAGGCATGACAAGCTTCTGCACGTCATTTACTATGCCAGTCGTGTTTTAAATGACGCACAGAAGAACTACACAACCACAGAAAAAGAGTTACTTGCAGTGGTTTACGCCATTGACAAGTTCAGATCTTATTTAGTAGGATCAAAAGTGATTGTATACACTGATCATGCTGCTCTTAAATATCAACTCACAAAGCAGGATTCAAAACCCAGACTCATCAGATGGGTGTTGCTTTTGCAGGAGTTTGATATAGAAATAAGAGACAGAAAAGGGACAGAGAACCAAGTAGAAGATCATCTGTCTCGAATAGAACCAGTAGAAGGGGCGTCCCTCCCTCTTACTGAAATCTCTGAAAACTTTTCGGATGAGCACCTCTTTGCCATCCAAGAAGTGTCATGGTTTGCAGATATTACAAAGTACAAGGCAGTGAGATTCATACCCAAAGAGTATAGTAGGCAGCAAACAAAGAAATTGATCACGGATGCAAAGTACTATCTTTGGGATGAATGGTGCACGAAATTGCAATCACACTTTTGCAATCCCGCACAACTAACCAGCAAGTGCACTGGGTCGTCCAAGTAATACCTTGCGTGAGCAAGGGTCGATCCCACGGAGATTGTCGGCTTGAAGCAAGCTATGGTTATCTTGTAAATCTTAGTCAGGATATCAGAAATTATCAGGATTGATTGTGAAAAGCAAAAGAACATGAAATGGTTACTTGTTCAGCAGTAATGGAGAATAGGTTGAGGCTATGGAGATGCTCCATCTTCTGAATCTCTGCTTTCCTACTGTCTTCTTCATCAAACACGCAAGGCTCCTTCCATGGCAAGCTGTATGTAGGGTTTCACTGTTGTCAGTGGCTACCTCCCATCCTCTCAGTGAAAATGTTCCTATGCTCTGTCACAGCATGGCTAATCAGCTGTCGGTTCTCGGTCAGGCCAGAATAGAATCCATTGATTCTTTTGCGTCTGTCACTAACGCCCCGCCTGCTAGGAGTTTGAAGCACGTCACAGTCATTCAGTCATTGAATCCTACTCAGAATACCACAGACAAGGTTTAGACCTTCCGGATTCTCTTGAATGCCGCCATCAGTTCTAGCTTATACCACGAAGATTCTGGTTAAGGAATCCAAGAGACATCTACTCAATCTAAAGTAGAACAGAGGTGGTTGTCAGGCACATGTTCATAGTTGAGAATGATGATGAGTGTCACGGATCATCACATTCATCCGGGTTAAGAACAAGTGATATCTTAGAATGGAAGCAAGCATGATTGAATAAGAAACAGTAGTAATTGCATTAATCCATCAAGACACAGCAGAGCTCCTCACCCCCAACCATGGGGTTTAGAGACTCATGCCGTGGAGAGTATACAATAAAACGTGTAAAAAATGTCATGAGGTTCCTGATACAATGTCAAAAGATCCTATTAATAGTAAACTAGTATCCTAGGGTTTACAGAAATGAGTAAATAACAGAAAAATCCACTTCCGGGCCCACTTGGTGTGTGCTTGGGCTGAGCAATGAAGCATTTTCGTGTAGAGACCTTTTCTGGAGTTAAACGCCAGCTTTCATGCCAGTTTGGGCGTTTAACTCCAAGTTTTATGCCAGTTCCGGCGTTTAACGCTGGAATTTCTGAGGCCGAATTGCTACGCCGGTTTGGGCCATCAAATCTTGGGCAAAGTATGGACTATCATATATTGCTGGAAAGCCCAGGATGTCTACTTTCCAACGCCGTTGAGAGCGCGCCAATTGGGCTTCTGTAGCTCCAGAAAATCCACTTCGAGTGCAGGGAGGTCAGAATCCAACAGCATCTGCAGTCCTTTTCAGTCTCTGAATCAGATTTTTGCTCAGAACCTTCAATTTCAGTCAGAAAATACCTGAAATCACAGAAAAACACACAAACTCATAGTAAAGTCCAGAAAAGTGAATTTTAACTAAAAACTAATAAAAATATACTAAAAATTAACTAAAAGATACTAAAAACATACTAAAAACAATGCCAAAAAGCGTATAAATCATCCGCTCATCACAACACCAAACTTAAATTGTTGCTTGTTCCCAAGCAACTGAAAATCAAAAATAGAATAAAAAGAAGAGAATATACTATAGACTCCAAATTATCAATGAAACTTAGCTCCAAATTAGATGAGCGGGACTAGTAGCTTTTTGCCTCCAAACAGTTTTGGCATCTCACTTTATCCTTTGATATTCAGAATGATTGGCTTCTTTAGGAACTCAGAATCCAGATAATGTTATTGATTCTCCTAGTTAAGTATGATGATTCTTGAACACAGCTACTTTATGAGTCTTGGCCGTGGCCCAAAGCACTCTGTCTTCCAGTATTACCACCGGATACATACATGCCACAGACACATAATTGGGTGAACCTTTTCAGATTGTGACTCAGCTTTGCTAGAGTCCCCAATTAGAGGTGTCCAGGGTTCTTAAGCACACTCTTTTTGCCTTGGATCACAACTTTATTTCTTTCTTTTTCTTTCTTTTTCTTTTTCTCTCTTTTTTTTTTGTTTTCTTCGTTTTTCTCCCTTTTTTTTGTATTCACTGCTTTTTCTTGCTTCAAGAATCATTTTTATGATTTTTCAGATCCTCAGTAACATGTCTCCTTTTTCATCATTCTTTCAAGAGCCAACAATTTTAACATTCATGAACAACAAATTCAAAAGACATATGCACTGTTTAAGCATACATTCAGAAAACAAAAGTATTGCCACCACATCAAACTAATTAAGCTGGTTTTAAAGATGAATTTGAAATCCTGTACTTCTTGTTCTTTTGTGATAAAAACAGTTTTCTTTTAAGAAAGGTGATGGATTCATAGGACATTCATAACTTTAAGGCATAGACACTAAGACACTAATGATCACAAGACACAAACATAGATTAAAGAACGGGTCCACCTTAGTGATGGCGGCTTGTTCTTCCTTTTGAAGGTCTTATGGAGTGCTTGAGCTCCTCTCTCATGATTCTTTGATCTTCTCTAATTTCATGGAGGAGGATGGAATGTTCTTGGTGCTCCACCCTTAGTTGTCCCATGTTGGAACTCAATTCTCCTAGGGAGGTGTTTAGTTGCTCCCAATACTCTTGTGGAGGAAAGTGCATCCCTTGAGGTGAATCTCTCCATCTCCCATGACTTGGAGGTGAAAGCTTTTGCCTTCCCTTTCCTCTTTCTAGAGGTTTCTCTGGCCTTGGATGCAATGAATGGTTATGGAAAAATGAAAAGCAACGCTTTTACCACACCAAACTTAAAAGGTTTGCTCGTCCTCGAGCAAAAGAAGAAAGAAGATAGTAGAAGAAGAAGAAATGGAGGAGAGGGAGATGGCTTTGTGGTTCGGCCAAAGGGGAAGAAGTAGTGTTTAGGGTGTGTGAAAATGAAGGAGAGAAGATGATAGTGGGATTTGATAGGTGGGGGGTTTTTTTTTTGTGAAGAGGTATTGAGGTGATTGGTGAATGGGTGAAGAAGAGAGAGGGGGGTGGGGTTGGTGGGGATCCTGTGGGGTCCACAGATCCTTGGGTGTCAAGGAAAAGTCATCCCTGCACCAAATGGCATTCAAAATCACGTTTTGAGCCATTTCTGGCGTTAAACGCCGGGCTGGTGCCCATTCCTGGCGTTTAACGCCAAGTTCTTGCCCTTTTCTGGCGTTTAACGCCAGTCTGGTGCCCCTTTCTAGCGTTAAACGCCCAGAATGGTGCCAGACTGGGCGTTAAACGCCCAACTGCTACCCTCACTGGCGTTTAAACGCCAGTGGGTTCTTCCTCCAGGGTGTGCTGTTTTTCTTCCTATTTTTCATTCTGTTTTTGCTTTTTCAATTGATTTTGTGACTTCTCATGATCATCAACCTATAGAAAACATAAAATAACAAAGGAAATTAGATAAAATATAACATTGGGTTGCCTCCCAACAAGCGCTTCTTTAATGTCAGTAGCTTGACAGTGGGCCCTCATGGAGCCTCACGGAGGCTCATAGCAATGTTGGAACCTCCCAACACCAAACTTAGAGTTTGGTTGTGACCTCCCAACACCAAACTTAGAGTTTGACTGTGGGGGCTCTGTTAGACTCTGTTTTGAGAGAAGCTCCTCATGCTTCCTCTCCATGGTTACAGAAGGAGAACCTTGAATCTTATAGTTTGCACTGTCTGCAAGCCATGGAACTTCCTGAATAGCAAACAATTGCTCATCCGGAAAGGTTTCAGAGATCTCAGTAGGAGGGAGGGACGCTCCTGCTACTGGTTCTATCCGGGACAGGTGATCAGCTACTTGATTCTCTGTCCCTTTTCTGTCTCTTATTTCTATATCAAACTCTTGCAGAAGCAACACCCATCTTATGAGCCTGGGCTTTGAATCCTGCTTTGTGAGTAGATATTTAAGAGCAGCATGGTCAGTGTACACAATCACTTTCGATCCTACTAAATAAGATCTGAACTTGTCAATGGCATAAACCACTGCAAGTAACTCCTTTTCTGTGGTTGTGTAGTTCTTCTGTGCATCATTTAGAACACGGCTAGCATAATAAATGACATGCAGAAGTTTGTTATGCCTCTGTCCCAACACTGCACCAATGGCATGATCACTGGCATCACACATTAATTCAAATGGCAATGTCCAATCTGGTGCAGAGATGACTGGTGCTGTGACCAGCTTAGCTTTCAGGGTCTCAAATGCCTGCAGACACTGTGTGTCAAACACAAATGGTGTGTCAGCAGCTAGCAGGTTACTTAAAGGTTTTGCAATTTTTGAAAAATCCTTTATAAACCTTCTGTAGAATCCTGCATGCCCCAGAAAGCTTCTGATTGCCTTAACATTGGCAGGTGGTGATAATTTTTCAATTACCTCTATCTTTGCCTTATCCACCTCTATTCCCTTTCTTGAAATTTTATGCCCAAGGACAATTCCTTCAGTCACCATAAAGTGACATTTCTCCCAGTTTAAAACCAGGTTAGTCTCTTGGCACCTTTTCAGGACAAGTGCTAGGTGATTAAGACAGGAGCTGAATGAGTCTCCATATACTGAGAAGTCATCCATGAATACTTCCAAAAATTTCTCTACCATATCTGAGAAGATAGAGAGCATGCACCTCTGAAAGGTTGCAGGTGCATTGCACAGACCAAAAGGCATCCTTCTGTAGGCAAATACTCCAGAAGGACATGTAAATGCTGTTTTCTCTTGGTCCTGAGGATCTACTGCAATTTGGTTGTAACCTGAGTAGCCGTCCAAAAAGCAGTAGTATTCATGACCTGCTAGTCTCTCTAGCATCTGGTCTATGAATGGTAAAGGAAAATGATCCTTTCTGGTGACTGTATTGAGCCTTCTGTAGTCAATACACATGCGCCACCCTGTAACTGTTTTTGTAGGAACCAGTTCATTCTTTTCATTATGAACCACTGTTGTGCCTCCCTTCTTAGGGACAACGTGGACAGGGCTCACCCAGGGGCTGTCAGAAATAGGATAAATAATCCCAGCCTCTAGTAACTTAGTGACCTCTTTCTGCACCACCTCCCTCATGGCTGGATTTAGCCGCCTTTGTGGTTGAACCACTGGCTTAGCATCATCCTCCAATAGGATCTTGTGCATGCATCTTGCTGGGCTAATGCCCTTAAGATCACTTATGGACCACCCAAGAGCTGTCTTGTGTGTCCTTAGCACTTGAATTAGTGCTTCCTCTTCCTGTGGATTTAGAGCAGAGCTTATGATAACTGGAAAAGTGTCATCTTCTCCCAAAAATGCATATTTCAGGGATGGTGGTAGTGGCTTGAGCTCTGGTTTAGGAGGTTTATCTTCTTCTTGAGGAATTTTCATAATTTCTTTTATTTCTTTTAGCTCCTCCAGATCAGGCTGAACATCTTTAAAGATGTCATCTAGCTCTGATTCAAGACTTTCAGTCATATTGACCTCCTCCACCAAAGAGTCAATAATATCAATGCTCATGCAGTCATTTGATGTGTCTGGATGCTGCATAGCTTTGACAACATTCAACTTGAACTCATCCTCATTGACTCTAAGGGTTAATTCCCCTTTTTGGACGTCAATGAGGGTCCGTCCAGTTGCTAGGAAAGGTCTTCCTAGAATGAGAGTTGCACTCTTGTGCTCCTCCATTTCCAGCACTACAAAGTCAGTTGGAAAGGCAAATGGCCCAACCTTGACAATCATGTCCTCAATTATGCCTGATGGATATTTAATGGAGCCATCAGCAAGTTGGAGGCATATCCTGGTTGGTTTGACTTCTCCAGTCAACCCAAGCTTTCTGATAGTGGATGCAGGTATTAGATTGATGCTTGCTCCAAGGTCACATAGGGCTGTCTTGGTGCAATCGCCTTCTAATGTGCATGGTATCAGAAAGCTTCCAGGATCTTGAAGCTTTTCTGGTAAGCTTTTCAGAATGACTGCACTGCATTCTTCAGTGAGAAACACTTTTTCAGTTTCTCTCCAATCCTTCTTATGACTTAAGATCTCTTTCATGAATTTAGCATAAGAATGTATTTGCTCAAGTGCCTCTGCAAACGGAATCTTTATTTCAAGAGTTCTTAAATAGTCTGCAAAGCGGGCAAATTGCTTATCCTGTTCAGCTTTGCGGAGTTTCTGAGGATAAGGCATCTTGGCTTGATATTCTTCAACCTTAGATGCTGCAGGTTTATTCCTTACAGAAGTGGTTGAAGAAGCCTTGTTAGAGGGATTACTGTCAGCACTCTCAGGTGTCTGATCTCCCCTTGGCGTCTGAACGCCAGGATTGGGTGGAAAATGGGCGTTTAACGCCAACTTTTCCCCCTTTTCTGGCGTTTGAACGCCAGAACTGGGCAAGGAATGGGCGTTTAATGCCAGCTTTCCTTCCCTTTCTGGCGTTTGAACGCCAATATTCCTCTCTGGGCTCTTACTGTCCTCAGAGGGATTTTGAACAGTGGTTTGGTTGTCCTCTGTCAATTGTTCCTTGTTTGGCTTTTTGCTCCTTTGAGTAGTGGTATTCAGTGTTCTCCCACTCCTCAGTTGAACTGCTTGACATTCTTCTATTATCTGTTTAGATATTTGCTGTTTTGCTTGATTCAACTGCAGTTCTATGTTCTTGTTAGCAACCTTAGTATCATGGAGCATTTCTTTAAATTTTGCTAACTGTTCTGTCATCAGGAGCAATTGTTGATTAAGCTCATTCATCTGTTCTTGAGAATTAGGATCAGTGACTAATGTCATGACTTCCTCTTTTTGAACGAACTCATTACTAGAATATAAGTATTGGTTTCTAGCAACAGTGTCTATAAGCTCTTGAGCTTCTTCAATTGTCTTCCTCATGTGTATAGATCCACCAGCTGAGTGGTCTAAAGACATCTGAGCTTTTTCTGTGAGCCCATAGTAGAAGATGTCTAACTGTACCCACTCTGAAAACATTTCAGAGGGGCATTTTCTAAGCATACCTCTATACCTCTCCCAGGCATTATAAAGGGATTCATTATCCTCTTGTTTAAAGCCTTGGATGTCCAGCCTTAGCTGTGTCATCCTCCTTGGAGGGTAAAAATGATTCAGGAATTTGTCTGACAACTGTTTCCATGTCTTTATGCTTGCTGTAGGTTGGTTATTCAACCACCTTTTAGCTTGATCTTTTATAGCAAATGGAAACAGTAATAGTCTGTAGACATCATGATCTACCTCTTTATCATGTACTGTGTCAGCAATTTGTAAGAACTGTGCCAGAAACTCAGTAGGTTCTTCCTGTGGAAGACCGGAATACTGGCAATTTTGCTGCACTATGATAATGAGTTGAGGATTTAGCTCAAAGCTGCTTGCTTTGATGGGAGGTGTACAGATGCTACTCCCATATGCAGCTGTAATGGGGTTAGCATATGACCCCAGAGTCCTTTTGGACTGATCAATCCCTTTTAGGTCCATAATGGACAAAAGGGAAATGATAATGATTGCAAATAGATAAATTTTGTTTTTTTTTTTGAATTAACCGAAAAAAAATAAAATAAATCAAATGGAAATTAAAATAAAAATTCGAAAATCAAAAAGAAAATAAGATCAAAGCAAATTGAGAACTGAATCAATTAGTTGATTAAAAAGATTTTGAAAATAGCAATTAAAAAGATATGATTGAAAAATTTTTATGAAAAAGATTTGATTTTTAAAAAGAGGAAAGAGAAAAACAACAAAAAGACACCAAACTTAAAATTTTTAGAAATCAAAAAGAGACTAAGGATATGCAAATTCGAAAATTAAAAGAAAAACAAAAGCATGCAATTGACACCAAACTTAAAATATGAAACTAGACTCAAATAAAAGACTCTAAACCAACAAAAATAAAACAGTCATAATCTAAGCAACAAGATAAGCCGTCAGTTGTCCAAACTCGAACAATCCCCGGCAACGGCACCAAAAACTTGGTGCACGAAATTGCAATCACACTTTTGCAATCCCGCACAACTAACCAGCAAGTGCACTGGGTCGTCCAAGTAATACCTTGCGTGAGCAAGGGTCGATCCCACGGAGATTGTCGGCTTGAAGCAAGCTATGGTTATCTTGTAAATCTTAGTCAGGATATCAGAAATTATCAGGATTGATTGTGAAAAGCAAAAGAACATGAAATGGTTACTTGTTCAGCAGTAATGGAGAATAGGTTGAGGCTATGGAGATGCTCCATCTTCTGAATCTCTGCTTTTCTACTGTTTTCTTCATCAAACACGCAAGGCTCCTTCCATGGCAAGCTGTATGTAGGGTTTCACCGTTGTCAGTGGCTACCTCCCATCCTCTCAGTGAAAATGTTCCTATGCTCTGTCACAGCATGGCTAATCAGCTGTCGGTTCTCGGTCAGGCCGGAATAGAATCCATTGATTCTTTTGCGTCTGTCACTAACGCCCCGCCTGCTAGGAGTTTGAAGCACGTTACAGTCATTCAGTCATTGAATCCTACTCAGAATACCACAGACAAGGTTTAGACCTTCCGGATTCTCTTGAATGCCGCCATCAGTTCTAGCTTATACCACGAAGATTCTGGTTAAGGAATCCAAGAGACATCTACTCAATCTAAAGTAGAACAGAGGTGGTTGTCAGGCACATGTTCATAGTTGAGAATGATGATGAGTGTCACGGATCATCACATTCATCCGGGTTAAGAACAAGTGATATCTTAGAATGGAAGCAAGCATGATTGAATAAGAAACAGTAGTAATTGCATTAATCCATCAAGACACAGCAGAGCTCCTCACCCCCAACCATGGGGTTTAGAGACTCATGCCGTGGAGAGTATACAATAAAACGTGTAAAAAATGTCATGAGGTTCCTGATACAATGTCAAAAGATCCTATTAATAGTAAACTAGTATCCTAAGGTTTACAGAAATGAGTAAATGACAGAAAAATCCACTTCCGGGCCCACTTGGTGTGTGCTTGGGCTGAGCAATGAAGCATTTTCGTGTAGAGACCTTTTCTGGAGTTAAACGCCAGCTTTCATGCCAGTTTGGGCGTTTAACTCCAAGTTTTATGCCAGTTCCGGCGTTTAACGCTGGAATTTCTGAGGCCGAATTGCTACGCCGGTTTGGGCCATCAAATCTTGGGCAAAGTATGGACTATCATATATTGCTGGAAAGCCCAGGATGTCTACTTTCCAACGCCGTTGAGAGCGCGCCAATTGGGCTTCTGTAGCTCCAGAAAATCCACTTCGAGTGCAGGGAGGTCAGAATCCAACAGCATCTGCAGTCATTTTCAGTCTCTGAATCAGATTTTTGCTCAGAACCTTCAATTTCAGTCAGAAAATACCTGAAATCACAGAAAAACACACAAACTCATAGTAAAGTCCAGAAAAGTGAATTTTAACTAAAAACTAAAAAATATACTAAAAATTAACTAAAAGATACTAAAAACATACTAAAAACAATGCCAAAAAGCGTATAAATCATCCGCTCATCAATGAACCATATCTCTTCAAGAGATGTGCAGACGGAGTAATCCATAGATGTGTGCCTAAAGAAGAAGCACAGAAGATCCTCTAGCACTGCCATGGATCACAGTATGGAGGACATTTTGGAAGTGAGCGAACAGCTACAAGAGTACTCCAATGTGGCTTCTACTGGCCTACTCTCTATAAAGACTCCCGAGTGTTTGTACTTAATTGTGACAGTTGCCAAAGATCTGGCAACCTGCCTCACAGTTATGCCATGCCTCAACAAGGGATCTTGGAGATTGATTTGTTTGATGTATGGGGTATTGACTTCATGGGACCTTTTCCACCATCATACTCAAACACTTATGTTCTGGTGGCAGTGGATTATGTATCCAAATGGGTGGAAGCTATTGCAACACCCACTAATGATACTAAGATAGTCCTAAAATTCCTCTAGAAATACATCTTCAGTAGATTTGGTATCCCTAGAGTACTAATCAGTGATGGGGACAGTCATTTCTGCAATAAACAGCTTTACTCTACTTTGGTTCGATATGGAGTTAGCCATAGGGTAGCTACTCCATATCATCCACTGATAAATGGGCAAACTAAAGTCTCTAATAGAGAACTTAAAAGAATCCTGGAACGAACTGTGATTAACCGTAGATGGGATTGGGCAAGAAGCTTGGATGATGCTCTGTGGGTATACAGAACAGCATTCAAGACACCTATAGAAACTTCTCCATACTAGCTGGTGTATGGAAAAGCCTGTCACTTGCCAGTGGAACTGGAACATAAGGCCTATTGGGCAACCAGATTCCTAAACCTTGATGCCAAGTTAGCTGGAGAAAAACAATTGCTCCAGTTAAATGAGCTAGAGGAATTCAGACTCAATGCTTTCGAAAATGCAAAAATTTACAAAGAGAAGGAAAAAAGATGGCATGATAAGAAACTGTCATCTAGAGTCTTTGAGCCAGGGCAGAAAGTTCTGCTGTTTAATTCTAGGCTCAGATTATTTCCCGGAAAATTAAAGTCCCGGTGGAGAGGTCCATATGTGATTACAAGTGTATCACCATATGGATACGTGGAGCTTCAGGATAATGATTCTAACAAAAAGTTCATTGTTAATGGACAAAGAGTTAAACATTATCTTGAAAGCAATTTTGAGCAAGAATGCTCAAAACTGAGACTTGATTAAAGCTTAGTATTAGTCCAACTAAAGACAATAAAGAAGCACTTGCTGGGAGGCAACCTAGCCATTTACAAAGCTTATTTGTTAATTAATTGATTTTTACAGATTTATGTCAATTATCTTCAAGGTAAAATAGCAATTGCTCGAGTTCACAAAAATTACAGAAGGATTCACAGGATAAAAGAGAAAAAAGAAAGCTCACTAGTGCGAAAAAGCCAGTAAGAGCTGTTTTGGGCGTTGAACGCCCAAAAGAAGCATCTACTGGGCGTTCAACGCCAGTAAAGATAGCCATCTGGGCGTTAAACGCCAGAAAGAAGCATCTTCTGGGCGTTGAACGCCAGAATGAAGCACCTTCTGGGCATTTAACGCCAGATTTATAGCATCCTGGGCGTTCAGAAAAACGCCCAGTGACAAAGGAGTTCCTGGCGTTCAACGCCAGCTAGAAGCAACAGCTGGGCGTTGAACGCCCAGAAGAAGCTACAAATGGGCGTTAAACACCCAAAACATGCAGCGTTTGGGCATTTAACGCCAGGATTGTGGGGAGGAGGTAAATTCGTTTTCAATTCACATTTTTTCAAATTTTTATGTTCCAATTCATGATTTCTTGCATAAACATGTTACAAACTCTCATCCTTCAATTCCAAAAATTTTAATCCTAATTTCTAAAATCCCTTTTTCAAAAATATCAAATGTATCTTAATTCATAAACACAAATCCTTTTTCAAATCCCATCCAACTTCTTTTCAAATCTTTTTCAAAAAAAATCAATTATCTTTTATCCCAAATCTTTTTTTAAAAAAAATTTAGATTTATCTTTTTCAAATATCTTCTATATCTTTTCAATTTTCAACTATATCTTTTTCCTATCATATTTATCTTTTACAAATCATATCTTCTATCCTATCTTTCTGCAAAATTTTCAAAAACCCACCCCCTCCCTTTAAATCCACTCTCGGCCTCTCCCCTCTCCTCAACAATTCGAAAACAAGCTCTCCTTCTATCCCTCTCCTTTCTTTTCTTTTGCTTGAGGACAAGCAAACCTCTAAGTTTGGTGTGTTTATCCGTGATCACTAAACCATACGCACTAAGATCATGGCTCCTAAAGGAAAACAACCCACTCCAAGAGGCAAGAAAGAGAGTATTCCAAAATCACTTTGGAATCAAGGGAAGTTATTAACCAAAGAACATTCAGACCATTACTACAAAATAATGGGTCTAAGGTCAGTGATCCCGGAAGTCAAATTCAATCTGAAAGAAGATGAATATCCGGAGATCCAAGAGCAAATTCGAAACAGGAGCTGAGAAAAATCCTAGCTAATCCTGAGACAAAGGTAGGAAGAAACATGGTTCAGGAATTCTACATTAATCTGTGGCAAACAGACAGGCAGAGAATATCTGGAGCTGCTCTCTATGACTATCGGACCTTGGTCAGAGGAAAGATTGTTCACATCCACCCTGATAAAATCAGGGAGATCTTTAAGCTACCTCAGCTGAAAGATGACCCAAACTCCTTTAATAGGAGAATGATGAGAACAAATAAAGGCCTGGACAAGATTCTAGAGGACATATGCCTCCCTGTCCCTGGAGCTAGGTGGACCACCAGCACCAAGGGCGTCCCAAATCAACTCAAGAGAGAAGATCTCAAACCAGTCGCCAGAGGCTGGCTGGACTTCATTGGGCGCTCTATACTGCCCACTAGCAACCGCTCTGAGGTCACCATTAAAAGAGCAGTGATGATCCAATGCATTATGTTAGGAAGAGAAGTGGAAGTTCATCAATTGATTTCGTGTGAACTTTACATAATTGCAAACAAGAACTCCAAAGATGCCAAATTGGCTTATCCTAGCTTAATATCTATGCTATGTAAAGATGCTGGAGTAAAGATGGGAATAACTGAGTATATCTCAGTTGAGCGACCAATCACCAAAACATCAATGGAAAAACAACAAGTGCAGGATGACCCCATCAAGAGAAGAGCACAGGAATTCCTCCCGAAATTTCCTCAATTTGAATACTGGGAGCATCTTGAAGCATCGGTTACCAAGTTACAAGAAGCTATGGACCAAATAAAGGAAGAACAGAATGATCAAAATAGCATGCTTTGCAAACTGCTTGGGGAACAAGAAGAGCAAAGGCGTGACTTGAAGGAACTGAAGCGTCAGAAATTATCTCTTGAAGGATCAAGCACCCCACAGACTAGAGGAACATCCACTTCCCAAAATAAAGGTTGTTGAGTCCTAATCTTAGCTTTACTCTGTGATAGTTGTATTATAGATTTACCTTAGAAGTTATATAGGAGTAGTAGTAATTAGTATATCTATTTTGATTTTATTTTCAATTAAGCTATAATTTATTTTTCTCATCATCATCAAACATGAATAAAATAGTAGATTTTTAGAATAAAGAGGCAATCTAATTTCGAGTTCTTAATAAGGAAAATTCTAATTATTTATATGTGGTGGCAATAATTTTTGTTTTCTGAATGAATGCCTGAACAATGCATATTTTTTGATATTGAAATTCATGAATGTTAAAAGTATTGGCTCTTGAAAGAATGATGAACAAGAGAAATATTATTGATGATCTGAAAAATCATAAAATTGATTCTTGAAGCAAGAAAAAGCAGTGAAAAAAAAAAGAGGAATCATTGGATAAAGAAAAAGAAAAAACCTACAACCCTTAAAACCAAAAGGCAAGGGTGAAAAGGATCCAAGGCTTTGAGCATCAATGGATAGGAGGGCCTAAGAAAATAAATCCAGGCCTAAGCGGCTAAATCAAGCTGTCCCTAATCATGTGCTTGTGACATGCAGGTCCAAGTGAAAAGCTTGAGACTGAGTGGTTAAAGTCGTGATCCAAAGCAAAGGAGTGTGCTTAAGAACTCTGGACACCTCTAATTGGGGACTCTAGCAAAGCTAAGTCACAATCTGAAAAGATTCACCCAGTTATGTGTCTGTGGCATTTATGTATCCGGTGGTAATACTGGAAAACAAAGTGCTTAGGGCCACGACCAAGACTCATAAAGTAACTGTGTTCAAGAATCAACATACTAAACTAGGAGAATCAATAAGACTATCTGAATTCTAAGTTCCTATGGATGCCAATCATTCTGGATTTCAAATGATAAAGTGAGATGCCAAAACTATTCAGAGGCAAAAAGCTACTAGTCCCACTCATCTGAATAGAATCTGAGCTTCACTTGAAACTCTGAGATATTATTTCTTCTTAATTTATTTTTTTATCCTATTTTATTTATCTAGTTGCTTGAGGACAAGCAACAGTTTAAGTTTGGTGTTGTGATGAGCGGATATTTTATACGCTTTTTGGGGGTAATTTCATGTAGATTTTAGTATGTTTTAGTTAGTTTTTAGTATAATTTTATTAGTTTTTAGGAAAAATTCATATTTCTAGACTTTACTATGAGTTTGTGTGTTTTTCTGTAATTTCAGATATTTTCTGGCTGAAATTAAGGGAGCTGAGCAAAAATCTGATTTAGGCTGAAAAAGGACTGCTGATGCTATTGGATTCTGCTCTCCCTACACTCGGAATAGATTTTTTGGAGCTACAAAAGTCCAATTGGCGCGCTCTCAATTGGGATGGAAAGTAGACATCCAGGGCTTTCCAGAAATATATAATAGTCTATACTTTGCGCGAAGATAGATGATGTAAACTGGCGTTCAACGCCAGTTCCATGTTGTAGTTTGGTGTTCAGCGCCAGAAACAGGTTGCAAGTTGGAGTTCAACGCCAGAAACAGGTTACAACCTGGCGTTCAACTCCAGAAACAGCCCAGGCACGTGAGAAGCTTAAGTCTCAACCCCAGCACACACCAAGTGGGCCCCAGAAGTGAATTTCTGCTCTATCCATCCTAGTTTACTCATTTTCTGTAAATCTAGGTTTCTAGTTTAGTATTTAAACAACTTTTAGAGATTTATTTTGCATCTCATGATATTTTTCAATCTGAACTTTATACTCTTTGACAGCATGAGTCTCTAAACTCCATTGTTAGGGGTGAGGAGCTCTGCAGCGTCTCGATGAATTAATGCAATTATTTCTGCTTTCCATTCAAACATGCTTGTTCCTATCTAAGATGTTCATTCGCGCTTCACTATGAAGAAGGTGATGATCCGTGACACTCATCACCTTCCTCAATCCATGAACATGTGCCTGACAACCACCTCTGTTCTACATTAGATTGAATGAGTATCTCTTAGATTCCTTAATCAGAATTTTCGTGGTATAAGCTAGAATTATTGGCGGCATTCATGAGGATCCGGAAAGTCTAAACCTTGTCTGTGGTATTCCGAGTAGGATTCTGGGATTGGATGACTGTGACGAACTTCAAACTCGCGAGTGTTGGGCGTAATGACAGACGCAAAAGGATCAATGGATCTTATTCCGACATGATCGAGAACCAATAGATGATTAGCCGTGCTGTGACAGAGCATTTGGACCATTTTCACTGAGAGGATGGAAAGTAGCCATTGACAACGGTGACACCCTACATACAGCTTGCCATGGAAGGAGCCTTGCATTTATGAAAGTGAGAAAGCATTATGTTGCAGGAATTCAGAGGACAAAGCATCTCTAAAACTCCAACATATTCTCCATTATTGTACAATAAGTATTTATTTTATGCCCTTTCACTTTTTACAATTGAACTTGAAAAACACTGTTGTTGGAATCCTGACTAAGAATAATAAGATAACCATAGCTTGCTTCAAACCAACAATCTCTGTGGGATTCGACCCTTACTCACGTAAGGTATTACTTGGATGTCCCAGTGCACTTGCTGGTTAGTTGTGCAAAGCTGTGAGAAATAGTTCATTAATATTGGCATACACAATTTCGTGCACCAATATTTAAATAATTAAACATAGCCATGTATGAAACTATAAATTTTCATCTTCATTGATGCACAAATTATATTTTTTTGTTTCATATTGGTACAACCCTTACAACCATGATCACTAGTGTACGAATTCCCACACTTCGTACAACTGAACCAGCAAGTGCACTGGGTCGTCCAAGTAATACCTGAGTGAGTCAGGGTCGATCCCACGAGGATTGTGATTTGAAGCAAGCTATGGTTATCTTATAGATATTAGTCAGGCGAATAGAAAGGTCGTTTGATTGTTTAAATGCATAAAAAGAAAATAAATAAAATGTTACTCAATTGATGGTGAAAGCAATGATAAGAAGATGGTTAAGGCTTGGAGATACTTTGTTCTTCTGGATTAATCTGGTCTTACTGCCTTCTTCAACTGTGAATGATTTCTTCTATGACAGGATGTATGTGATTAACGCCCTTCTTAAAAGATCGTCAATGCTCCTCCAGATTTGAACCCTAGGGTTAATGCAGATCCAGTCTAATTGAGGGTGAAACTCCTACAGTTCATTCTCCTTAGTGATCCTACTCAAAACGCCATAAACAAGGTTAAATCTTCCAAATCAGAGAATTCTGCACCTTTGGTTCTAGCCTCTACCACAAAGACTCTAATCTCCCCGTACCTCGGCTGAACTGGTGTCTCAATAAGTCCCCAACAAAGTCGTGGATTAGCCGTCTAAGATGTGTATAATCAAGCTAGTGGTTTATCAATTGCCCAACGAAAGACTTACTCTGAACCCATGTAGAATGAGATAACCTTGTGTCAGTTCAATGCATTCATAATGATGAAGAACGAATATACATCTTAGAATAGAGAATCAAACACGAATGTAAATAGAATAGTAGTACTTTATTAATCCATAAAACTCAGTAGAGCTCCTCCCCCCAACCTAGGAGGTTAGAAACTCATACTGATAGAAAATACAATGTATAATTCGAAATATGGCAGGTCCTCCTCTGAGATTATGGGAGTTCTCAAAATAAATACTAGACTAATGACTAAGGATTACATAAAAAAGGTAAAACAGTCTTTAAGTGCGAAAATCCACTTTTAGGGCCCTCTTGGTGAATGTTTGGACTGAGCTTGATTGAGATCCACATGCTAAGAGGCTTCTAGGGTGTTAAACGCTGGCTAGGGGATCCTTTATGGGTGTTGGACGCTGGTCTCTTCTCCTTTGGACGCTGAACGCCAGAATAGGACAGGAAGCTGGCATTGGACGCTAGTTTTGGGCCTTCAATTTGGAAGCAAAGTATAGAATATTATACATTTCTGGAAAGATCTGGATGTTAGCTTTCCATAGCCGTTAAGAATGCTTCATTTGGACCTCTGTAACTCCAAAAAAGCTCTTTCGAGTGCAAGAAGGTCAGATCTTGACAGCATCTGCAGCACTTTCTCTGTCTCTGAGACTTTTGCTCCAACTCCTCAATTTCAGCCAGAAAATACCTGAAATTGCATAAAAACACACAAACTCAAAGTAGAATCCAAAAATATGAATTTTGCACTAAAACCTATGAAAACTTAATAAAACTTAAACAAAACATACTAGAAACTATATGAAAATTATGACAAAAATCGTATAAAAATATCCGCTGATCAATCACATTTTTACAAAATAAAACAACCAAAATTCTGCTCCTCCATAGCCAAAAGTCCTCAGGAACTTTGCAATTACAACTCCTGCAACAAATGCCAAAACAATACATCCAAACCCATTGCATCTACTTTGAATCAAATTCACCTGAGATTTGTATAACTCAACTTCTAACCCAGCCAATCTTTCATCAAAATCCTTCACTTGGTCATGAATAACATGATTATGGCCTTCAAAATGAGCTTCATTTTGCGTCAGCCCACCAAAATGAAGATTCTTACTAGCATCCTCATTAAACGATTAAACATACTCGTCAAGCCATGCAAAATACTTACAATGAGGTGCTGAAGTTTGCAACATGGCAGGAAGATTGTTACCCTTGGGAGAAATTTTGTAAATCTTCTATCGAAATCTAAATAAATGGGAAAAAAATAAACTACCTTGAAGTATGGGCAGCCAAGGAATAGCCTATCCAGGTTTAATTCCGTTCCAAACATGAAGAGAATAGCATGAGTACCGCAGTTACATTTTGGGGCAACCCACTTCTTCTTCTTCCTTTCTCTCAAAGTCGCGCCAGAATTTTGACTCCAACTTTCAGAGTCAGATGCATCTCTTCTACTTCACCAATTTGAGAGTGACAAATGCTTACCGCTCTTCGCCATTGTTTTCTAAGGTTCATAGAATGGATGTACGAGGAAGAGAGCGGGAGGGTTTAGGTGATGAGAATCATTTTATATAACCTTATATGTTTAGCAAAATGGCAACATTTTGGCCACCCAAATAACAAACAAATCGATCCCTGTCCAACCTCCAATTAGCCAGCACAACATCTAACGACCACATCATCAACGTTAACTGCTATATACGCAAATTTTGTTAGGTCTTGATGCTTGAGATGACAGAAGGACCGCCTTATCTCACGGCAAGCAGGGACAAGGACCGGGGGTACCATTTTTTTGGACAAGGATTACTATGTCCTTCAAGAAAATGGACAGGGATCAGGTTGGGACTTTACTCAAGAAATATCAGCAAATTAATAGGAAAGAAGAAGAAAAAGAAATAACAACGGCAGTTTAAAGGAGAAATTAGAGTGAGAGAAAGTGGCATTGAATAAGAAACTCCGAAGTAAACAAATTTAAAAAAGTGTTGTACCACAGCAACTACGGTGGCATCAACCGAAGAAACTGTGGCAGCAACGGCAGCAAAAACTACGGTGGCAACAGTGACAGCAACATCAGTATAAAGAGATAGATCTGAAAATGCATTGATAAGATAGGTGGCTCGATCCAGAAGCTCTCTACTGCAACGGACATGTCAGTAGTAATGGCGCCAGCGGCAAAAATGGCAGCGGGAACGATGGCAAAAATGGCGGTAGAGAATTCAGGATTTTATCGCCGTTCTCTTCTCCGCTAACCAGCCTCTCATCTCTGCGAAAAGGAAAAATTAGGTTTTAAGGGAAAATTTTGTATTTTAATGAATTAATTATGTAAAGGTTTTCTAAATTGCCATGAATAAAATGTATTGTAGAGGTTTTCAGAAACCTCCACTAAAATACTTCCAAAATTAAATATTAATCTTGTTGTGAAATAATTTTATTAAATTAATGTTTGTGGGTGTTATAATAGTGGTGTTCAAAAGCTTCTTTTAGAAAATACTTCTAAGTTTGTTAAATATACTGCAAGTGATGTTAAAAAATATATATATATATATTTTTACTTCAATTGTGAGAAACTCAATTAAAAAATATTAGAGATGCCAATTTTTGTATCGTTATTATTGAAACTCGTGATGAATCTAAAAAAAGTGCAAATGACCATTATTTTGAGATTTCTTGATCTGGATGATTTTGTTCAGATGTTTCTTTGATCTTGTATATGTTAGTGACACTAGTGTGCTGCATTGACTTTAAAAAAAGAATTGGTATCTGTATTTTCTATTTATAATCTTCAATATGTAAATTTTGAAGTTTGAGGTATGATGGTGCTAGCAATATGTAAGGTGAATAGAATAGTTTACAAATTTTATTTCTCAATGATTGTCGACAAGCATATTATGTCCAATTATTTTGCTCATAAATTATAATTAACACTTGTGGATATCCAGGAAAAGTACTTCTCTAGAAGTACTTTAAGTTCATGAATTTTTATACAATTGTCAATATTGTTGGTACATTTCACAAAAAATATAATCGACTACAAAAAGCTTAAGAAATAGAAAATACAAATTTAATTGCTAATAATAAACTAAAAACATGTCAATTTGTAAAGTTGGTGCAAAGTTTGCCACTTTATAAAGAATTGGAGATACAATATAGAGTTCTCATTTTTATTCTATTTATAACTTCATAAGAATGTTTACTCCTACTCATACCATTTTTAATAGTATCATTAATGAAGCTGCAACTTCTACTAAAAGAGGTAAAGCTTATGGTATTAACAAAATGCTATTCTCGTTTAATTTTTTTTTTTTTTTGCTATATTTGATAAAGCAAATTTTGTGGATTACTAATATTCTGTGCTAAGCGTTACAACAAAAATCCCATCATATTTTAAATATAATGCATATTGTCTCCATATCAAAACTACTCTAAAATTTGAAGAATAATAGATGGTGCAATTTATTTGATACTATTAAAAAATTTTATAAGAAACATGAAATTGATATCCTTAATATGTGTATATAATACATTGTTAAAAGAGGTTGATTTCATCAACTAAAAATAATAGTTGATCATCATTATTGAATAGATGTGTTTTTTAGTAACAATTGACTCTCAAATACAAGAATTAAATAGTAGATTCAAAGAGAAAATGATGGAGCTTGCGATTTTAAGTATTGTTTTAGATTTTAAAAATAATTTTAAGTTGTTTAATATTCAAAATATATGCAAGTTAGTTGAAAAGTATGATCGTTCTAATTTTCTAATCATGAAAAGGATTCTTTTGAATGCTAAATTGTAACATTATAGAACATTTAAAAAAATTTAAGGCACTTTTTTATTTATGTAAAAGATTGATAGAAACAAAAAATACTAAGAATTTTTCATTTGGTTGATAGATTGATCCGCGATGTCTTGACTCTTTCGGTATTTATAGTAATAATAAAAAGAGCTTTTTCAATCATAAAAATTATTAAAATAAGATTTTGAAATAAAATGGCATATGAATTTCTTATAGATAATTCAATAATTTACATTGAAAAAAAAAATTACAGCTACTTTTAATATATATTCATAAAAAATGACTTGAATCAAAGAAAAATCGTCAAACACAATTATTTATGTAAATTATATACTTTTAATTTATTTCAACTCTAGTATTATTATTGTTAATTTTTTTTCCGTAGATAAGTTATAAATGTATTTCAAATTATTTACATGAACTATGAAATATTTTTTTATAATTTTACAGAAACATCGTCTAAAAAATTGATTAATATTTATAGATTTTAAATACAATCATATTTTTATAATATTTGATGTTAATTTTAAAATGTTTGTGTTTAAAGTATTATGATAAATAATATGTTCAATTACGTTAGTTATATTTGAATAAATTCTAAGTTTTGATATCGTAATTTTCAATTCAAATTTTTTATATATAATGATTTTCAATGAAAGTTTTTTTTTTTTTTTGTTAAAGTAAAAAATTCAAAAAGTTTTGTTATTGCTACCCCCACTAAATGTGTCTAGCTTCGCCCCCTGCTACGTGCATGTGAGCATGTCTCTGTTTTTTGCTCGTAAAAAAAGGAAATTAAAGCCTTTTTTTGTAAAAAGCAAAAGTCTGCAAAATCAATTAAATCATCTAAAAATGAAGAGAATCGAATACCAGCATCTATATAAAGAACGGCCAACTTTGGTTCTTTTCACAACATATCATGCAAGGATCTTGTTTTCACAGCACGTAAGTAACTTTTGAACCTCCGGTTTTTTTTTTTTTTAGTTTTAGTTTTTTTTTAAGAATAAAAAATATTATTCGTATATTAAAATAAATTATTAAAATTAATCATTAATAAATTTATATATATAAATTAAATATATATAATTTAATTTATTTTTAATATGTATTTATATTTTAATATATATTTTATATTAATAATTTATTTTAATACCTAATTTTAATATATACGTAGCATTAGAAAAAGAAATCCAAGTATATCGCCTTAAACCTAAGGCAGAGAAGGACACTCAACAATTTTTTAGGTTTTTTTGTGGGGTCAAATCTTAACTAACGTGTGCACGGATCAACATTTTGTAAAAGAATGTAGGCGTCAATTATTGCTTAACGTATAATTAATTTAATTAGAATTGGATTAATGTGATTTGTATTTGTGATAGATTTTTCTCAAAGATAATTCTGAATGAAAAAAATATTATTTCGATGACGTTCACTGAAATTACGTTGAGGTGTATAATTATTAATAAGGACATACTATATACCTTTTTGTAATTATTATTTTTTTATTTCATATTTTTATTTAAATAGAACACATAAATAATTAAAAAATTATATAAATATTATTTTATGATATAAAAAATTTTAAATTTTTTTCAAATTAATATATTATTCTAGTTGATTAATAGTTTTTATCTTTTTTAAAAAAAAATAATATGTTTAATGATAATAAATATAAAATTAGTTAATAATAAATATTTTATTAGGCTTTTTATATAATTATCCAAGGAGACACCAAAAAAAATAATTATCCAAGGCCTATGACTCAACATTCAAAAAAACAAAATAAACGGTTTAAGTTACCAATAATAATCCAAACCGACACTATCCAAATTTATTTTGTTAGCATTTGAAGTCGATAATTAATTCAGTTTAGGACTGGCAATATATACCCTATCTGCATATATTTAATCCAAACTAATTGATCCGTTCGAGTAAGATTGTCTATCCTACTCACTGCGAATAAAGTAGAGTAAGGTATAAATTTGTCTGCGAATAGAGTAAAGTACGGGTTTAGGGTATATCCTATTCTATTATATCCGCACTCTTAATATATTATATAATATATATGTAAAAGTTATGTATTTAGTGAAGAAAGTAAATCTTGTCCTCACAATCTTCTTCTTATAAAAACTTGAAATAATCACTAAACTAATTGATGATCATATTATTTGTAATTTTATATTAAATTTTTTTAAAATTTTATTGTTTTTAATTTTAATTTAAACTTACTTTTTATTTTCTATTTTATTAATATGTGTGAAATTTGGAATGGTTGAATTTTATATTTATTTAAAAAAATTCTGCAAGTAAGGTCGGGTAGGGTCGTAGGATTTAGAACTTTAGGTTGTGGGTAGGGTTAGAGTTGAAAAATTCTCAACTCGCAGGTAGAATATGGTAGAATTTTAAAAAAGTTTTCAACTCGCGAATAGGGTTAGAATAGAGTCTAAACCCTACCCTACTTTATTCTACTCATTACCAGTCGTATGAATATAATTAAGATTCTTTAAAATAAAAATATTAATAAAGTAATAAAATGGGGAAATAATTATTTTTAAATTAAAATAATAAAATTTATATTTTATAAAAAGTACAAATTTAATGATAATTAAGTTTTTATTTTATTAACTTTATTTTTTATTTTAAAAGATCTTGATTCAATAAATAATATGATTTATATATGATTAAATTTTGGATAAATTCTTAAGAAAAAGCTCATTAACAACTAACAGAAAAAGAGGAGGGAGATTTATTTGTGCATGTGTTTTTTTATCTTTACAGTATGTTTGGAATCAAAAGTGTGATATAAAATCGAATAGAATTTTTAAGTGAATTCAATTTTGAGACAAACTATTTAGGTCTTTAAAATGTATAAAATCATTTTCAAACCAAAAGTAAATCAGATTAAAATAATTTACAGATTCATTCTCATAAAATTTGTATTTGAAATTTAAATATCTAAATTAATTTTGATATAATTTGATATTTTAAATATATTTTTTTCCTTTCTCTTCTTTCTCAAATCTTTACTATTCATTTTTTTTTCTGTGCGCACCATCTTCCATAATTACATCACATCTTCTCTCTCCGCCTTCTTTCTTTAAGAACTGCTACAAAAAATATTTTTTTTAAGTTGAAGGTAAAATGATAATATTAAATATATTTTAAAAATTCACTTTCCATTCAATGTTATCATTTTTCTGTAAATTTAATTACAAATTAATTTTTTCAAAAATTCAATTCAATCCTATTTTATTAAGAATACAGCTCTATTATTCAAATGGTAGTGGCAGTTTTCTAATAAAGATTGTCCGTTATACAAGAAGAGATATATTGTTGAGTCAGCAGTTCGTACTTGTTAGAGGGAGACCATGAAAGGATATTTGTCAACTACAGATGAAGGAGCAGGAGATGAGGGAGAAGATGATCAAGAGTTTGTGCTTGGAGGTAGATAATGACAGACGAGTCCAGTTTTGGGAGAACAACTAGTTGCCATCTGGTGTGTTGAAGGACTCTTTATTCCCAAAGCTTTTCTACGGGCTAATGGATATGGAACTTTCAGTGGAGAAGGAAACTATTCTAATGGTGTAATAGCTCAAATCACCCGCTAGCACAATATTATCCGTTTTGGCACACAAGACCTCACGGTTTTGCCATTGACGATAGGGATGATAGTCGAAGCCCCCACACTCACTCGTTAAAACGCGTCATGCTAGGGAGAGGTATCCACACCCTTATAAGGCATACTTCGTTCCCCTCCCCAACCGATGTGGGACCTTACAATCCACCCCCTAAGGAAGCCCAGCGCCCTCGCTGGCACATCGATCCGAGTTCCGGCTCTGATACCATCTGTAACAGCCCACCCGCTAGCACGATATTGTCCGCTTTGGCACACAAGGCCTCACGGTTTTGCATTTGACGATAAGGATGATAGCTGAAACCCCCATACTCACTCGTCAAAATGCGTCATGCTAGGGAGAAATATCCACACCCTTATAAGGCATGATTCGTTCCCCTCCCCAACCGATTTGGGACCTTACAAATGGGAGTTGGAACTAGTTGACCAACTTCATAAAGTTCTATGATCAGTCAAGTTAACAACTGACAGAGAGGACAGGATGGTGTGAAAATTTGATAAATTAGGCATTTATTCTACTAATTCTTTTGTGCAGGTTTTGCAGGCGAAAACACTTTCAGAGAACGTTACCAGCTATAATTTTACTAGTTCCATTTGAAGAGGCTTAGTACCTCCACGGATTGAGTTATTTACCTGGTTCGTGTTGCTTGATAGAGTCAATACGAAAGAGAGATTACGTAGGATATGCGTGATTGATCAGCATGATAGTGTCTGTGTCTTATGTAAAGAGGATGTTGAGGACGTCCACTACTTGTTTCTTCGGTGTCAGTTTATTTAGCATGTGTGGTGTGCTTGGTCGTGTGATTATGGTAGATTGTGGGCCGTTCCAAAAACTATTAAGCAACACTTTAAAAGTTGGACAGAAGTGCCGGTAAGGAAGGAGAAGCGTCATAGATGGCTAACTGGTTTTTTTGCTATCATCTAGCACATATGGATGGAAAGAAACAACCGAATCTTTAGGAGCCAAGAAACAAAAGTTGTGGAAGTTATTAATAAGTCTCGTACGAGCTACTACGAGTGGAATAAAGTTGATCTAATGGTTCTTGATAGCAATGCCGGAGATAATTTTGGATTTATTTTTGCTTCTGTTTCTCTGTTTTTCTTTTTAATTTAGTTTTGTTCTCTTGCTCCACCTAGTTGTGTTGAACTCATTTCTTAAAAAAAAAAATTTTAACATATTTTAAATTTAAAATAAATTAAGATAGAATTGAATTGAATCATAATAAAATAATTTAAATTTTTTTTGGTGATTTTTTTGTGACTATAAAATAATTTAAAATAATGGTACTTATACTTTTTCAACACTTTAACATCAATTTTTCATTAAAAAATGATGATGTTGGTGATGATGATGATAATGACGGAAGTAATTTTAGTGGCAACGGTGATTTGTGAGAATAATTTTTTATTGTTGAATAAAAATAAAAGAACTATTAGATAATATTAGGAATATTTTTTGATATTTTAGTTTTATAATGAGAATATTCTTGGCATATTAATTTTTGAGTAATATTTTACATATAAATTTTTTGTCAATTAAATTTAATTAAATTAATTTAACATAAACAAAAATTATTCTTATCATTCTCATTCACCAACTTATTCAAACTTTATTATTTAAGTTTGGTTGGATTTAGTTCAAAAAATTTATACCTATAAAATCATGAGAATTGCATTTTTATTACCATTGAAATCGATTATATTTTTTAATAGCAAAACATAAAAGAAAATTCAAATTCTTTAGAGAATTCTATTCTAAAAGTTTTCAAACAATTAAGCTATTGTGTAGGAGCCAACCAAGTTAGACAGGTCAAAACTTGGAACTAAGTCATTGCATTTGCCACCTAATTTAACTGACCTAACCAAACTTCTAGCATTGCCATCTTTTTGGAGCTTTTGAGGACAATTGAGCTTTCAGAGGCTTCAAATTAAACAAAAGAAAGAAAGAAGTGTTAGGCGGCTTTAGGGCTAAACTTTCCGCCCTAGAAATTTTTTTTTGACAATAATTTTATTTAGAAAATTATCATATAAGGAATATTGTTTTGAAATGTCCTAATAAATAGAGAATTTTTCGGTTTTTTATTTAAATAAATAAATAAAAATAATTTATTCTCAAAATACGTAGAAAATGAAATTAGAATGAAAATACACATGATACATGCAAAATAAAAAAATACATCAATTCAAGAATAACGTCAACAAAATAAAGATTGACATAGTAAATAGCGCCTGAAAAATAAAGCCTAATTTTCTAATACAGAATTGGTGACTGCGAAATGGCCATTTCTGATTCAGCACTTTTAAATTAGAGCACATCAATGGTAGCAGATACGAATTATGGGCACCGCCATTATGTTGGCCCAATTTGTGTTCGCCATAATTAATGTGCTCCAATTCGCTAGTGCTGAATCAGATGTGATCATTTTACGATCGCCAACCCTGTATTGAAAAGTCAGGTTTTATTTTTCTTATGTCGTCTAGTCTTCTTCTATATCAGCTTCCATTTCGCTTGCGCCATCCTTAAAATTATAAAAGAAAAAAATTAATTAACAACATAATACATATAATTAAACATTTGTGACATGTCAATAGAAATTAATTTAAACTTTAATAAACAAACCAACCTTTTATTCCGGATAAATTTCATCACTTGCGATTTCAAATATATGCATGAATCCATGAAGAAGAAAAGTCTACATTATGTGTGTGTCAGTTGTTTAAGGGATTAAAGTACTATTTTGGTTTTTATTAAGATTTTTTTATCAAAAATTAAAATTATCTTCAATATTAAAAAAAAACTTCCTAACATTATACTAATTAAAGTAGAATTTAAAATATCCTAAATATAAAATTAACTTACAATAAATTTAAATATTAAAATTATATTATAAAACATTAAACTAGGAATACGTGTTTTAGTTTTAAAAGAAATTTGTATTCATAACAATATTATCTAAACTTAAATTATACTAATTAAAGTAAATTTTAAAATACCTTAAATACAAAATTAAATTACATATATTTAGGGTTGGAAGTGAGTCAAACTCGCTCATGAGCCAGCTCAACCTCGACAATAACTTGATAAGTTAAGTTTGTGAACTGGTGAACCAAGCTTTAGCTTAAAATTGAGCTCATAAATTAAATGACCCGAGTTTGAGTTTGAATAAGTTCAGCTCATTAGCTCGTGAGCTGGCTTATATATATATATATAATCTTAATTATTTAAAATTTCATATTTATTTTTTATATATAATTTTGATATAAAGGACATAAATAAAAAAAATTATAATTTATTGATAGATAAATAATATATAAAATTGATCTTTAAAATATATAAGTTATAATTTATTGATATATAATTATAGATTATATATTTATGTTTTTTATTATTTGAGTCAGCTTGTGAGTTTGGTCTAGTTCGGTTCAATTCGGCTCACTTCCAAAGATAAGGAAACTCGAACCCACGATTTCTAGGTGAGTATAAAGGCTGCGTTTGTTTCTGAGAACCGGACAAGACAAGATATTGAGAACAAGATATAAAGGATAGAGACACAAAATTTTGTGTTTTCGTATCCTTTTTTGTGATAAACTAAAATAAATTATAAAAATCTAATATATTCTATTTTTTTCATTCAAAAAATTTGAGACAAAAAATATAATAATAAAAAATATAATTATAAAAAATAACAAGAATAATGAAAAAAAAAATAAAATATAAGTTGTGTTTTTTTATTAGTGTTTCCGTGTTCTTCCTGTCAGGAGAGACACAAAATACACTAATTCAGTGTCTCTCTAAATATATTATCTCTGTCCATGTCTCTTCTAGCAAAAACGATTTTGTATCATTGTGTTTATATCTAAGTGTTTTGTCTTTATATAAACAAATACAGCCAAAGAAACTGTCATTTAAATTATAATTTGTTGGCGTTTAGTAAATAACATTTGCAACACTAACAATATGCTTTCTCATACTAGATAAATCGAGCACTTTATGGTATAACAATGACAACTATGAAAAAATAATAGTTGTCAGAAAATATTTAAATTAGTTTTTATACCGTAAAAGACGACAACAAATAATTATTTATATTAACATTAGCATCATGTTTTGCAATTAATAGATTTAAGTCAAAATTATTATTTTTATTTTATAATCGTAAAAAATAAAATTTAATAATGTACAAAAAGGAAGTAAGTGAAAATAATTAATTTAAATCGATCGTATAGTTAATTCACTTGTTTTTTTAAATAAATTAATCTTTAATTTAGTTTGTCGTCAAGAACAAATATTACTCATTTTTTTATTTTTTTTAAAATATATTATATATAGTCAAAAGAATTATCAAATTAGTTATTATATATTTGTATATAAATATATGTATTATTTAACTTATTTTTAATATATATTTTATATTTTTAATTTATATTTTAAATAATTAATTTAATAACTATTTTTGCATATATTTAACAGTTATTATTTTTATTTAAAAGTCTACGAAGTTGAATTTATATTTTGACTAATGCGCGCAAGAGGAACGCAAAAAATCTTTTTAAATAGGCAAGTTAAATTTAATATTTATTATTGATTATTTATGGCGAAAGCTAGTGCACTCCAAGTAAAGAAGGGAGTACAACACTCTTTAAAAGTTAACCTATTATCAAAAGTTATCAGGTAAATTAAATTTATTTATTATTGTTATTATTTTTTTTTTGTCATGGACTGAACAAACAAACTGTCACTAACAAAAATACTAATTCCCCCATTTAACATACGGACGACCTTTACACCACAAAAATACTCAAGAAAATTTGATTGAATTCCTCTGTTATTGTCGATGTAATGTTTTCAAGCATTTTCACTGTTTTATTTGTTGGCAAGTGCTTCCATTATCGTTCTGACTAGTCACAGATTTTAACGTTCTTGAACCCACCACATTCCACCTCTATCATAAATGACCTTCAAAGTCCGAAAAATTGCTGCCATAGAAAAGGAAGACGCATGTCTGTCGCTGCTGCTGGTTGGCTAACTCCAAATGCAAAATCGATTGAAGAACCCGGTCTCCATGAAAGCGCCATGATTCTCAGATGACGACGTAGTCAAAGCACAAAATAGATGGCAGTTACAACAAGTTCATTATCTTTTATTTCAAATTATCCTCAAATTGTACATAATAAAATGAAAAATTAAAATACAATTATATTTAAACAATTATTTGTATTATTTTTTATTAATTTATTCAAAAAATAATTAAATTTTAAAGTTAATTAGTATAAAATATTACAGATATAAAATTAAAAAAATTTTTATTTGTATAAGAATGAGCCTAATAAATAATTATTCTATTTAATATATAATTAAGAATATTTCTTTCTTTGTCAACGAGTTATAGTTCAAATGACATAGTTTTCATCCAAGAGTTGGTAAAAAAAAAAAGAATACTTCTTTCTTTTATTAACTTTTTTCAAACATTAATTATTTATTTTACATGCAATATAAAAATAAATGAATATAATATTTATTGAGTAGATGCAGTTACCTAACATTTTTTTATTTTTTATTGTCATAGTGTTTAAACCAAATAAAAAAATATTATTTTAAAAAAAACTAATAATATATTTTTAATAATATTCTTAATACAAAATAATAAATTTTAAATATTTTCTTAAATAATATATATTAACTAAAATAATATAATTATCCAATATGATATATTATAAATATAATAAAATAACATATTTCAATAAAAAAATTGTTAATAAAAAATTATATAAGTATTTTTTATATAAATTTTTGTTTCGCACAAAATAAAATTATTATATATTTGTTTGCTTTTTATGTTGTATATATGTTCTTTTTAATTAAATTTATATAATATAAAATTTTTTATCATTTTATTCATATTTAATGTTTTAATTTTGTTTCACACAAAATAAAATTATATATATATATATATATATATAACACAAATTTTTTTATCATTGTCTTTATATTTAATATTATAATTTTATTTCACATAAAACAAAATTTATTTAAATTTTAATATTATATATATAACACAAAATTTTTTATCATTGTGTTTATATTTAATATTATAATTTTATTTCACACAAAACAAAATTTATTTAAATTTTAATATTATATACATAATATATATTTAATATTATTTTTTTAAGATTCTAATATATCTTTTTTTTTTTTCTGGATTTAGTACATGAATTTTCAACTTATTTTTTATGTATTATTTATTTTAATTCTAAAGTTCAATAACTTTTTTTGCACAGACATGTTGTTTTTAATATTTATATACTATTTTTTTATTTTTAACTTCAGTCCAATATCTGAGATTTACAAAAAAAAATCTAAAACTTGTAAAAAAATGATTAACCTGATTAACAGGTTGCCTTTTTAAATCTAGACCATTCAAATAAAATATAATAAATAAAGAGTTCAAATTTAATGAATTCACAATATGTGCAGCACTCCATACTTAGCAAGGAACGTTTAAGGATGAGCCATTATTTATACATATATGAATTTTTTCACATTATTTAAATTTATATTATATATATATTGAATTTAATTTATTTATTTTTAAATCCAGAGACACTCAGTGAACTTTTTGTTTTTGATATTAGAGTAAGAATGATATTTTTTAAAATATAAATTGTTGATGTGTTATTTTCAAATGTAAAACCGTTTAATTAAAGAAGTAAAAATCAGACTGTTTAATTTATGTTAAAAAAATAAAAAATTTAAAATACAAAAATTAGATCTTTTAATTTATATACCTTATATAAAAAAGAAAAATATAGGTAGATAATAAAAATATTAAATAATGTGAATAATAGATATATTGAATGTTCATTTTACTAGGTGTGTATATAATTATTCTAATATTAAGATTTAGATAAATAATTTAAAAATGTAATATATTTTTTTTAGTGACTAAATGTAATATATTTTAATTTAATTGGTGATTATTCATGTGATTAAAAAAAATTATTAATTACTTAGGATAATCCTTTTAAAAAACATAAAAAATTACAGTATTTTACTTCCAAAAAAAAAAAAAAAACGCCGCACGCAGCATGCTCCAATTATATAGGATTTCCGTGGTAAAACAAAAACACAAAAAAGGCGTTTGTCCATGACCAAGTGAACAACCAGAGTTCCCCACTAATCACATTTTTTTTACGACTAAGCAGCTCCACCCCAAGATGCCATCACCGTCATTATAATACTTAATAGTTAATACTATACTTCTTCTAAGACCAATTCAAAAAATTCACAAATCTTCTGGATCCGCGATCTTTCTCCTTTTCCTTCTTTCTCTTCTATTCGAACCGGTAATACTCTTCTTCTTCCATTTCCAAACCCTAGTAATTTTACCTTCTCTTCAGTTCCATTCTGCACTCTTACCTTTGCTATTTGCCTTTGGTAATTGATTCCGTCGTTCTCTGCATTCCTTTCGCGATTCGTCGTCGTTCCGATTTGTTCAGCTCAACCACCGCGTTTTTTCATCATCGGTTTTATTTTTTATTTTTTTATTTTCTTATGATTTTGTTGTGATTTGGTAACGATGAGGAGGTGAACCTACAGGTTGCTGTGTTGATTCAGAATGGCGTTCTTCAGAAGCGTTTCTGCGCTTTCTAGGCTACGATCTCGCGCGGTAACTCTCAAGAAAAATGCAAACTTCTTTTTCCTTTGTTGTTTTTCCTTTTAGAAATAGAACTTTCCCTTTTAAAATGGAATCTCTGTTGTTTTTTTCTTTCTTTATCTTTTCTCTCTTTGCGCACGCCATTTTACTTTTCTCTGTAATGATTATCTAATTTTATTTTTATGATCACAGGGTCAACAACCTACCCTTGCCAATTCAGTTAGATGGCTTCAAATTCAGACATCCACTGCTACTGTATGCTCTCCCTCACTTCCTGTTTATATTTGGTGTTTTATGAAATGTATGGAATAAGCCTTTATCGCGTGTATTTTTTTTTTCTCTGTGAATGGAATTACTGCTATATTTCCTATCATTGTTATATTGGTACAGTTGGTCTTTTTTTTTGGGGGGGGGGGGATTTTGATACTAATCGTGATATTTTCTGGAACTTCGTTATCATTATTAATGTTGTTGATAACTTAACCATTTATTTTCCTATCTTTCAGGATCTACGTTCTGAGTTGAAGGAGCTAATTCCAGAATATCAGGTTCGTTCTGTTATTTTAAGCTTTGGCAGTGATACCTGTTTATGTTGGATAAACTGATTTAGAAAGGGTAATCAAGATAGCAGTGGCTAGCTTACATTATAACCTTTTGGTGTGGTCCTTGCTTTGATCCTGTGTAATGTGGATGCATCGCACCAGGCTGATGTATAAATGGTCCCGCTCTATCAGGGATTAATGTGATTTGGGTTGTGTCATAAGTTTTTTTTTTTTTTTTTTTGGTTGTCTCATTGTATGATTTTCATGATTTAACAGACATGGGCTGGTGTAATCTTGGTTTTAATGTTAATTGTTTGATTTTAATGGGTGTTAGTGTATGTAAGTTGAAGCCTTGTTTGTGCTGCAATGGCAAATACATTTTAGTTGTAGCTGTTTTCGCAAGTCCACAAGATATTTTTAAGTCTGAAGCTCTTGGTAAATATCTTTCCTGATTCGTAGTTTTCTTTGATGATTGGTTGTTGCCCAATATCTCCTGATCTTCATTGTTTGTTTTATTTGCTCTAAGCTTGCAGTATATCTAGTTATGATTTAATCTATACATAAAATCTGGTTTCAGGAGCGTGTTAAGAAGCTGAGGAAAGAGCATGCTAATGTTGAATTGGGAAAAATCACTGTTGATATGGTAAATTATGTTTGCTTTATAATACATAGTGTCAAGTTACAGTAAATGTTATATTCTGATCTCTTACCACTTGTTTATAAGGTCACAATGTGACTGATTTGTTGGATCATCCTTTGTCATGTTTAAAAGGTACTTGGTGGAATGAGAGGAATGACTGCTTTGGTATGGCTAGGTTCAGCTGTCGACCCAGATGAGGTACATATCTAAAATACCCATTCTTCACTCTTATACTTGCGTTTTTTGGAGGGAGGTGGATTTTACCGCTAACGACTATTGATAAGTTGATAGTATCTTAGATTTAGGATCCGTTACTTTTCTTTATTAAGTTAAATTAATTTCTGAGGACAACACATTATGTCTTACAGGGAATTCGCTTTAGGGGCATGACGATTCCTGACTGCCAGAAAAAACTTCCTGGTGCATGTCCTGGTGGGGAGCCATTGCCTGAGGGCATACTCTGGCTTCTATTGACAGGAAAGGTATGCATTAGATTCATTCAAACATATTGGATTATTTATTTTGGATGTAGACATATCTCTATTACACTACATAAGATTATACGTGACAATATTTTTGATATGTTCTCTTTATATGAATTTTGTAATATTTGATTCATCGTGTCACAGATACCTAATAAGGAGCAAGTAGATTCATTATCCCAGGAATTGCGAAGTCGTGCAACTATCCCAGGTCAGATTCCTTTGAGGTCACAATTTGATTTTAATTATTTATGAAGCACCGTGTTCTTCCTCATCATACAATAAACTGACACCAAGTAGATTGACATGCTTTTGTAAAGGTAGTGTACGTCCCTCAAGCTAGAGTTGAGTAGGTTTGATATCCTGGATAGATAGTGCTTAATAGGTTAATGACTGTGTATGACATGTTTGGATTCTGTTATTAACTTTTTTTTTTTAATAAAAAGAAAAAATATTATTCTATTTGAACTTCATATGAATCTAGGATCACTATTCTATACCCATTTATCATGAATGTGAGAGGAACTGAGCTTTCTGATGCGCTGTTGACTAGTTAGGAGTTAGTATAAAAATAGATGGGAAAGAGTAGAGGGGAAATCAATCTAGGAATGGAGTGAGTCACTGAGTTTCCTCTCTGTCATAATCATTGAAATAATGAAATGACACCGATTGTCATCAATTTCTGAATCATTTCTATTAATATGGTCCATGTGTGTGAAAATGCACATCCATGTCTAAGCACTTGTTAACTTGGAAGATATGGACTTGCCTTGTTGCATTATGTCCGTGGCAAACTTCAGGCTTGCTCTTGCTCAAATGTCATGACTTATGAGTGGCATGTCCATAGAAATTTTAAACATAGTTTTTACTTGGTTGTTCCTAATATATGAAGGAGTTAATTTTTTTTTCCCAACTGCAGATTATGCTTTTAAGGCTATTGATGCTTTGCCTGTTTCTGCTCATCCAATGACTCAGTTTACTACTGGTGTCATGGCCTTGCAGGTTGAGTATCAGATTCTTTCTTCAACTTCTAATTTATACAGTCTTCCTAGCTTTTCTTCTGTAATTAAATTATTTACGGTGGGTTTGATTTTGCTTTTACCAACAAGATTAGATGATCTTGATTTCTCCATAGATGACTTTTAATTTAAAGTGATTAGGAAGTAAACTAAGTTGTGTTTGGTACTTCTGTTTAAAAGCTAGTTTTGGCAAAATTAATGTTGGAATTGTAGCCCACAGTAAAGTGAGAACTTATTTCTTTGGACAAAACCATGGTTTTCTGTGGCAGAATTATGTTTAAGCTGAGAATGAAACCCCAAACCAAACATGATCACAATAAAAGTAAAATCATATTTGAACTCTTAAAACACCCTTGTTTACAACATGTTGCTGAGGATCACTATAAACTTAACTCACTGCTGAATATGTACACTTTTAATATTCTTGCTGAAGCAAGCAAGAGTGAACTTACTGTCAATTCATTTAACTTCCAGGTTGAGAGTGAATTTCAGAAGGCATACGAGAGTGGGATACCTAAGGCAAGGTATGGTTCTAATTTCTTAATGGCGTTTGCATTATTTACTCGTGTAAGTTACTATAGCCTTTTTTTTGTTTGGATATAGGTACTGGGAACCAACGTATGAGGATACATTGAATTTAATTGCTCGTTTGCCTGGAATTGCTGCTTATATTTATAGGAGGTATGTAAAATACTAAAATTGTAAAGGATATCCTCATCCAAGTTACTGTGGGGGTATACATTGCAGGATCATTGATCCTAAGTATTTGACATCTTCTATCATCCTCTTACCATTTGGATTACTTTCTCACCTTATAAAGGAAATACAAGGATGGAAAAATCATACCATTGGATGATTCTTTGGATTATGGTGCAAACTATGCCCACATGTTAGGATTTGACGATCCAGAAATGCTGGAGTTTATGAGGCTGTATATTTCCATTCATAGGTTCGTATTCCATGGGTTCCTTGGTTTCGTTTGAGTTACCACCCTGGCTTTACTGTTGAGTTTCATGATGCATTTGGTTTGCAGTGATCATGAAGGTGGTAATGTTAGTTCTCATACAGCCCACCTAGTGAGTTACTTCCCTTAATTAAAGTCTTTGCCCAATAATGTTGAACTTCTGTATATATTACATGTTTTGGTAGCTGCTAATTTTTTTAATGTATGGTGTTGTTTGATCCCTTCAGGTAGCCAGTCCACTATCAGATCCTTACCTTGCATTTGCGGCTGCTTTGAATGGTTTAGCTGGGCCACTCCATGGGTTGGCTAATCAGGTATATTTTGTTAATCGTCATAGTTCATCCTTCTGCTAAGAAGCCTGTTTGCCTATAGTATTCACTCCAACCCAACATTACAGATTTTAATGGTTTGAGTATAGGCGTAGTTTTCAGAATGACACTTGTGTTTTCTACTTTATAGTAGCTAATCCCACTTACTAGGACAAGGATCGCTTGCTTGCTTCTTGATAAAATAAAACTGTTCTGCATTACAACTTACAAGTATGTGCTGTATTGATATGTTCTGTATGCCAGATACTGGTCTAGTAGGAATGCTGCTTTCTTAAAGAATGATAATAGTAAGAAAAAAGCCTGCCTTGTATTCTTGAAAGGGGTTTAAGTTGTTTACCATTGTGAGAGCATTGTATTTGCCATCTTATTACCTTGTGGAATATAAATATTATTAAAGCTTACACAAAAGACAAAACTAGGTAGTGTCATAGTATGTGATTAATGTTCATAGTTTTTCTCATTTATTATTTTTAGTTTAATTCTCTAAGTCCGTGTTATTATGTTGTTACAGGAGGTTCTGCGATGGATCCGATCAATAGTTGCGGAGTTTGGCACTCCAAACATTAGTACAGAACAACTGAGCGAGTACATTCATAAAACATTGAATAGTGGCCAGGTGACGTGGTAACTTGTATTATGGGAAGCGAAATAGTGTTTTTGAAAGCCATTTTCCTTTAGATTTGGCATTTTGGTGAATAAATTATATGGTAAAACTTCGTGCAATTAATATTGTGTAAACCTTTACTCTTCTTTTCCTTTCAACTAAAAGAATTTGATAGGTAGAGCCGCGGATAAGAAATCCATTTAGATTTTCATATCTAGCGTTATTGACTCTTGTTCTCTTGATCCCTTGTATTTGTCTTACAAAACAAGTGTTTCCTAACAGGAAGTTTCTGTAAAATATTTGAAAAGAACTAGGGGACAATTTTTTATACTTCCAAAATAAAGGTTGTTTTCGTAACTAGAGTAAGTGCAATGAGAAGTATTGGAAATTTGTTAATAGGTATTGGCTATTCTTTTTTGGATCGCCAGGTTATTCCTGGATACGGACATGGTGTTTTGCGCAAAACAGATCCAAGATACACATGCCAGAGGGAGTTTGCTTTGAAGCATTTGCCAAATGATCCATATTTCCAGCTGGTAATTGTTTATTTCCTAATGTCAATATTATTCTATTGCTTTGGAGAACTTTCCCGTTTTAGTAATATAATATTACTCACCTTAAAGAGGGAAGTGGGATAGAAGGTTCATAGGATGCTATAGTGCTATATTAGGGGAAGCACCACCTTATGCGTATATATATGTGAGAAAACATAGGAAGTGGATAACGGGGACTAGGGGAGTTAATGAGCCAACAAATGTTGTAACTAACCTTCCAAATGGCAAGTTAGGCGGGAGGGGTGGGATTCTCGTGATTGAGGTGAGGGAGGAGGATATTTAGGGTGCAGGAGATGGTGAGGGAATCATTTAAACTGTTGGAATAGGAGAATCAACTCTCTGGAAAGCTTGATACTATCACGGTTTCTTTCATTTTTCTCTCAAATTTTATAGTTTAGGAGGCCACACTGGTTTTGATTTAAATCTCAGTTTCGGCTACTGTTTCGTCTCTTTTCCCCATTTAGATACCATTTGTTACATCTAGTTTCATCAAAATCTAATTTGACTGTCACTGTTTCAGGTGTCAAAAATAAAAGAGGTTGTGCCTCCTATTCTCACCAAGTTAGGCAAGGTAATGTTGTGTTTGTTATCTTTTGATAAACATTCTGATACGAGGTGGTCTATGCTTAATGACTTACGGTAGTCAATGGTCTATTGGTAATCAATAAGCATTCCCATAGAATAATGAATTTAAAGTGCTTTGTTGACCTTTTGGAAACTTCTAATTCAATGGCATCACTCCGCCATTCTTGGTAAATTTCATTTCTAAAGTTTCTTAGTTCAAAAGAAAGAGGTAATATATATTTAAATGATGGAGAGCTGTGTAGCAACCATGCAGTTCTGTTTTTGTTCCATTGTATTACTTTGCTTATTTCTTGCCCCACACGATTGATCCTTGAATCTGGATACACTGGTTCACGTTTTAGTTTTGTTCTGTCCGTGTTCTATTTATACTTTTTCTTATATATATATATATTGAATAAACTATGATTTGGATGTTATGCGTCGGGACATTTTGTTGTAGATTTCGGCAGTTTAATTGATGAACCATATATAGCTGTACTCTGCTATCTTGCTATTAAGGTCATTTTTCCTTTTATAGTGATTAAATTTGAGATATTCTATGGTGGTAGGTTAAAAACCCATGGCCTAATGTTGATGCTCACAGTGGAGTCTTACTGAACTACTATGGTCTTACCGAGGAAAAGTACGTTGTTACTTCTCTTGCATATTTCACTTGTGATGATTTTCATTTTGCAATAATGGTGAATCTGATGATCTGCTGAATATTTTCGGCAGCTATTATACTGTTCTCTTTGGCGTGTCGCGAGCTGTTGGAGTTGGCCCTCAGGTTAGTTGTGCTCCCATTGTTCGTTAGCTATACACTTTTTTTGTTGCTCAAGTTTTTTTTTTTTTTTTTTTTTTTTTTTGGACTTGGTGTTGCGTAAGCTTAACATCACTCTTCTTTATGGTGCATTACAGTTGATATGGGACCGAGCTCTTGGAATGCCACTCGAAAGGCCCAAAAGTGTTACATTGGAGAAACTAGAGCAATTGTGTGCCAAATAATCATATGGTAAAATCTGGGTACAATGTTTGAAAAAAAAAAAAAAAGAGGAATATTCATTAGCTGGGCACAAGTCCCTGAGTTGTTTCATAAGTTTTTTGGTTTAGGTAAATGGTGTTCTATCACCCACGCAGTTGTCTCGCCACGTTTGAGCTGCATAAATTAGATTTCAGGGAGCATTCAGAATAAAGGAATTACTATTGTTTTGGGGTTATCTCCTTTCATAAATTTCAAAATGGGATTAAACCCTTCGGCTAGTGATCAATAAACAAGTATTTACTTCGAGTTGTTAGATTTGAAACAGCATCATTCTGTGCTTTCTTTGGCTCGATTATAAATAAAGAGTATACATTACAAGATACCACAAAATATATTAAAAAAAAAAGGGATGCTTTAGTCTTTTAGGCCCCAAATGTGAAATGTGAAAATGAAACGATTGTAATAATTTTTGTAATTAGTTAAAAAATTGAAAATATGGTTTGATGGATTTTATAATTCACCAAAAATTTGCAAATATGATCCTAAAGTTGTGAAAAAATATATTAAAAAGCTTGCTTAATTCTAATAGGCAGTTCAAATTTTATAATCACGGGTAATATATTATCGCACAATGCTACTGTTCCGTGGATTATGCGAGACTGGCATGATTTGGCCTAAGGTCCACTCCTTCGATGTCTTTTTTGATGCTTAAATTAGTAAGAATTTAGACATGTTTAATAAATTAGGGTTGAGAAAAACGTGTGATGAGGTATTTATCGACAGGATTGATGACTTAATTAGCACTTTAGAACTTTCCTACTTAGAGTGATGGGTAGTTATTCCCTATTGTTTAGGAAGGAGTTGTTATCTCATATTTCGAATAGTGGGCGAGTTTGCAGACATGCGTTAGTATAGTTGAGAGGACTTTTTTATTGTGCAAGTCAAAACGAGTTTGAACCTAAGGATCCAAGCTTTAGTCAAATTGAATAACCTTAGTAAAATATGTCTCCTAGACTCTTTGGATTGGGCTTTTTAGGATTGACATTAGCTGTGGGTCAATATATGAATAATACTGAGTCGTGTAGTTGGTACGATTTATTAGAAGAAGTCGGTTATCCTGGCGTGATTTTGATTGATGTGACATTTCATATTTTTGTAACCGTTTGCACACTTTTTTATTTTTCTTGATAATTGTGCAACATTTAAAGTATGATTTTACCTCTTTGTCTTTATAAACTATATTAGCTTCTTCACACAAATTCTCCTTCTCCATACAAAAATTCTTCACATTTTCACTGAAACTGCTTCCCTCTAAGTTTCTTTCCTTCTTTCATTAGAGAGACTTCATTTTCATCACTTCCCTTTTTCACTGCGTTTTTTTGCTTCCAAGAATTTTTTTTATCATTGCTTTGGTGCTTCCAAAATCTTTTGGGTGTCTATTTTGTTTCTCTTGTCGTTCCGGCATTTCAGGTGAGTTCTTTTTCTCATTTTCTCTTATTCACTATGGTTGAATTTTCTTGATTTACTTTTTGGTTTTGAAGAAATGTTCAAAGAAAGGAATTTTTTTAGAATGATTTAGGGATTCTTAGTATTGCTTTCTTGTTGAATGTTACTGCTTCACTCGAACTTGTGTTTGTGGAACATTTCTTGCTCCAAAAAAATATTATTATCACTACTGATGAGTGCGTCATTTGCGTTTCTAGACATTGGTGTGGCTTTAGTCATTAAAAATGACTTAGATTGGTTGTGTTTGCTATGGTGACGATACCGAGTTGATTGATGTTGCAACTGACATCTTTCTCTTCATAAGTAGTTACTTTATTTTGTAGTTATGCGATCTTTATGTCTCGTTCTTTAGTTCAAATAATGCCTTTTAATATTCCAAAAGATTGGCTTGGTTTGGTAAAGCTTCTAACAAGCACCTCATTTTACGTTTGGTAAATTAAAAAGTCCAAGTACTTGTACTTGCGGTTTTTAAAAGTTAATAAGTTATGGGTGCTTTTGAAAGCACCTAAGCGGGAGTTTTTCAAACTGACTTGTGCTTATCAAATTTTATTTATTTTTCCATACATATTTCTTGCTATTATATTATTATTGAAATTCTCATATATTTCTAACTTTTCATCCTAATCTTCACAAATTCTAACACAGGCTTCATATATTTTTTATTTTTCAACTTAATCTTCACAAATTTCATACAAATACATCTCTTTCACATAAGGTATGAACTTCTATCTATTTATATTATTTTTTTGTGCGTTGTTTATTGTATTTTTTTAGTAGATCTATGATATTTGTTTGTTTTTTATTTGTTCTTTGAAATGTGAAGAGGTTGACTTGGTTTATGAAAAGCAATCATAAAATTTTCCTTGAATATTAGTCAAAATTATAATAACAACATATACATATGTAAATATAAATATATAATTATAAGAGTAGTTTATTTGAGATGTGTCCAATTTTTTATGATCTGTAAAGGTGAGCCACTATATAAATAATTTTTTATTTTAAAATTATTTTATTTTAAAATATTATATAAAATTTTAAAGAATTTGAAAAAAGAAATTATTCTTCGTTGTAATTATAAACATGTTTATTATAATTTTTTTAAGTTTTAAAAGTTATTTTACCAAACACAATTGTGGTACTTGTACTTATTAAAAGTTATTTTTAATTTGATTTTACCAAACGCAAGTACTACAACTTTTAAAAAGCTGTCTTTTAAAAGACAGTTTTTATAAGCTATTTTCAGAAAGTAGAAACTTTACCAAACCAAGTCTTAGATTGGGTAGATAGTACTATATTAGGAGCTATCTCAGTGGTGGATAAACTAAATTTTTTTACTTTAAGTATTCAATATGTAAAAAACAGGAGGATGATGAGAATTATGTCCTAGTGGTCCCTGATCCTGAAGAAAGAATTTGTTATGCTCGAGTCAATAAGTCGAATCTCTATTTTTTCTTCATGTATGAGTATCTTTTCCTTAGGTTGGGTGTGAGAATTATTTTTATCGACTTCGAACAGGATGTCCTTTTGACATGCTGAGTTTCTCCTACTTAGTTGCATTCAGGTTCTTGGAAGTTTTATGAAGATCTACCAATTAGTTAGTCATGTGTTCGACCTTCTTCTGTCTCAAAATTTTCTTTATCTGTTTCAATTGACTAAACCTTTTAGCTCAAGAAAGCAATAATGAACCTCTTTCCAAGCTATTTAGAGTAGAAAAGTATTTTCTATTTTTTAAGAGTCTTTCTACAACTTCAAAAATTATTACTTCAAAGTCCAATATCGGGATTTGCAATTCCTTCCATAGCAGTCGTTCGGATTTATGTTATCGCTCTAACTCGATTCCAATTGTTCTAAACGAATTTGATGACCATGAACTAATACCATGATTTTTGTTGCTTCTATGTTTTCCAACCCTTCAGGATTATGGATCCGAGAGCCTAGCTTTCGTCTTCTTAATAAGTCGCTTCTATCTGGGTATAAAAAGTGCTCGATTATTGTTTTGAAGCTCCCTACTATGGGATTTCATTTCAGATGCAGTATGTCTGTCTTTTGGATGAGCTTCCACCATGGTTTGATATTGACTTTCAAGTCTCCAACAACAACGCTAATGTTCCATGGATTATCTACTAGACGTAAGATTCAGAGTCCTTCTGATAAGGGTTTCGACGTCTTTTCCAGTGAGGCAAAGCCGTCCGAAGTCTTTGAGTGAGATTCGAGAGTAGTACCTGTAAGAGACTCTGATACTTAAGTTAGCAAGAATTTAGACAGACTTAATGAATTAGGATTGAGAAATAACTATGTGTGATGGGGTATTTATACAGCAGGAATGATGACTTGACTGTCACTCTGAAAGTCTCTCATCTATAATGGTGGGTAGTTATTACCTGATATTTAGGAGGAGTTATCCCATATTTCGAATAGTAGACGAGTTTGTATGCACGCATGTTAGTGCAATTGAAAGGCCTTTCTTGTCGTGCAGGCCAAGTTGAGCTTGGACCTAGGGATCTAAAATTTAGTCAAATCGAAAAAAATTTCGTAAAATAGGTCTCCTAGACTCTTTCACTATTATAGATTGGCCTTTTTGGTCCTGACGTTAGCCGAGCGCCAAAGTATGAACAACTAGTAATAGTTAAAAATATATTACAAAAGAATGTACAACTTTAAAACCACGCACGTGAATTCTAATCAAATAAAAAATGGGTTAATAATCAAATTCATTCTTAAAAAATTACTCATTTTTTAAATTAGTCCTCACATGATTTTTTTTAATTATATTTGTCTTTGAAAGATAAAATGTAAGTCAAATTGATTCTTCCATTAGTTAGATAATGACGTGTCATGTTAAGTGACACGTGACTTGATGAAGAGGTAGGTTATGCCACGTGTCACACGATGATTGGTTGACGTGTTAGGTCAGTGGCACTTAGCACGCCACATGTCACTTGACATATAAAAATGTTATTTATAATTAAAATAGTCCTTGAAAGTCCAGACATAAGTAATTTTCATCATTAAAATTTTAGAAATTAATCAAATTAGTCCTTATATAAGTTTTTTTTATTTTTTCTTCATAATCTTAAATTTAAACTTTTTTTTATTGTACTAATTTTAATATTATTTTTTAGATCTTAATAAACAAAATTCTCTTTACATAAAATAATAAAAATAATTAAATTATTATAAAGTTATTTTATCATTTGTATTTTAAAATTTTACAATTTCAAATTATAATTTTTTATAGTAAATTTTTTTATTTGAATGAGTTTATCAAATTATTGTTGATTATATATTTAAAATTTTAATATTTTAAATCTCAATAAATAATATAGTAGTTATTTTAAATTTTAAATTTTTTAAAATTATGATTTTTATTATTATTTAATTTATATTATAGAACTCAATAATTGAAAAATCAATTTCTGGGATCACTTGTTGAATCTTAATATTTTAATATAGTCTTTTTTAAATAATTACTATATTTAATAAGTGAGATCTAAAAGATTAAAACATTTAAAATAACTACTATATTTATTTAGTGAAATCCAAAATATTAAAACTTTTGATCTCAATAAATAAATATAGTCGTTATTTAAAAAAAACTATATTAAAATATTAAGATTCAACAAGTGAGCCCATAAATCAGTTTTTTAATTATTGAGTTCTACCATATAAATTAAACAATAATAAAAATTATAATTTTAAAAATTTTAAAAGATTTAAATTTTAAAATAACTACTATATTATTTAGTGAGATTTAAAATATTAATTTTTTAAATATAATCAACAATAATTTAATAAACTCATTTAAATAAAAAAATTTTACTATAAAAAATTACAATTTGAAAATGTAAAATTTTAAAATACAAATGATAAAATAACTTTATAATAATTTAATTATTTTTATTATTTCATGTAAAAAAAATTTTGTTTATTAAGGTCTAAAAAATAATATTAAAATTAATACTATCAAAAATATTTCAAATTTAATATTATGAAGAACAAATTAAAAAAATTTACATAAGGACTAATTTGATTAATTTTTAAACTTTTAAGGATGAAAATAATTTATGTCTGGACTTTCAATGACTATTTTGATTATGAATAACTTTTTTACATATCAACCAATTATCTTGTGACACGTGGCATTAACCTATCACGTTATCATCTAATTAACGGAAGGACTAATTTAACTTATGTTTTATCTTTTAAGGACTAATATGACTAAAAAAATTATTTGAGGACTAATTTAAAAAATAAATGATCTTTTAAAAATGAATATGACTATTAATCCAATCTAAAATCGTTGTAAAATAATAAATAAAATAATAAATGTAGAAATAAAATAGATGGAGTGAAAGAACTTTATTAATTCTCTAATATGTATATCTAATATCTCATTATAATTGAGATTTTATCTCACACTCTTAATAATATATCTGCTATATATATATAGACACACACACGTAACACGTTGTTCTTATTGTGCTTGTGTTGTGTGTATTTGGTCTTTCACAAAATACCTATTTATCGACATACAAGAGCAGATTCTGAAAAAACCATGCTTGAGTTTGATGATTTAATTTCCAAGATCAACCCCCTGTGATTTTGATACATAGTTTAATTTCCAAGATTGACCAAATTTATTATGTTGTGCACCAGCAAGGACATTTACTTTCATAACAAAAATTCATTTAACGACATTTTAAAGCTGGCTAAAATTGAAAGCTACTATTAAATAAATATTTTGCTAATTAATGTTAAATGGTACATTTTTAAAAGTAAAAAAACGCATATTAAGAATATTATAAAAAATAATTTTTTTAAAAATTAATAAAAGCATATATTTTTTCATTTATAATGTACTAAGTACATAAATTTTAAAATTTTCTATTATTATATTTATAAAGTATATCTTTCAACCATAAATTAACTAAATTTATTAAATACTCCATGCATTATATTTATAATTATAAAAATTAGATTAGATCGGCTAATTTGACCAGAGAATCAATAAACTAAATTTTAAATTAGTTTAGTCCAATATTTTGAGTAATTATAAAAAAATAGTCAAAATAGAACTGAATCGATTAAAACTAATACAAATCGGAGTTGAGCCGCTAATCAATCGGTGGTCAATTCGCGCTAATAACATCATACTGATATCGACCTGTTAAATTTAACAAAAATAGACTCTAATTTAGTTAAACTTAGGACCTCTAACACATGCAATAACTTGGCAATCACTAGGTCAAGTTATTTTTCTTACATTTAACTTTTTTTAATATATAATATATATGAATTTAATTATATTTTTAAAATTATATTTATTAGTTATAATTTAAATAATTTAACCAGTATTTCATCAATCGAATTACCAGTAAATTTTTATAATAGTTTCTAAGATTCAAACTATTTAATGTAGTTCTCAAAATTCTACTTTATTATAACAGTCTTTTAGATTAAGCTTCAGACACCAAAATAATTCCTAGGCTCATTTTAGTAATAACTTAGCTGAAAATCAGAATTCTTCCATTTTCAAATCTTGCAATTCATCAATGCAACCTTGCAATTCATAAAAAAACTAAGATTCTTCCTCACCTTTTCCTAATTTAGTTCTTTCTCCAACTATAATTTCGTCCACAACCTCCTCCTTTTCATTACCACCGCTATTACCGGAGGCCTTCACCTCGTCACCTTTGTTTACGCATTCTTTCTCGTCGTCGTCATGGGAAAAAATTGTGGCGATAGATTTCAGGCAGAAAACATAATCTTTGAGGTTTGGGAATATGATCTAGTGCAGTAATTTGTGTTGTTTTTTGGTGACACCATTAGAAAAATCAGGTTTCGATTCTAAATTTTATTTTTTATAATCTTTTGGTTTTGGAAAATAAAACTCTAATTCTTCTTGTTTGCAATAGAAAAAACGAACGACTAACTCAATTTTGAGTCGAATATTTTTTTGTCTCAAAATTTTGACCGTATAAAATCTTATAACATCACCATTGATGAAGATAAGAAGAAAAAAAAAACAGAAAAAATTTAAAAGTGAAAAAAAAAACGAATTGAGTGATAATCCAAATGGCGTCGTTTTCTACAAATTGGGTTCTAAACTAAAGTGACAACGTGTTGGCACCTCTAGCATGATAACGTAATACCAAGTCCGTGCGCCAATAGCCAACTCATTACGAAAAGATACCTAAAATTACTATGATGTTAGAACTGTATTTAAAAGACTACAATAATCAAATTAACATTTCAAAGACCACATTGAATAATTATATAAATTTGAGGACTATTATAAAAATTTACTCATCGAACCACTAACCAAATGATCCATTGTGTGAATCGATTATCCATTCGGTTTTGGTACCTACAGTCTTACCTTAGGATTAGAGTAACATTAAACTTTTATTAGGGTATTAAAAAGAAAAGATCTTGGAAACAAGAGGTCCTGATTTGTTTGAGACTTGAGAGAGAAATGGCCTCTTTAACACTCTCAGTCTCCGCTGCTACAGCTACAACACAGTTACACCTCACACTATTCCCATTCCACCGACGGTTTCCTTCAACGCATTCCATTCCCCTGATTACTCCCTCATCTTCTTTCGGGTTCGAAATTTCTTCTTCTAATTTCGCTGCTTTTTCCCCGTGTATTTGCTTATATTTACTATTTTATAGTTTCTAGTTTTGTTTCCGGGTTTCGAATTTCGCACTAACTTCTGCTGACAATTTTGAGATCATTTTTCAAATTTCACAATTTTTGCCGCAGTACATTTGACACCACATACCGCTGTTTATGGTGTGCTGAACTTGATGTAGCTTTCATTAGTTTCTTTTCAAATCGTGCTCATAACAACTCTGATTTGATTTTTTTTCCATTCCTTCCTTGAAAGAATACCTGTATCTAATTTTGCATACTACAATTTCACCCTTTTGGACAAATTTGAATCCAGGAAGTTCGTTTTGAAAAATACCACGTGAACACCAAAATTAATTGAATCACCAATCAGTGAGATACATATAGTGGTATACATATCCTAACATCGTTCCCTGTTTGATTTTTAGAGTTGAAATGTTTGAATAATTCTGTTGAAATATTTGATTACTTATTGGGTTGATTGTTAATTTTAAAGTATTCGCTTAGAGAAATGCTCAAGTGCAGAATTTATTGTTTTTTTACTATCATTTTTAGTCATTAGTCGAATTCGTTAATCTAGTTATTTAATAACATTCTTTTTAGCCCATACTTTTAAATATTGATAAATATTGATAGCTAACCACGGACCAAAAACAATAAATTCTGCTCGCCTCTATGGTTTTTGAAATGTTTTGGATTCTTTTATGGTTTGATTGCTTTAATAGCAATGCGCCAATGCATGATTATATGTATTGAAAAGTTTGGTTATTGACTTTCTATTCATCGAAACATTTCAATGTTAATTGGTTTCACCACTAAAATGTAAAATGTTTAGATTAATTATCGTAAATTTGATTGTTACCTTTGGGATGTTTGATTATAACTATTGAAATGTTTGGTCCGTGGGAGTATGCGGGTTCAATAACTTTTTTTGGGTGAAAATGGGGGAGTGTTGAAGAGATGCAGTCACTCTGCATTTTTATGTTGATGGAGTTCAATTAGGAACCAATTATCTTTCGAGGTAATGTCTACATTAGTTATTCTCAGAATGACTTTCAGAAATGAACAAATTGCTTCTGAATTTACAAATTGTGAATTTTTTTCGTTTTTAATTCAATTGTTAACAGTGCTGCCATAGAGCATTAAAGTGTCGGCGTGCATCCTCAACAGTCAACAGTGAGCTGATATCGCTAAGACTTCAATATGATCAAATATGTGTCCTAAATTGGTTAAGTAAACTCATTATGGTTAATTGGTTTTATATTGGGGGAGACTAAAATGAGTCCAATTAACTAATTTGGGACACCTATTTAATCATATTGAAATCTTAGCCACATCAACCTTACTGTCGGGGATGCCACCACGCTAATATTTTAACACTTCATGTGAGTGTTAATGACACTTGAATTAGAGACGAAAGAGATTTATGAATTATAAATTTAGGACTAATTTGGTCATTTTAAAAAATCGGGACTTTTTCTATGAGCACTTAGATTTGAGAATTTTTGAGATCAAACTGGGTATTACCTCATTATTTTTCAGTCAATATCGAGATAATTTTTTATTTTTTTCTCTTTACATTTTAAACTTTAAATTTTAATTTATTTTAAATTCTAAATATTAAATCATACATTTTAAATTCTAAATCCTCTGAAAAAATGACAATTCAAAAAATAATGACTAATTAAAAATTGGTTCTCTATATAACTCATGCATTTGCGTGTTCATCTATCATCACATTTCCAACTATAAGTAAAAAACAAGGGAAAAGTTGTGATGTTTGCTATTACAATTGCTCTATCTCATTCTAGCAATTCAACAAAAACACTTCCACTTACGACTTGCGTCCTTAATTATATCCAGGTGCAAAGGCTTCAAAACAAGATTGCAAATAAATCAAAGGCTATTGACTATTTGTGCAACAAACCCCAACTCTAGTGGCAAACAACTACCCAATGAAGGGTCAAATTCAAATTCAAAAGAAACAAGCAATGCTGGTCAGGGACCTCCTCTCCTTACTATTTTGGCTGGGCTCTTTGTTTTTTTCATCGTTTGCTGGGTCATTGGGTCTATTATAATGTGGCTCGTAAGTTTGATTGTTAATTTATCTCCCAAGTAATTCTGTGTATTGTATTTTATTGACGCTTTGTTTAACTTACGCAATTGCAATTAGTTCGTATCAATTTCTTTCCTTGTGTTTGAGTGGTGATGACAATGCAAATAGAACTAAAAGGAGGATAAAGGAACAAAGAACAGAAGGAATAGATAACAGGAAGCAGGTTCTTAGGAATTTTAAATAACAAGAACAATGTGAGTTCTAAGAGTTTAGAGGTCTGAGGACTTATTGTCAGCTTAGATTAAGGTAGGGATATTTATATGCTTTTCTAACATGATATATTAGAGGACTCAATTTTCCAAATCTCTACCTTGAGATTGAATTCCTTATACGTATTTCTGAGAAATGTTTAGTGTCAATATTTGTTACCTAGTTATTGTTGACCTGGAAAGCAACTGAGAAGAATGCAATTAACTAAGCAGAATATAGCAAAATAACTAAGTTGGACACAATTATGAACAACTACAAAAATTAGAGGGCTATGTATGTGTATAATGGGTACAATACATTGCATAGTCTCCTTAATTTTTGTAGTTAACTACTATATTCTAAGTTAAAACTAATAAGTAATAACATACAAATTACTAACTTTGATTTAAAATGAATATAAAAAATATGTTAACCCATATTAAAGAAAATCATAAATTAATTTTGATGATATATAATAAAAAAATGATAGTATTACTTCTATTTTTGAAAATGAGAGTAGTAATCTCTATTTCCTATATAATATTATAGAAATGAACAGAAGTATCCCTAAACAGGTTAACACATAATTTATGATTACTTAATCATCATAATTTAAAATTATTATTTACCTTAATATAAGAAAAACTAAGTATGGGATAAATTAAGTATCACATTCGAACATTTCGACGCAAAATATGGGATTTTACCTCTCGCATTAGATATCTCATTATAGTCAGACTTTAAGAATATAGAGATTGCAAAATTAAGTTTTAAAGTGGTTTTTGAAGTTGCACTCAAGTATCATAATGGTTCCTAAAATTAACAATTGTATTCCGGGACCCAAAGTTGTTCTTCAAGCACTTTCCATCCATGAGGCGCCATCAAAAAGCTGATTTGGACTAGTTTCATTCGCAAACTCTAAACAATGCAGTATTTGTTTTGGTATGTAATTGTTGTGAAACTACGTCGTTTCATTTGCAAAGTGCTTTCAATAACCCCTCCCTCAACGTTAATCCAACATATTCTCTCCCTCTCAAAACACAAACACTCCACCTGCGACCACCCAACCAGCTAGCACCTCACCAATAAGAACTAATCCACCTAACCCCATGCAAGGTGCAACAAAGAGGACTATTTCAAGGCCTACAAACTTCATGAGATTTATGTCTATTCCTGGATTCAAGCCACTCAGAACCAAAGAAATAATGACTTAGATTATTATGTGTAGGGACAATTAGTGTCTTTGTCTCCGCGCTTTGTTTAGACTATTTCCTTTGTATGCTTTCTTAATTAGAATCCTACTCTTCTATGGGGTTTATATTTTGACAACCTTGACATATTTGGTGACTAGTGTTTTGGTTCTGGAAGCCTTTTTTTGGATGTGTTTTTTATATTATGAATATGAATTATAACTTTTTTTTTACTTGTATTTGATTTGGTTTTATTTTATCCCATAATATCCAAGTAAGAGTAATGTAAAACAATGTCCATTTCCGTTTCTTTGTAAACCAAAAACATTTACAGGAACATAATGTGTATATCCACGTCTCATTTCTTTTTAGCAAAATACAATTGCTCGAATTGTCTATCCCACTTTAAAAAAAAATAACTATAATAACCAAGGAAATGGATCCTCTCCAGTTTTTTCAACACTTGACAAAATACAGTGCAATCTCTCACCTTTGATTTTAATAGTGGGACCAGAAATAAATAAGAAAGAGAGTGTGGTGAATGGTTAGATTAAACACTGCACACCATCCAGTTTTTTATTCACTGGAGAGGATCCACTACCTAATAACCAACATGCATACAAACAACAGAGCCCCACCTAATTTTAGAATCTTAACTTCAGACTCGAGGCTTCTAAGCTTCTACGCAATCTTCATCTTCTATTTTTCATTGTCGATCAAAGGACCTATTATGCCATTAATTGTTGTCAACATTTTTTTCCTTAATTTTATCTGTCTACAAAAACGGCCCACACCACCTCTTACCTACCGTTTATACCCACATTCAAGAAAGATTGGAAGTCAATGTGACAACTTTATATCCAGAAACACAACAAATAAGAACAACCACTTACATTATAGTTTGAGCAACCAAAGAAGGGCATTCCTGGGTTAGTATCCGTTCTTGACCATCACAGAACCGATTGCGACCCACACCCACACCAATATGAAAAACGCGACTGATGATTCTCCTAGCAATGCTTCCATTGGAGCATAGGTTGTTCGAGCTCCCAACCACATTACTCACGCTACTCATCATCATTTCAATTTGGAGATGAAGTAGATAATCAAGCAGAACACATAATGAGAAATTTTGGATATGGTGAAGCTAATTTGGGGATTAGGGTTTTTAAATTTGGTTCAGGGACCAAATTACCATAAAAAAGATTCTAGAGCCAGGTCAGCTATCTGTTGTCTTCCCAGCATGTCAGAAATTAGTTCAGATCAACTTTCTGATGGCGTCTCGCGGACGAAGAGTGCTTGAAGGACGACTTTGGATCCCGGAGTATAACTTCAGGGATGAATATGAATAACTGTTAATTTCAGAAACCACTATCAGGTTCGAGTGCAACATTAGGGACTACTTTGAGACTTAACACGAGATTACACGTCAGTGTTGGTGTAAAATAAGAGACATATTGCAACATTATACATTTATTTAATTACTTATAGCAAGGACTTGTACGACAATGTTATGATATACCAATATGGCGTTTCTACTTCCATAATCAAATTAGTTTTATGGGTGATTGAAATAGATCCAACCAGTTCAAGTGCCTGGGTCTTACATTGAAGAGATTATTATTATTATCCAGTGGATTGACTGCAATGATTAGTGAAATTTTATGGAAGATGATCCAAAATGTAATGTCCAAGTCGACCCGTGCGGAAAAGATTAAGCAACTTCCCAGCAACCTTGACATGAGCATCTTCTCCACATTCAGCTGAAACATGGAAGGCTTCTTGCAATGCAGCAAACTGCCTAGCAATAAGTGTTCCCATTTCATCTTCATAGCTTATGTTTCCATCAAAAGATGAAACTGTTTCAAAAAGGGTTCGCCGAACATGGCACACTATGTCATCCTACCCATGCACACCAAGAAAAAGTTAAAATAAGTAGATAATTAAAATAAAAGAGAGGAGACTGCTCAGTTGTTCAAATACACACTTTTTTGTGTGTCTGAGGAAGGAAAGGGGAGAGGAGGGGAGTAGGGTTGGGTTTAAGTAACGATATAAATGAGAGGCTTTAACTTTTATATTTTCATTTTACAAAATATAATTACCAAAGATTAAGATTAATTGCAGGGGAATAAAACAATATCTGGAGTATAATTCATTCATATTTATGATATACTAAGGAATGAAGCAACAAAATGTACATGCCACTTTGTCATCCAAACCAAGATTTGAATCTTGCGACTTCCAAGGTAATCTGAAAATCCTATAGCTGAGTCATTGGTAGGAGTCCAAATAGCATATATGCAAACTTCATAAGAAATGTAAACAATTCTTTGACTCCATTGATTAACAAGTTTGTATAGTTACTGAGAACCGTTTATTAGTGTTCGACTTTTCGATTGTCCTTTCATTCTTCCGCTTCCAGAATCCAAATCTTATTGTTTTAACGAGAATGTAACAATGACTATATTTTAACTATACAATTGAAAGTCAACTACACGAAGAGTCAAGTTATCAATGCAGTAAGCTAGTAAGTTAAAAAATACCTGCGTGTGATCAGTTGGAATTTGCTTTTTCTTCTTTCCTTCAAACTCAGAAAAAGTCAAACACCCTGTTGGAATACCGTGGTATATTCCGACAGTATTATCACTTGATAATTTTACCCATTTCTTGTATTGCTCACTAGAGTTAAGAATCGCCAGAAAATATTTAGCAATTTCTTTTCTACTGACCAAACAATCTCCGATTGTTCCTGCATAAGGAATTAAAACAAAGGCATGATTTCTATCAACAAAATGTAGATATTATCCAAAAGTTTGAACTACAAAAGCTAAACTAAAACAGAAATAGTATATTGCTTTTCATGAGGATAGCTGTTTTTGTGGTACGTTTGCTTCACTTTTACGGGTTTGCTTGTTAGTGAAGGAAGGAATTTGGTATGAAAACAATTCTGCACTTTCTTAATGAAGGAAGATAACTTGAAGCATAGAAGATGAAGAAATATTGTGCCATGAGAACATTTGAAAAATGAAATCGTTAACTGCACCAAGAAAGGCAGAATGGTCTTATGGTCCAATCTTTAAGAATAAACTTTAATAGTTGCCAACTCAACTAGTTTTGGATCTGATAGTTAAGTTCATTAAGTTTCTATATGCCTGTAGTATTCTAAACATTTATTTAAAGGAATTTAGAGTGTGTTTGGAATATAAAAGAAAGGGGAATGATTTGAATTAAGATAAGCTCAATTGAATTGATTTGATTTGACTGATAAATCAAATCGTGTTTGGAATAATTATGAAAAGAATGGGTTTGCAATTGCCTTGATTTCCAAATCAATTATTATGTTTAAAAAAGATCTTAAATTTGATTCTCTCTTTGCAAGGTCATCAATTGGAGCATTGTGTTTGGGTTGGTAAAAGTTTTTTTTATTGGTACTAAGGGTTGGTAAAAGTTTAAAGGATGAAATAGTCTTTTCAAATATTTAGAACTCAAATAAATCCAAATCATATTATATCCTATCTAACAAGGTGGCATATCAAAATATAAGATATGAAAAGTATAGGATTCGACTACGAATTCTTTTCTTATTTTGTTAAATTCCAAATACATTATTTGATTTCTATATCAATTCTTCTCTAGGTTTGTTGGATTCCAAACACAATAATGCAAATTCAATATAGACTATATGGTCTTCTTTCTTAATAGCAGAAGAGATTTTGTTAGACCAGAGTGAAAGTACAGTTATGAGGAGGAAGATCACATGTGCATTCAATTTTGTCCTCAAAAAATCAGATGCCTCAAATTGATCCTAAAAGATACAACCATGAGTCAAATTGACCCTTCCATTAGTATGATGATGACACGTGGCATAAATCATTATGTGACACGTTATCATCTAATAGAAGACCGATTTGATTCATTGTTGTATCTTTACTAATTTGAAGCTTCTGATGTTTCGAAGACCAAATTGACGTGTGATCTTTCAGAAATCATTTTAACCATTAACCAAGTGATGTTCGTTTAATAAACACAACACAGCAAACACAAGAAAAGGATAAAAATACTTTAACACACCTGTTAAAATTAGTTTTGATAGTACTTCAACGTCAGGAACATCAGGAGATAAAACAGATGGTGTGTCTAAGACAAAAATATTGGGATGACTACCAATCTGAATGGAAAGCAAAGTTTCAGCAGAGAGAAAAGCATGAAAAGATGCAATTAAGACAAAATTTGCAACAAGTTCTTGATTAACTTGTCATCGGCTCAAAAAGTTAGGACATATAAACAATTTTCTTGGTTTTAGCATCTTAAGGGTATGCACACCTCAAAAAATAAGATTATGAAAATAAAAACTATATATATATATATATATATATATATATATATATATGCTTTATTTGAGTCTTTGCTAGATAACAATTAAAAACAAAATTGGATGCAAATTTTGTTCCTACTAGTTCCTGAAAATAAGGTAGGAATAACTATGCTTCATTAATTGCTTTTCTTTTATCTGTTTTTGCTTTGGATTTAGATCCTCTAAAGTTTGAATTTGACTTTAGAGAGTAAAGTGTGATCTCTCACCATTAATTTCATAGGTGGGACCAAGAATAAATATGAAAGAGAAACTATTTAAAGGTAGAAGATCACACTTTACTTTCTAAAGTGAAATTCAAACTTTAGAGGATCTAAATCCTTTTGCTTTTGTGAGGGTCACTTGTCCCCCAAACCTCATGTCATTCTTCTGAGCCTTACTATATTCTTTTTATCAAAGCTAAACAGCAAAACTTTGTCAAAAACTTTTAAAGAACAGAGAGCAAGCTAGAAGGTAGCATTAGACACAGGATTTGAACAATCTTTTTTGTTTCACCTATAAAAGAATAAATTTATTTGGGAAGTCAACAAATAGAAGTACGAAATATTGGATGAAAGAAAACTATTTTGGAGTTTTACAAATATGTAATTCTACAAAAATATTCAAATATTATACAAACTGCAGGGATAAAACACAGCTAACCTTAAAACTTCTTATGTCTTTAGTCTCCCCAGGTTCTGGACTCACAGTTGCATGCCTCAACTTTCCTTTTTCTATAAAGTGAATTTTTCCATAGAGAATAAATTTTACAAGATAGAACTCATCAAACTGACAAAATACACATCAACTTGTGTTTTTCAAAAGCTGAGCATGTCAACTACTCTACATCAAAATTGTAAGAAAATTTTAAATTTAAATACCTGCTGCACTAATTCTCCCCACTTGATGCAAGGAATTGGCAAGAGCTGACTTTCCAACATTTGGAATTCCAATTAACATCACTGTTGCAGTATAATTAGCATGACTAGTTCCCATCAATTCTCTCACTTGCCGCTGTATAAGGCCCAAAAGCTTTTACAAAAGGAAAAAGTCCAATTAGTAATTCATGAACAACTAGAAAAACAGTATCAATAAAATAAGATCAATATAGATGTATCAAAATTATACTCTATTTAGCACATTTCATGGTTGTCATATTTCTATTGTAGAATATGCACAAGATCTTTTTCCCTTTTCTTTTGTGTATTTTAAGTTTTCATGAAAGAATTATTTTGTACGTGCAGGAGAAACCAAAGATAACAAAGCAGGACATGGTATACTGCCTGCCAACAAGATGAGGTTGGGAGCAACCTTTATGTAGCGTTTGTTTGCAGGTACTGAGACAGAGACTGAGAGACTGAGACTCAGTATTGTGTTTGTTAGTTCAGAGACTGATACTAAAATGTCTGTCTCTGTCTCCAAAATTTCAGTATTTCAGTACCTCCAAAAAGTAGGGACACAGGGGACTGAAATTTTTAGAGATGGAGACTGAAACTTTAATAACATTTTATACCTTAAATACTTTCATTTCAATTAATTAATTTCAATTTTATCATTTGTGCAAATTAAATTAGAGTTTCATTCTTGTTTCAATTTCTGTCTCTCATTTTGCACCAAACAGAATACTGAGATTTGTTTCAATCCCTGTCTCTCAGTCTCTGTCTCTCAGTCTCAGTCTTTCTGTCTCTGTCTCTCCACCAAACACTACCTTAGTGAACATATAGACAATGAAGGAGAAGATTTCAGCCAATTCAAGACGATTTCACCTTATGTGACTTTCTATGATATCACCATTCAAATTGGTGAGTAAACTATATCTAACGGTTGATATATCCACTAACAAGAAAGTGGAACGAATTCATATTCCCTACAAAATCAGTAGCAAACCATCAGATGTTTCCACAGAGAATGCTGAGTTAAGAATCCTAAATTGCCTTTCTCCATCTATGCTTGAGGCTCAGAAAATAGGTGCTGGGTCATATTTTGATCTTGAACTGGAGGTATTGACAGCCATTTATGGGTTAGCAAGGAAATAGGCTGAGGAATTGAACATTGGGCAGCAGGAGCGGTGGGCTTTGTAAAGGATAGTTATATAAACAGGATTTGATCGTGTGGAAAGTGCTTTATTCCAAATGCATTTATTCAAATATAGAATGTTCTCTACTAGGCTGCATTTGAGACAAGGGATAGGGTGGAACTCGACACTGAGACAGACACACAAGTACTCTTCCTTCTAATATGTGCATTGAGGAAGTGTATTTCAGTCCCTCCATGTGTTTTGCTGTTTCTGTCTCTCTGGCTCAGTGCTACCAAACATCTTTGCATACCTCTGTGTCCATGTATTTGTGTCTCTAAGACACTTATCAAACGGAGCCCTAGAGAACATATTCTAGAATTGAATTTACAAGAGAACACACATGAATACTCAAGACGCCAAATTCTTTTTATAATCATATAATCACTGCACATCAATTGAGAATCTCATTTTCACAATTCCACTCACTACAATATGCATCTTTTTGCCACATGTGAAACAATAGAAAAGAAAATAACAATAACAATAACAATAATAATAAAAATAAAAATTACTAACCGTGAAGGTTGTGATAAAATAAAACTGTACTTTAAAAAAGGAGTTCAGAATAGCAACAACACAGAAAACAATTTCAGAATCTCAAACTGACTTCTCTAAGGAACAAAAGTTATTTGCTAGACTGAAACAAATCAAAATACTGTGTGCTACAAACAAAACCATTGATGCATCATGCCACATGTACATGTACACATTCAGTATAGTTTACCTCTTTGGTGCTCTCCTTGTTATGAGCGTCGACTCCACATGATATGCAATTTGTTCTCCTAAAATAATCAGTCCATGCCTATTCACAAATGGATTACAAGAAAAATTTATGAAATAAATACACAATCAGAAGCTAAAACACTTCAAATGTCGCTTGTTACCAGCATAAACAACCAGAATCCTTTTATCCCACTTGGTGGAGCCAAATGAATCGAATAACATCATTATTCATAAAATAACCTTGGTCGGTAAACAAGTCCTTTAATATAGGTTCTTCTTAATGATTTTGTTTATATTTTTCTTAGTTTCCTTGTACTGCTAACTATTGGAACACCCTCTATTTTATCTAATCTTCTTACCAAGGCTTTTGCAATTTTTCTCACATGACCAAACCACTTAAAACTATAGTTTCATTAATATCTCCTACTATAACTTTCTCTCTGATGCCTAATTTCACTCATTACAATGTGTGATTATAGATTGAATAAGGTAACCTCAATCATCCTTTGTTAGATTAGTCCATTAATTAATTAGTAGAAGGTAACTATTGGTTATTCAGTTAGTTTAACTTCTTCAAAGCTTCTATATATGAGCTAACAACTTCATTGTGTAAATGCAACTTTTCTCATTAATTTCAAGTCTTCCCCCTTCTCTACCAAGAATTTCAACAACTAGAGGAAAGCTCACATTGAAGAATACTTACAGTCTTTAGATCTTATTAATTTAGCAACCAATGGAACATACTTGATGAATATTTTACTTTTAACTATACATGCCCTCTAATTAAAAGTCAGAATGAATACTATCCAGTGTCATGTATTATAATATTACAATATTATTGTGAAAGTGGTGTAGCATTCTTAAGTGTATTTGGAAAGTGTCCCCATTTCAGAAACCAAAATGCCCAGAAAACAGAAAAACCAAAAAGGGTGAGGATTACATACTTGCGAACCAGATCGACCAGCAAGATCCGCTTTGTTCAGTGCTATAATTTGCCTAGAGGAGCATAGGTTGTTTCTTAATAACTCACATTCTGAAGACAAAGGAATCTGAAATTAGAGGGATGAAGAAAAAAGTAAGTTTAAAATAAGGGAAAGAAACAAAAGATAGAAGCTGAAACACGATTTACAGAGGACTGAAACAGCACAAGAGTTTGCGGTGGCATGCTACCCTTGCATCTCTGACTTCAACAATGAGATCCACCAATGGTAACCTTTCAACAAGTGCACGAGAAGCAGCAGCCATCAGAGAGGTGTACCATGGTACTTGTGCTCTTTTTGTCCTTCCAATTTTCTCCTTTACAGCTGTGCCTACTTGTCTCGCAAAATGTGTTGCTGTTGCTGCCATACCAGATGTTGAACATGGCCATGCACTACATGCAGAAATTTATAACTGTTTTTCAAAACATGGAAATTAGCAATCAGGAATACCCATCTTGTCAATTAGTTTAACTAAGTAGTGAATAAAACAAGGCTTTTTATATCATATGTGTTGGTCATTCAATAGCCAAGCGTAACTGTGATGCCCGGCAAAGATAAAATTTGGCACCAATAAGTACTCTTCACTAATTTTCTTTGACATCTAAGCTCATAAACTTCATGTTTGCAACACTAAGCAAGGGCCGCAAGAAAAGCTATAGAAATTGATATTAAAAAACAGATATAATAAAATTGATTATCAAATATGTAGCTGTCTCTTACAATATAGTAAAATATTCATCAAAAGAAAATTACTTTTAGAAGCATACGTTGGGTAAACTACCAAAACTGTCTTCAATTTTTGAACATGCTGACAAAAATACCTTATGATGTTAAATATAGACATATTCTCAAAAAGTGTTTTAAAGATTGAATTTTAATGTGATTTTTTGCAAACATGTTTATAAAAATGAAACATTTTTGTTCTCAAAACAGAATCACGAGTTTTGGAAATAATATGACAAAAATTATGTGCTCTCCTTAAGAATTCAGAGAGAACAGACAATTGGATCAGAATCTCTCAATGTGATATTATTGGTTGTGCATGAATGAGTTGTGATTGAAGAATACATAGGGCTTATATATTCTGTAATTACAACTCATTCACACACAATATAGTTGGAGGTAGAGCAGTCACTACAGTTACAGCTGTCACTGACTACCAGGCAGTTACCTACTGCTCTTAGTGTCTATACACCTATACTCTATAACTCCTCATTCTGATTGATCTATGTTATCTGGAAAATTTTGTCCCTGACTGATTGAATGTGAAGAGATGTATGTGAGTCTACGACTGACACATACAGACCAATTAGATAAAACTTGTCAATTAAGCCTTCATAGAGATTAGTCAGAAAAACATGCCTAATCACCAAGTTTGATTTACTTTAAGTAAACCAAATTTTTAAAGATCCAGCATAAAGAAAAAGGAATGGAATGGAGCAATTAAAATTCATGTATCAAATAATATCACCCAATCTTTGAATATAACTAATAAACTCTATTCGGATGGTGCCATGGTTGGCAAACTATTCTCCTCTTGTCAGGTCGAGGAAACAAACAGCAATACAATCATTATTTTCCATCAAAATAAAACAAATCATGAGAAAAGTATAATTCTTAAGTTTATAGATCAATGTAACATTTTGAGTTTGAATTATCTTGTTGCTAGAAAGCGGTAGCCGATGCTAGAAATGAAGGATTCCTGTAACGGGTTTTTCACATCTATCTCCATCTTAATGACAAAGTAATCTTTATCCCAGGACCTAAAAGGAGATCATTCACGAAAACCTTGACAAGAAGTGCAAGTGCCATATTCCCACCCAGTCTGCCTTACCTGTCAGTCATGAACACATCTTGATATCTCATGCATTGCTACTTTCCCGGAGTTAGTACATAGTGAAAGAGGCAACATCTCTAAAACAATTAATCTTTTCAGATTATGAAACATTCATCAAGCATTCGTCGGGAAAATTGCAATACTAGTCCAAGATTTTCCTCCTTCATTAAGATAACCCCGTAAATGTGCTCATCCTTCTACAAGAACATCATTTCAGATGAAACACATGTAGCCAAATGTCATCATTCTGAATACACAACCCAACTACTTCCAGTTGTTGCCTTCACTCCCTGCTCCTTCATCAGCATTCTAATTTTCTCAGCTTCCTCCTGTCTCCCAACACTAGCATACATTTTTGCCAACAGCACATAATTGGCAGGATTATCAGGCTCAATCTCTGACAAAGCTCTAGCCGCAATCTCTGCCAATTCCAGATCACCAAAGTTCCGACAAGCCCCAAGAAGGGCACCCCATGCTTTGGCAGTGACTTTCACTGGCATCTCTTGTATAACTTGATATGCTTCATGTAACCTGCCTGCCCTGCTCAGAACATCAACTAAACATGAATAATGATCACTATTTGGTTCAACACCAAAATCTTTGTACATCCTAGTAAAATAATACAAGGCTTCATTAGCTAATCCAGCATGGCTACAAGCTTTCAAAACCCCAAGAAAAGTAATCCCATCAGGCTGCACTTTTGCAAATTCCATTTGCTTGAAGATTTCTAAAGCATCCCTTGCCCGCCCATGGAGAGCATATGCAGATATCAAGCTGCTCCATGCAACTAAATCCCTTTCCTTCATTTTCCAAAACACGCAATGTGAATGCATAAGGCAACCACTTCGGCCATACGCCTCAACTAGACCACTACTCAACTGGGGATGGGAGTCGATGTCATTCCTTATTGCATAACCATGAATCTCCTTAATCAAATTCAAAGCTGCTACCCCAACAGCAGCAGGAAGCAGAGCAAGAAGGGTTATCAAGTATGGCTTCAATCCAAGTTCAATCATCTTTCTATAGAATGCTATAGCCTTGAATGACCCATCATCCAGTCTTGCCATACCAGCTATAATTGAATTGAAAGTTGATTCATTAGGCATGATATCCATGGCTTGGAACAGCTGTAAAGCATTACCCACTTCATGAGAATGTGAATAGAGCGATATCATTGCATTCCACACAACTACATTTCTACTGGGAATTTCATCAAACAGCTGGCGTGCAGAAGAAACAGAGACGCATTTCCCGTACAAATCCACAAGAGCGCTGGCAACAAACTGGTTCGAAAGAAAGGAGGCTTTGGAGACATGAGCATGGATTGAAGTGCCAAGTTGGGGGCGATTCAGGGCAGTGCAGGATTTGAGTATGAGGGAGAAGACATGGGCATCAAGAGTCAAGGCAAGAGATGAATGCATGTGTCGGAAAACAGCAAGCGCTTCTTCTTGACGACCACCGCTTATGTGGGAGGATAAGTGCTTGGTGAATGAAAGCAAGCGTGTAAGGTTGGTAGAGTAAGATCCCATGATCAGTTGACTAAGACATCCACCCTGTAATTCCTTTGGGTTATTGATTAATTAAGCCATGTCTATGGTAATGATGAACCTTTCTAAGCGTGGGAAATGGATTCAACCCAAAGGGCTCTCCTATGGCTATTAGGATATCTAGCTCGTTTTTTGAATGTGTTTTATGTAATATTTGTTCTAATGAAACGTTCGATAACAGAACCAAAGGAGAGTTTCATTTCAAGTTGAAGGTGAAAGTCAAATCAAGTTAAGTCCGAGAAGAAACAGCAAGAAGTCAGAGAAGAGAAAACACTCACAGATTGAAGACACAGCTTTGTGCGCGGCTCTCGGCTGATTTCGGTAATTCGGTGGACGTTACAAAATTGAAAATCTCTTTGAGTAAACTGCTGAAGAACGTATTTTTATGCTAGTAAAGAATTTTATAAATAAAATCTCATTGAAAGTATAGCTTCTAAATCAGTAAAGAATTTTTTCGTACAAAAATTTGTTTGTCACTAAAGCAAATTCAATAAAAATTAATAATCGAAATATTTAAATTTTGGGTCGTCTCTCAAGAAATTGCAGGGAGGTGTGTTATTATTGGTTATGAGAAAAGTATTTTTTGGATTTTTAAAAGGTTTAAACAAAGAATGTAAATGACAAGGAAGTAAACTAATTATCATGAAAATCCTTACAAGGTATAAGAACTGGACGTCATATCCCAGTTATCCTTATCAATTGTGATGAGAATTGGTTTTTGCTTCTACTTGGTCAACCTCTAACTATGAAGGTATGTTAAGTGGATAAATCAATTTGATTTCTCAAGTCCTAGTTAATTCCTAAGAAAAGACTAGAGTCAGGAGAATTCAAATCAATCAGCAAATAATTCCAATTTTCAATCAACAAGGAGTTTGATAACTCAAGTATCTCCAATTACTCAACACAAGCTAAGAATGTAAAAAGCTAAATTAAAATCATAAATATGAAATACCTCAAATTGCATTAAATAAAGAAATCAAATCTAACATGGAGTTCATAAACAAATAAAAGAGAAACTAAATTAAAAGAACATTGAACCTGGAATTGAGAAGAAGAAGAAATCCTATTCCTAAAACCTAAGAGAGAGGAGAGGCTCTCCTCTTTCTAGAAAACTACATTTAAAACATAAAATTATGTGAATGTGAAGTGTATGAAAGATTGAATGAATCTGATTCTCCCACTCTGTAGCCTCTAATCTGTGTTTTCTGGGCTGAAAACTGGGTCAAAAACAGCCCAGAAATCGCTGAGGATACGTATAGGTCGCGGCTCTATCACGCGTACGCGTCGCCCACGCGTACGCGTCACTTGTCTACGGCACAATCCACGCGTACGTGTGCTTCACGTGTGCACGTTGCCTAACAGCAAGGTAACTACAGCAAATTATATATCGTTGCAAAGTTCCGGATGTTAACTTTCCAACGCAACTAAAACCGCCTCATTTGGACTTCTATAGCTCAAGTTATGATCGATTGAGTGCGAAGAGGTCAGGGCTAACAGCTTTACAGTTCCTTCAGCTTCTTGTATTTCTTCCACTTTTGCATGCTTCCTTTCCATCCTCTAAGCCGTTCCTGCCCTATAATCTCTGAAAACACTTAACACACATATCAAGTCATCGAATGGTAATAAGAGAGGATTAAGATTAGTTAAATTAAGACCAAAGAAACATGTTTTCAATCATAGCACAAAATCAGGAAGGAAAAATGTAAAACATGCGAATTCTATGAATAAGTGTGAGAATAGTGGATGAAATCAACTCAATTAGGCACATGATGTACCATGAAATAGTGGTGCATCAAATCTCCTCACACTTAAACATTAGTATGTCCTCGTGCTAAACTCAAGAGAAACTATAAGAGTGAAGATGAATGGTAGAAAGTATGAAATGCAACCTACCTATATGAATGCAACTACATGCAAAATGCTTTTACCTACTTGGTGAAAAACAGATAAACCTTTCAAGAACAAATATGAACTGGATTTCACTAATTCAAATCATAAAAATAAAGTACAAATAGACTTGCAGAAGAAAATAGCTCATGAAAGCCGGGAACAAAGAATCGAGCATCGAACCCTCACTGGAAATGTATACACTCTAATAGCTCAGGTGTTTAAGGTTCGATTCTCTCAATTCTCTACTAACCTTTCTTTCTAAGACTTGTTCTTCTTCTACCAATCAACAAAATTTAATGCACAAATACACATATCAAGATGTCTTTTAAGGGTTGTAATGGGGTTAGGGTCAAGGTAGGATTGTATTTGATCAAGTGCACTAAAATCTGAATCCTTAAATAACCTAAACTTCTCACCTAACTTAAGACAATCCATGTAATCATAATATAAAATCTAACTACCCATTAACTATGTTTTCAACATATTCATGCATTCCAAATTTGAGTACAGTACATATGCATTGCAATCACAATATACTTTGGGGCATTTTATCCCCCTTTTTTTATTTGCTCTTTTTCTTTTCTTTTTTTTCTTTCTCTTTTTTTTTTCTATTTTTTCTTTTCTTTTGTCTTTCTCAATGCATATGATTAAGGTATTTCATGCATAAACATGTGTTTAACATTCTTTTTCACATTTTCTCAAGAATATACAACACCCAATTCTCAAACCAAATATTTTCAATTCCAATTTTCCCACACTTAATTCGTGAGCACTCTCACTAGTCTAAGCTAACCAAGGATTCAAGTTAGGGACATTATTGTTTTCTGCTTAGAGTTAGTGATGAGCTAAAGTAAAGAACAAAGGGGTAAAATAGGCTCAACTTTAGTTTGCAAGGGATAATGAAAAGGTTAAGGCCATATGGGTATGTGAGCTATAGTGAAACAAAGGCCTCAATCATATAAGTGTATGCATACATTAAACCATGGAAATATAGAATTAAGCAAGATATAAATCACAATTTAGAGAGAACAACACACACCAAAACAAAATATTGGTTGATAAAATGCAACCAATCAAATAGGCTCAAAATCTCATTGGTTTTGTGTGTTCGAGCTCTAAACCATGTTCCAAAATAAAATTTCTTCAAACAAGTTTAACAAAAGTTTTAATTCAAATTAGTGAAATACTCTAAAAAGTTTCTTGAAAAAGAATTCATCATTTCAACCAAGTAATAGCAATGTATGCACAAAATCAAACAAACATGCAATCAAACATGCAAATGCAACAATGAACTAACAAAGAAAAACAAAAATTGGTATTGAGAAGAAAGTGACTAACCCACGGAGATCGGTATCGACCTCCCCACACTTAAAGATTGCACCGTCCTCGGTACATGCTGAGATGTGCAAGTGGATGGTTTGTGAGTTACAACTACTGCGCTTACTCCAAAGAATGCGCATATGGACTTGTTTGTCTCCCCATTAAGAAGCTTTTTCTTTTTCCTCTTGGTGGCCATCCTAAAAAAGAGAGAAAGGAAAGGGACATGCAATTCAAATAGCAAGAACCGGGAGGAGGAAAGTCCAAGTGATAATCAATGCCAAGGTAAAAGATAATGTCTTAAATACATAGTCGCGACTACATATAAATAGGGCATCAGTTGAAGTCAATGAAGGCATTTTAAAGCAACTAGATGCAAGAGGTTTAAAAGCATGCAAGTGAAGGCATGAGAAGCATAACTCAAGCATCAAATAATAAATGTGCCAAATAAAAGAGCATTTGTAATGATGACAATATTGAATGATAATCCCAATTACATGTGGAATGCAAGTGTTTTGAGAAAGAGGCATTTTAAGTAAAAAAGGAGTAAAACAAAATAGAGTTTAAGATGCCCTAGGCTTTTTCACAAACACTTGGTGAGCAAGGTAAAGTAGGAATGAAAATAATATAATCCAAATGTATATGAGAGCCAAATTAAAATATCAATTGTCAAATCACTCCGCATAATATTTACAGGCTCAATTACAATAAGGTAAAACCCAAATAAAGCACCAACACCAACATAAAAATGTATGAAAAGGAAAAAGAAAGAAGAAACCATGAAGATAAAATGCCATGAATGCGAGTATGCAAATGTAAAAAAAAAATAGAAGAAAAGAAAGGGAATAAGGATGAGAGAGGAGGAGAAAAGAGTGGGAAGGGAGGAAAGAAGGAGAAAAAAGTAAAGAGAGAAGAAGAAAAAGAATGGAGAATAAAGAAGAAAGAAAAAGAAAGAAGGAAATTAGGATTTGGAAAGATAAGATAAGAAGAGCAAGGCTGCGCAAAGTTCTGGGTGTGTTGCGTGCATGCGTGCTCCACGCATACGCGTGGGTTGCGCAGAGAGGGAGGCGACGCGTAAGCGACGCGTGACCATGTTTGTGCTGCTTGTGCGAGGACATCGTGGCGCTTGCACAACCCTCTGTTCATTTTGGGATATGTGCCAAAATGTCATATGACGCGTGTGCGTCAGGCACGCTGATGAGCGGATAATTTATACGCTTTTTGGCATTGTTTTTAGTATGTTTTTAGTATGTTTTAGTTAGTTTTTATTATATTTTTATTAGTTTTTAGTTAAAATTCACTTTTCTAGACTTTACTATGAGTTTGTGTGTTTTTCTGTGATTTTAGGTATTTTCTGGTTGAAATTGAGGGACCTGAGCAAAAATCTGATTCAGAGGCTGAAAAGGACTGCAGATGCTGTTGGATTCTGACCTCCCTGCACTCGAAGTAGATTTTCTGGAGATATAGAAGCTCAATTGGCGCGCTCTTAACTGCGTTGGAAAGTAGACATCCTGGGCTTTCCAGCAATATATAATAGTTCATACTTTGCCCGAGATTTGATGGCCCAAACTGGCGTTCTAAATCAGCTCAAAACTGCCCGGCGTTAAACGCCGGAACTGGCACAAGAATGGGAGTTAAACGCCCAAACTGGCACAAAAGCTGGCGTTTAACTCCAAGAAAAGTCTCTACACATGAAAGCTTCAATGCTCAGCCCAAGCACACACCAAGTGGGCCCGGAAGTGGATTTTTATGTCATTTACTCATTTCTGTAAACCCTAGGCTACTAGTTCTCTACAAATAGGACCTTTTGCTATTGTATTTTTATCTTTGGAATCTTTGGAATCCTTGGATCTTTGATCATATTTAGATCTTTGAATCCTTTGATCACGTTTTGGGGGCTGGCCTCACGGCCATGCCTAGACCTTGTTCTTATGTATTTTCAACGGTGGAGTTTCTACACACCATAGATTAAGGTGTGGAGCTCTGCTGTACCTCGAGTATTAATGCAATTACTATTGTTCTTCTATTCAATTCAGCTTGTTCTTGTTCTAAGATATCACTTGTTCCTCAACTTGATGAATGTGATGATCCGTGACACTTATCATCATTCTCACCTATGAACGTGTGCCTGACAACCACCTCCGTTCTACCTTAGATTGAGTGGATATCTCTTGGATTCCTTAATCAGAATCTTCGTGGTATAAGCTAGAATTGATGGCGGCATTCAAGAGAATCCGGAAGGTCTAAACCTTGTCTGTGGTATTCTGAGTAGGATTCAAGGATTGAATGACTGTGACGAGCTTCAAACCCCTGAAGGCTGGGCGTTAGTGACAGACGCAAAAGAATCAATGGATTCTATTCCAACCTGATTGAGGACCGACAGATGATTAGCCGTGCTGTGACAGAGCGCGTTGAACATTTTCACTGAGAGGACGGGACTGTAGCCACTGACAACGGTGATGCCCAACATACAGCTTGCCATGGAAAGGAGTAAGAAGAATTTGATGAAGACAGTAGGAAAGCAGAGAGACGGAAGGGACAAAGCATCTCCATACGCTTATCTGAAATTCTCACCAATGAATTACATAAGTATCTCTATCCTTGTTTTATGTTTTATTCATAAATCATCCATAACCAGTTGAATCTGCCTGACTGAGATTTACAAGATGACCATAGCTTGCTTCATACCAACAATCTCCGTGGGATCGACCCTTACTCGCGTAAGGTTTATTTCTTGGACGACCCAGTGCACTTGTTGGTTAGTTGTGCAAAGTTGTGAAATTATGTTTAGACCATGGTATTGAGCACCAAGTTTTTGTAGCCATTACCGGGGATTATTTGAGTTGTGAAAAGTAGAGATCACAATTTCGTGCACCAAGTTTTTGCCGCCGTTGCCGGGGATTGTTTGAGTTTGGACAACTGACGGTTCATCTTGTTGCTTAGATTAGGTATTTTTCTTCAGAGTTCTTATGAATGAATTCTAGTGTTTCAAGGTGATGTTCTTATCATCACCAAAGCTGATTGATTCTCATCAATTTAGCTCTTGAATGCAATGTCCTGCTGAAGCTTGGCTAGCCATGTCTAATTCCTTTAGACTAAAGCTTTAGACTAACATTGCATGATTCCTGGAATTCTCATTAAGAATTTGATATCCTTATTTCCTTATTTTCATTCAATTTTCGTAAAAAATCCAAAAAAATTACAAAATCATAAAAATAAAAAATATTTTATGTTTCTTGTTGAGTCTAGTGTCTAATTTTAAGTTTGGTGTCAATTGCATATTTCTGTTCTTCTTGCATTTTTCGAATTCATTCATGTGTCTTCATTGATCTTCAAGTTGTTCTTGATGATTTCCTTGTTCTGATCTTTAAATTCTCTTGTCTTGAGTGTTTTGTTGTTTCTCATATGCATTCTCATTTTGTTAGTGTCAATAGTATACAAACTTCTAAGTTTGGTGTCTTGCATGCATTGTTTATTTGATCTTAGTCTCATTATTAAAAAATCCAAAAAAAATTTTAATTTGTGTCTTTTCAAAGTCAATAAAACAGAGAATTGAAGATTCAGAACATACAGCAGAAGAATTACACAGAAAAAGTTGGGCGTTCAAAACGCCCAGTAAGGAAGGAAAACTGGCGTTTAAATGCCAGCCAGAGTACCTGGCTGGGCGTTTAACGCCCAAAAAGGTAGTGTTTTGGGCGTTAAACGCCAGAATGTATACCATTCTGGGCGTTTAACGCCAGGATGGCACAAGAGGGAAGATTCTGTTTTTAATTCAAAATTTTTTTACAAGTTTTCAAAATTTTTCAAAATCAAATCTTTTTCAAATCATATCTTTTCAATCATATATTTTCAAAATCAATTTCTTTCTTTTTCAAAGATACTTGCTAACAATTAATGATTTGATTCAACAATTCAAGTATGTTGCCTTTTCTGTTTAGAAAGGTTTAATGTTTGAATCATATCTTTTCTTGTTAGCCAAGTCATTAATTTTCAAAATCAAATCTTTTTAAATTATTTTTCAAATCATATCTTCTCAATCATGTCTTTTTAAAACCATAACTTTTCAATCATATCTTATTAATCACAACTTTTTCAAAATAGTTTTCAATCATATCTTTTTACTTTCTAATTTCAAAATCTTTTTCAAAAATCACTTGATTTCTTTTCCACTCTTAGTTTTCGAAAATCAATTAGTATTTTTCAAAATGTTTTTAAAATCTTTTTAATTTATTTTCAAAAATTTCTTCCCCTCTTCTAACATCCTTCTATTTATGGACTAACATTCCTCCTCAATGCACAATTCGAACTCCATCTTTCTTGATAAGTTCGAATTCTTCTACCTCTTCCTTCTATTTTTCTTTTCCTCTAACACCTCAAGGAATCTCTATACTGTGACATAGAGGATTCCATATTTTCTTGTTCTTTTCTCTTTCATATGAGCAGGAGCAAAGACAAAAACATTCTTGTTGAGGCTGACCCTGAACCTGAAAGGACCTTGAAGCGAAAGCTAAAGAGAAGCTAAGGCACAACTCTCTGTAGAGGACCTAACAGAAATCTTCAAAGAAGAAGAACCCATGGTAGCCAAAAACAACAACAATGCCAACAATGCAAGGAAGGTGCTGGGTGACTTTACTGCACCTACTCCCGACTTCTATGGGAGAAGCATCTCTATCCCTGCCATTGGAGCAAACAACTTTGAGCTTAAGCCTCAATTAGTTTCTCTAATGCAACAGAATTGCAAGTTCCATGGACTTCCATTGGAAGATCCTCATCAGTTTTTAGCTGAATTCTTGCAAATCTGTGACACTGTCAAGACTAATGGGGTTGACCCTGAGGTCTACAGACTTATGCTATTCCCTTTTGCTGTAAGAGACAGAGCTAGGATATGGTTGGACTCACAACCTAAAGAAAGCCTGAACTCTTGGAAAAAGCTAGTCAATGCCTTCTTGGCAAAGTTCTTTCCACCTCAAAAATTAAGTAAGCTTAAAGTGGAAGTCCAAACCTTCAGACAGAAGGAAGGTGAATCCCTCTATGAAACTTGGGAAAGATACAAACAATTGATCAGAAAGTGTCCCTCTGACATGCTTTCTGAATGGAGCATCATATATATCTTCTATGATGGTCTGTCTGAACTGTCCGAGATGTCATTGGACAGCTTTGCTGGAGGATCTCTTCATCTGAAGAAGACGCTTGTAGAAGCTCAAGAACTCATTGAAATGGTTGCAAATAACCAATTCATGTACACTTCTGAAAGGAATCATGTGAACAATGGGACGAATCAGAAGAAAAGAGTTCTTGAGATTGATACTCTGAATGCCATATTGGCTCAGAACAAAATATTGACTCAGCAAGTCAATATGATTTCTCAAAGTCTGTCTGGAATGCAAGCTACACCAGGCAGTACTAAGGATGCTTCATCTGAAGAAGAAGCTTATGATCTTGAGAACCCATCAATGGAAGAGGTGAACTACATGGGAGAACCCTATGGAAACACCTATAATCCTTCATGGAGAAATCATCAAAATCTCTCATGGAAGGATCAACAGAGACCTCAACAAGGTTTCAACAACAATAATGGTGGAAGAAATAGGTTTAGCAATGGCAAGCCTTTTCCATCATCTTCTCAGCAACAGACAGAGAATTCTAAGCAGAGCCACTCTGACTTAGCCACCATGGTCTCTGATCTGATCAAAACCACTCAAAGTTTCATGACTGAAACAAGGTCCTCCATTAGGAATTTGGAGGCACAAGTGGGACAGCTGAGCAAGAAAATTACTGAACTCCCTCCTAGTACTCTTCCAAGCAATACAGAAGAGAATCCAAAAGGAGAATGCAAGGCCATTAACATGACCCACATGGCCGAATTTGGAGAGGAGGAAGAGGCAGTGAGCGCCACTGAGGAAGACCTCAATGGACGTCTACTGGCCTCCAATGAGTTCCCTAATGAGGAACCATGGGAATCTGAGGCTCACACTGAGACCATAGAGATTCCATTGGATTTACTTCTGCCATTCATGAGCTCTGATGAGTATTCTTCCTCTGAAAAGGACGAATATGTCACTGAAGAGCAAGTTGCCAAGTACCTTGGAGCAATCATGAAGCTAAATGACAAGTTATTTGGTAATGAAACTTGGGAGAACGAACCTCCTCTGCTCACCAAAGAACTGGATGACTTGACTAGGCAAAGATTACCTCAAAAGAGACAGGACCCTGGGAAGTTCTCAATACCTTGTACCATAGGCACTATGACCTTTGAGAAGGCTCTGTGTGACCTAGGGTCAAGCATAAACCTCATGCCTCTCTCTGTAATGGAGAAGCTAGAGATTTTTGAGGTGCAAACTGCAAGAATCTCACTAGAGATGGCAGACAATTCAAGAAAACAAGCTTATGGACTTGTAGAGAATGTTCTGGTAAAGGTTGAAGACCATTACATTCCTGCTGATTTCATAGTCCTAGAGACTGGAAAGTGCATGGATGAATCTATCATCCTTGGCAGACCCTTCCTAGCCACAGCAAAGGCTGTGATTGATGTTGATAGAGGAGAATTGATCATTCAAGTGAATGAAGAATCCTATGTATTTAAGGCTCAAGGATATCCCTCTGTTACCATGGAGAGGAAGCATGAAGAGCTTCTCTCAAAACAGAGTCAAACAGAGCCCCCACAGTCAAACTCTAAGTTTGGTGTTAGGAAGCCACAACCAAATTCTAAGTTTGGTGTTGAACCCCCACATTCAAACTCTAAGTTTGGTGTTGGGAGGTTCTAACATTGCTCTGAGTATCTGTGAGGTTCCATGAGAACCCACTGTCAAGCTACTGACATTAAAGAAGCGCTTGTTGGGAGGCAACCCAATGTTATATTTATCCATTTTCCTTTGTTGTTTTATGTTTTCTGTAGGTTGATGATCATGGGAAGTCAAAAAAATCAATTGAAAAAGTAAAAACAGAATGAAAAACAGAAAGAAAAACAGCACACCCTGGAGGAAAACCTTTGATGAGCGGATAATTTATACGCTTTTTGGCATTGTTTTTAGGTAGTTTTTAGTAAGTTCAAGCTACTTTTAGGGATGTTTTCATTAGTTTTTATGTTAAATTCACATTTTTGGAATTTACTATGAGTTTGTGTGTTTTTCTGTGATTTCAGGTAATTTCTGGCTGAAATTGAGGGACTTGAGCAAAACTCTGAAAAAGGCTGACAAAAGGACTGCTGATGCTGTTGGAATCTGATCTCCCTGCACTCGAAATGGATTTGCTGAAGCTACAGAACTCCAAATGGCGCGCTCTCAACGGCGTTGGAAAGTAGACATCTAGAGCTTTCCAGCAATATATAATAGTCCATACTTCATTCAGAAATTGACGACGTAACTTGGCGTTGAACGCCAAGTACATGCTGCTGTCTGGAGTAAAACGCCAGAAAAACGTCATGATCCGGAGTTGAACGCCCAAAACACGTCATAACTCGGAGTTCAACTCCAAGAGGAGCCTCAGCTCGTGGATTGATCAAGCTCAGCCCAAGCATACACCAAGTGGGCCCCGGAAGTGGATTTATGCATCAATTACTTACTCATGTAAACCCTAGGAGCTAGTTTATTATAAATAGAACATTTAACTATTGTATTAGATATCTTTTGACAGTTTAATCTCTTGACTGTTTAGCCTTTGATTATTCGGTCTTTTGATAATGTTTTGGGGGCTGGCCATTCGGCCATGCCTGAACCTTTCACTTATGTATTTTCAACGGTGGAGTTTCTGCACACCATAGATTAAGGGTGTGGAGCTTTGCTGTACCTCAAGTTTCAATACAATTACTATTACTTTTCATTCAATTTTCTCTTATTCTTATTCCAAGATATTCATTCGCACCCAAGAACATGATGAATGTGATGATTATGTGACGCTCATCATCATTCTCACCCATGAACGCGCGTGATTGACAACCACTTCAGTTCTACATGCAACCGAGCTTGAATGTGTATCTCTTAGATTCCCCAACAGAATCTTCGTGGTATAAGCTAGATAGATGGCGGCATTCATGAGGATCCGGAAAGTCTCACATTGTCTGTGGTATTCCGAGTAGGATCCTGGGAATCCGGAAAGTCTAACCTTGTCTGTGGTATTCCGAGTAGGATTCCGGTAATGAATGACTGTGACGTGCTTCAGACTTGCAAGTGCTGGGCGTTAGTGACAGACGCAAAAGAATCAAGGGATTCTATTCCAGTAGGAGCGGGAACCAACCAGTGATTAGCCGTGCTGTGACAGAGCGCGTGAGCGTAGTTTTCACTGCGAGGATGGGATGTAGCCTTCGGCCAGTGTGATGCCTCCAGACGATTAGCCATGCGAGTGACAGCGCAGAGGACCATTTTCCCGAGAGGATTCAAAGTAGCCATCGTCGAACGGTGAACCCCTATACACAGCTTGCCATGGAAAGGAGTAAGAAGAATTGAGTTGAAGCAATAGGAAAGTAGGCGTTCTTGAGCCATACAGTATCTCCATTCGCTTATCTGAAATTCTCACCAATGAATCTGCATAGGTATCCCTTTTATTATTTCTATTTTGTTATTTCTATTTTCGAAACCATAAACAAATTTAATCTGCCTAACTGAGATTTACAAGGTGACCATAGCTTGCTTCATACCAACAATCTCTGTGGGATCGACCCTTACTCACGTAAGGTTTATTACTTGGACGACCCAGTACACTTGCTGGTTAGTTGAACGGAGTTGTGAATTCAACCGGTGCCATAATAATGATTTCATACAAATACAAAGAATATGGATCACAATTTCGTCCACCAAGTTTTTGGCGCCGTTGCCGGGGATTGTTCGAGTATGGACAACTGACGGTTCATCTTGTTGCTCAGATTAGGTAATTTTCTTTTCAAAAATCTTTTTCAAAATTTTTCTTTTATTTTTCGTTTTTCTAAACTTTATTTTGAAAAAAAAAATTAATAAACATCCAAAAATATTTAGAAAATCATAGAAATAAAAAATATTTTATGTTTCTTGTTTGAGTCTTGAGTCAATTTTTAAGTTTGGTGTCAATTGCATGTTTTAAAAATTTTTCTTGCAATTTTCGAAAATCCATGCATTCATAGTGTTCTTCATGATCTTCAAGTTGTTCTTGACAAGTCTTCTTGTTTGATCTTTATGATTTCTTGTTTTGTATTGTTTATTGTTTTTCATGTGCATCTTTGCATTCATATTTTCCAAGCATTAAAAATTTCTAAGTTTGGTGTCTTGCATGTTTTCTTTGCATCAAAAATTTTTCAAAATTATGTTCTTGATGTTCATCATGATCTTCAAAGTGTTCTTGGTGTTCATCTTGACATTCATAGCATCTTGCATGCATTCATTGTTTTGATCTAAAAATTTCATGCATTGAGTAAATTTGTTGTTTTTCTCTCTCATAATTAAAAATTCAAAAATAAAAAAATATCTTTTCCTTATTTCCCTCCAAATTTTCGAAATTTTGGGTTGACTTGGTCAAAATTTTTTAAAATTAGTTGTTTCTTACAAGTCAAGTCAAAATTTCAATTTAAAAAATCTTATCTTTTCGAAATCTTTTTCAAAAATCATATCTTTTTCATTTTTTTTTATTTTTCGAAAATTTTAAAAAATTATTTTTCAAAAATCTTTTTCTTATCTTTTATATCTAATTTTCGAAAATTAGCTAACAATTAATGTGATTGGTTCAAAAATTTGAAGTTTGTTACTTTCTTGTTAAGAAAGGTTCAATCTTTAAATTCTAGAATCTTATCTTGTAGTTTCTTGTTAGTTAAGTCATTTTAAAAATTAAATCCTTTTCAAAATATCTTTTTCTTAAAACTTTTATCTTATCTTTTTATCTTATCCTTTTTAAATTTTATATTTTTCAAAATTTGATTTCAAAATATCTTATCTAACTCCTTTTCTTCTTATCTTTTTAAAATTTAATTTCAATATCTTTTTCAATCAACTAACTAACTTTTTGTTTGTTTCTTATCTTTTTCAAAACCACCTAACTATTTTTCCCTCTCTAATTTTCGAAAATATCTTATCCCTTTTTCAAAAATTCTTTTTTTTAAATTAATTAATTGTTTCAAATTTTAATTTTAATTTTAATTTTATCTTTAATTTTCGAAAATTACTAACCCCTCTTTCAAAATTAATTTCGAAATCTCCCTTCTCTTTTCTTATTCTATTTAATTATTTATTTACTAACACTTCTCTTCACCTCTCTCCATCTAAAAATCCGAATTCTTCTTCATTCTTCTACTCCCTTCTTTTTCTACTAACATAAAGGAATCTCTATACTGTGACATAGAGGATTCCTCTTTCTTTTCTTGTTTTCTTCTCTTTCATATGAGCAGGAACAGGGATAAAGGCACTCTTGTTGAAATTGATCCAGAACCTGAAAGGACTTTGAAGAGAAAATTAAGAGAAGCTAAATTACAACAATCCAGAAACAACCTTTCAGAAATTTTCGAACAAGAGAAGGAGATGGCAGCCGAAAATAATAATAATGCAAGGAGAATGCTCGGTGACTTCACAAAGCCAACGTCCAAGGTTGATGGAAGAAGCATCTCCATTCCTGCCATTGGAGCCAACAACTTTGAGCTGAAATCTCAGCTAGTTGCCTTAATGCAACAAAACTGCAAGTTTTATGGACTTCCATCTGAAGATCCTTATCAATTTTTAACTGAGTTCTTGCAGATCTGTGAGACTGTAAAGACGAATGGAGTTGATCCTGAAGTCTACAGACTCATGCTTTTCCCTTTTGCTGTAAGAGACAGAGCTAGAATATGGTTGGATTCACAACCCAAGGATAGCCTGGACTCATGGGATAAGCTGGTCACTGCCTTCTTGGATAAATTCTTTCCTCCTCAAAAGCTGAGCAAGCTGAGAGTGGATGTTCAAACCTTCAAACAAAAAGATGGTGAATCCCTCTATAAAGCTTGGGAAAGATACAAGCAGCTGACCAAAAGATGTCCATCTGACATGTTTTCAGAATGGACCATATTAGATATATTCTATTATGGTCTAACTGAATTTTCGAAAATGTCATTGGACCATTCTGCAGGTGGATCTATTCACCTGAAGAAAACGCCTGAAGAGGCTCAAGAGCTCATTGACATGGTTGCAAACAACCAATTCATGTACACTTCTGAGAGGAATTCCGTGAATAATGGGATACCTCAAAAGAAAGGAGTTCTTGAAATTGATACTCTGAATGCCATATTGGCTCAGAACAAAGTGTTGACTCAACAGGTCAACATGATCTCTCAAAATCTGAATGGATGGCAACATGCATCCAACAGTACTAGAGAGGCGGCTTCTGAAGAAGCTTATGATCCTGAGAACCCTGCCATGGCAGAGGTTAATTACATGGGTGAACCTTATGGAAACACCTATAACTCATCATGGAGAAATCATCCAAATTTTTCATGGAAGGATCAACAAAAGCCTCAACAAGGCTTTAACAATGGTGGACGCAACAGGCTGGGCAATAGCAAGCCATATCCATCATCTTCTCAGCAACAGACAGAGAATTCTGAACAAAACACTTCTAATTTAGCCAATGTAATCTCTGATCTGTCAAAAGCCACTTTCAATTTCATGAGTGAAACAAGATCCTCCATCAGAAATCTGGAGGCACAAGTGGGCCGGCTGAGTAAGAAAGTCATTGAAACTCCTCCCAGTACTCTCCCAAGCAATACAGAAGAGAATCCAAAAGGAGAGTGCAAAGCCATTGACATAGTCAATATGGCCGAATGCACAAGGGAGGAGGAGGACGAAAATCCTAGTGAGGAAGACCTCCTGGGACGTTCCTCAAGCAAGAAGGAGTTTCCTATTAAGGATCCAAAGGAATCTGAGGCTCATACAGAGACCATAGAGATTCCATTGAATCTCCTTCTGCCATTCATGAGCTCTGAAGACTATTCATCCTCTGAAGAGGATGAAGATGTAACTGGAGAGCAAGTTGCTCAATATTTAGGAGCTATCATGAAGCTGAATGCCATGTTGTTTGGTAATGAGACTTGGGAAATTGAACCTCCCTTGCTCATTAATGAACTGGATACTTGGATTCAGAAAATTCTACCTCAAAAGAAACAAGATCCTGGCAAGTTCTTAATACCTTGTACCATAGGCACCATGATCTTTGAAAAAGCTCTGTGTGATTTGGGGTCAGGGATAAATCTTATGCCACTCTCTGTAATGGAGAAGCTGGGGATCATTGAGGTACAACCTACCTTGTTCTCATTACAACTGGCAGACAAGTCATTGAGACAAGCCTATGGAATAGTAGAGGACGTGTTAGTAAAGGTTGAAGGCCTTTACATCCCTGCTGATTTTATAATCTTAGACACTAAGAAGGAAGAGGATGATTGCATCATCCTTGGAAGACCTTTCCTAGCCACAGCAGGAGCTGTGATAGATGTCAACAGAGGTGAATTAGTCCTTCAATTGAATGGGGACTACCTTGTGTTTAAGGCACATGGTCATCCCTCTGTGACAGAAGAGAGTAAGCATGAAGAGCTTCTCTCAGTTCAGAGTCAAGAAGAGCCCATACAGTCAAACTCTAAGTTTGGTGTTGTGAGGCCACAACCAAACTCTAAGTTTGGTGTTAAGACCCCATATCCAAACTCTAAGTTTGGTGTTGGCAACTATACAACATTGACCTGATCACCTTGTGGCTCCATGAGAGCCACTGTCAAGCTATTGACATTAAAGAAGCGCTTGTTGGGAGGCAACCCAATTTTATTTATCTAATTTTTATTTTATTCTATATTATTGTTATTTTGTGTTTTATTAGGTACATGATCATGAGGAGTCAGGAAAAAATCATAAAAATTAAAAACAGAATCAAAAACAGCTGAAGAAAAAAATTTTCACCCTGGAGGACACACAGGCTGGCGTTCAACGCCAGTAAGATGCATCTGGCTGGCGTTCAACGCCAGAACAGAGCATCATTCTGGTGCTGAACGCCAGAAACAAGCAACATTCTGGCGTTGAACGCCAGGAATGTGCCCAGAGAGGAAAAGCTGGCGCTAAACGCCAGTAACAAGCATGAAACTGGCGTTCAACGCCAGAAACATGCTTTACATGGGCGTTGAACGCCCAGAATGTGCACCAATGGGCGTTTAAACGCCAGAATGATGCACGAAGGCATTTTACATGCCTATTTGGTGCAGGGATGGAATTCCTTGACACCTCAGGATCTGTGGACCCCACAGGATCACCTCAGGATCTGTGGACCCCACAGGATCCCCACTTAACATATTCCCACCTTACCTCCTAATCCTAATTACACTCTCCTAATCCTATTTCACTCTTCCCCATGTCACACTTCCCAACAACTTTCACCAATCACCTCAATTCCTCTTCCCAATTACCCCATTCACCACTCACATCCATCCACTCTTCCCCATAAACCCCACATACCTTCAAACATTCAAAACCAATTTCCCTCCCTTTCCCACCCTAAATAGCCGAACACAACCTCCCCCTCTCCCTATAAATACCCTTCCATTCTACTTCATTTTCACACAACACAACCCCCTCTTCTCACCCTTGGCCGAACCATCACTTCCCCTTCTCTACCATATTTTCATCTTCTTCTTCTTCTCTTCTTTCTTCTCTTGCTCGAGGGCGAGCAATATTTTAAGTTTGGTGTGGTAAAAGCATAAGCTTTTTTTTTGTTTTTCCATTACCATCAATGGCACCTAAGGCCGGAGTATCCTCTAGAAAAGGAAAAGGGAAGACAAAAGCTTCCACCTCCGAGTCATGGGAGATGGAAAGATTCATCTCCAAGAGCCATCAAGACCACTTCTATGATGTTGTGGCAAAGAAGAAGGTGATCCCTAAGGTCCCTTTCAAGCTCAAGAAAAATGAGTATCCGGAGATCCGACATGAAGTCCGAAGAAGAGGTTGGGAAGTCCTAACCAACCCCATGCAACAAGTTAGAATCTTAATGGTTCAAGAGTTCTATGCCAATGCATGGATCACTAGGAACCATGATCAAAGTATGAACCCGAGTCCAAAGAATTATCTCACAATGGTTCGGGGGAAATACTTGGATTTTAGTCCGGAAAATGTGAGGTTGGCGTTTCACTTGCCCATGATGCAAGGAGATGAACGCCCCTACACTAGAAGGGTCAATTTTGATCAAAGGTTGGACCAAGTCCTTATGGACATTTGTGTGGAAGGAGCTCAATGGAAGAGAGACTCCAAAGGCAAGCCAGTCCAACTAAGAAGACTGGACCTCAAGCCTATAGCTAGAGGATGGTTAGAGTTCATTCAACGCTCCATCATTCCTACTAGCAACCGATCTGAAGTTACTGTGGATCGGGCCATCATGATTTATGGCATCATGATTGGAGAGGACGTAGAAGTTCATGAGGTCATCTCCAATGAAATCTACAAAATAGCCGACAAGCCTTCACCCATGGCACGACTAGCTTTTCCTCACCTTATTTGCCATCTATGTTACTCAGCTGGAGTCATCATAGAAGGAGACATCCTCATTGAAGAGGATAAGCCCATCACCAAGAAGAGGATGGAGCAAGCAAGAGAGACCCCTTACGGTTCTCAAGAGATGCATGAGGAAGCTCATCATCAAGAAATCCCTGAGATGCCTCAAGGGATGCACTTTTCTCCAAACAACTATTGGGAGCAACTCAACACTTCCTTAGAAGGTTTGAGCCACAATGTGGAACAATTAAGGGTGGAACATCATGAGCACTCCATCATTCTCCAAGAAATAAGAGAAGATCAAAGAGCAATGAGGGAGGAGCAACAAAGGCAAGGAAGGGACATAGAAGAGCTTAAGGACATTGTTGGACCTTCAAGAAGAAGACGCCACTAGAGGTGGATTCATTCCTTGTTCTTTATTTCTTTCTGTTATTCGGTTTTTAATGTTGTGTTTATCTATGTTTTGTGTCTCTACTTCATGATCATTAGTATGTAACCATGCCTTAAAGCTATGAATAAAATCCATTAATCCTTCACCTCTCTTAAATGAAAAATATTTTAATTCAAAAGAACAAGAAGTACATGGATTTCGAATTTATCCTTGAATTTAATTTAATTATATTGATGTGGTGACAATACTTTTTGTTTTCTGAATGAATACTTGAACAGTGCATATGTCTTTTGATCTTGTTGTTTATGAATGTTAAAACTATTGGCTCTTGAAAGAATGATGAACAAAGAGAAATGTTATTTATGATCTGAAAAATCATGAAATTGATTCTTGAAGCAAGAAAAAGCAGTGAAAAAGAAGAAGCTTGCGAAACAAAAAAAAAAAAAGAGAAGGAGCAGTAGAAAAAGCCAATAGCCCTTAAAACCAAAAGGCAAGGATAAAAAGGATCCAAGGCTTTGAGCATCAATGGATAGGAGGGCCCAAGGAAATAAAATCCAGGCCTAAGCGGCTAAATCAAGCTGTCCCTAACCATGTGCTTGTGTCATGCAGGTCCAAGTGAAAAGCTTGAGACTGAGTGGTTAAAGTCGTGATCCAAAGCAAAAAGAGTGTGCTTAAGAGCTCTGGACACCACTAACTGGGGACTCTAGCAAAGCTGAGTCACAATCTAAAAAGGTTCACCCAGTTATGTGTCTGTGGCATTTATGTATCCGGTGGTAATACTGGAAAACAAAGTGCTTAGGGCCACGGCCAAGACTCATAAGTAGCTGTGTTCAAGAATCAACATGCTTAACTAGGAAAGTCAATAACACTATCCAAAATTCTAAGTTCCTAGAGAAGCCAATCATTCTAAACTTCAAAAGAAAAAGTGAGATGCCAAAACTGTTCAGAAGCAAAAAGCTACAAGTCCCACTCATCTAATTATAATTAATATTCATTGATATTCTGGAATTAATAGTATATTCTCTTCTTTTTATCCTATTTGATTTTCAGTTGCTTGGGGACAAGCAACAATTTAAGTTTGGTGTTGTGATGAGCGGATAATTTATACACTTTTTGGCATTGTTTTTAGGTAGTTTTTAGTAAGTTCAAGCTACTTTTAGGGATGTTTTCATTAGTTTTTATGTTAAATTCACATTTCTAGACTTTACTATGAGTTTGTGTGTTTTTCTGAGATTTCAGGTAATTTTTGGCTGAAATTGAGGGACTTGAGCAAAACTCTGAAAAAGGCTGACAAAAGGACTGCTGATGCTGTTGGAATCTGACCTCCCTGCACTCGAAATGGATTTTCTGGAGCTACAGAACTCCAAATGGCGCGCTCTCAACGGCGTTGGAAAGTAGACATCCAGAGCTTTCCAGCAATATATAATAGTCCATACTTCATTCGGAAATTGACGATGTAACTTGGCGTTGAACGCCAAGTACATGCTGCTGTCTGGAGTAAAACGCCAGAAAAACGTCATGATCCGGAGTTGAACGCCCAAAACACGTCATAACTCGGAGTTCAACTCCAAGAGGAGCCTCAGCTCGTGGATTGATCAAGCTCAGCCCAAGCATACACCAAGTGGGCCCCGGAAGTGGATTTATGCATCAATTACTTACTCATGTAAACCCTAGGAGCTAGTTTATTATAAATAGAACATTTAACTATTGTATTAGATATCTTTTGACAGTTTAATCTCTTGACTGTTTAGCCTTTGATTATTCGGTCTTATGATCATGTTTTGGGGGCTGGCCATTCGGCCATGCCTGAACCTTTCACTTATGTATTTTCAACGGTGGAGTTTCTGCACACCATAGATTAAGGGTGTGGAGCTTTGCTGTACCTCAAGTTTCAATACAATTACTATTACTTTTCATTCAATTCTCTCTTATTCTTATTCCAAGATATTCATTCGCACCCAAGAACATGATGAATGTGATAATTATGTGACGCTCATCATCATTCTCACCCATGAACGCGCGTGATTGACAACCACTTCAGTTCTACATGCAACCGAGCTTGAATGTGTATCTCTTAGATTCCCCAACAGAATCTTCGTGGTATAAGCTAGATAGATGTCGGCATTCATGAGGATCCGGAAAGTCTCACCTTGTCTGTGGTATTCCGAGTAGGATCCTGGGAATCCGGAATGTCTAACCTTGTCTGTGGTATTTCGAGTAGGATTCCGGTAATGAATGACTGTGACGTGCTTCAGACTTGCAAGTGCTGGGCGTTAGTGACAGACGCAAAAGAATCAAGGGATTCTATTCCAGTAGGAGCGGGAACCAACCAGTGATTAGCCGTGCTGTGATAGAGCGCGTGAGCGTAGTTTTCACTGCGAGGATGAGATGTAGCCTTCGGCCAGTGTGATGCCTCCAGACGATTAGCCATGCGAGTGACAGCGCAGAGGACCATTTTCCCGAGAGGATTCAAAGTAGCCATCGTCGAACGGTGAACCCCTATACACAGCTTGCCATGGAAAAGAGTAAGAAGGATTGAGTTGAAGCAATAGGAAAGTAGGCGTTCTTGAGCCATACAGTATCTCCATTCGCTTATCTGAAATTCCCACCAATGAATCTGCATAGGTATCCCTTTTATTATTTCTATTTTCTTATTTCTATTTTCGAAACCATAAACAAATTTAATCTGCCTAACTGAGATTTACAAGGTGACCATAGCTTGCTTCATACCAACAATCTCTGTGGGATCGACCCTTACTCACGTAAGGTTTATTACTTGGACGACCCAGTACACTTGCTGGTTAGTTGAACGGAGTTGTGAATTCAACCGGTGCCATAATAATGATTTCATACAAATACAAAGAATATGGATCACAATTTCGTCCACCAACCTTGCTGGCGTTTAAACACTAGTAAGGGCAGAAAATGGGCGTTTAACGCCCAGTCTGGCACCATTCTAGGCGTTTAACGCCAGAAAGGGGCACCAGACTGGCGTTAAACGCCAAGAAAGGGCAAGAAGCTGGCGTTAAACGCCAGAAATGGGCACCAGCCCGGCGTTTAACGCTAGAATTGGCATAAAAAGCATTTTTGCTCGCCACTTGGTGCAGGGATGAATTTTCCTTGACACCTCAGGATCTGTGGATCCCACATGATCCCCACCTACCCCACCACTCTCTCTCTTCTTCACCCATTCACTAATTACCTCGACACCTCTTTCCCAAAAACCCCTCACCTATCAAATCCTACCATTCTCTTCACCACTCACATCCATCCTTCATAAAACCCCACCTACCCTACCATTCAAATTCAAACCACTTTCCGTCCTAAACCCACCCATAATGGCCGAACTATACACCCCCTCTCCATTCCTATATAAACCCATCTTCACTCCTTCATTTTCACACAAACTAAACACTACTCCCCCTCCATCTCCTCTATTTCTTCTTCTTCTACTCTCTTCTTTCTTCTTTTGCTCGAGGACGAGCAAACCTTCTAAGTTTGGTGTGGTAAAAGCATTGCTTTTTATTTTTCCATAACCATTTATGACATCTAAGGCTGGAGAATCCTCTAGAAAGAGGAAAGGGAAGGCAAAAGCTTCCACCTCCGAGGTATGGGAGATGAAGAGATTCATCTCAAGGGTGCATCAAGACCACTTCTATGAAGTTGTTGCCATGAAGAAGGTGATCCCCGAGGTCCCTTTCAAACTCAAAAAGAGTGAATATCCGGAGATCCGACATGAGATCCGAAGAAGAGGTTGGGAAGTTCTTACCAACCCCATTCAACAAGTTGGAATCTTAATGGTTCAAGAGTTCTATGCCAATGCATGGATCACCAAGAACCATGATCAAAGTATGAACCGGACCCAAAGAATTGGCTTACAATGGTTCGGGGGAAATGCTTAGATTTTAGTCCGAAAAATGTGAGGTTGGCATTCAACTTGCCTATGATGCAAGGAGATAAACACCCTTACACTAGAAGGGTCAACTTTGATCAAAGGTTGGACCAAGTCCTCATAGACATTTGTGAAGAGGGCACTCAATGGAAGAGGGATTCAAGAGGGAAGCCAGTTCAACTGAGAAGGCATGACCTCAAGCCCGTGGCTAGGGGATGGTTGGAGTTTATCCAACGCTCAATCATTCCCACTAGCAACCGGTCCGAAGTTACTATAGACCGGGCTATCATGATTCATAGCATCATGATTGGAGAGGAAGTAGAAGTTCATGAGGTTATAGCCCAAGAACTTTATAAGGTGGCAGACAAGTCCTCTACCTTGGCAAGGTTAGCCTTTCCTCATCTCATTTGTCACCTCTGTTATTCAGTTGGAATTGACATAGAGGGAGACATCCTCATTGATGAGGACAAGCCCATCACTAAGAAAAGGATGGAGCAAACAAGAGATCCCACTCATCATGAAATCCCTTAGATGCCTCAAGGGATGCACTTTCCTCCACAAAACTATTGGGAGCAAATCAACACCTCCCTAGGAGAATTGAGTTCCAACATGGGACAACTAAGGGTGGAGCACCAAGAACATTCCATCCTCCTCCATGAAATTAGAGAAGTTCAAAGAATTATGAGAGAGGAGCAACAAAGGCAAGGAAGAGACATTGAGGAGCTCAAGCACTCCATAAGATCTTCAAGAGGAAGAACAAGCCGCCATCACTAAGGTGGACCCGTTCTTTAATTTCCTTGTTCTTTATTCTCCTGTTTTTCGAATTTTCATGCTTATGTTTATCTATGTTTGTGTCTTGTGATCATTAGTGTCTTAGTGTCTATGCCTTAAAGTTATGAATGTCCTATGAATCCATCACCTTTCTTGAATGAAAAATGTTCTTAATTGAAAAAGAGAAGAATTACATGAATTTTGAATTTTATAACAGATTAATTATTTTGATGTGGTGGCAATACTTTTGATTTCTGAATATACGCTTGAACAGTGCATATGTCTTTTGAACTTGTTGTTCATGAATGTTGGCTCTTGAAAGAATGACGAAAAAGGAGACATGTTACTGAGGATCTAAAAAATCATAAAAATGATTCTTGAAGCAAGAAAAAGCAGTGAATACAAAAAAAACGAAAAAAAGAGAGAAAAAAGGAAAAAAATAATAAAGTTGTGATCCAAGGCAAAAAGAGTGTGCTCAAGAACCCTGGACACCTCTAATTGGGGACTCTAGCAAAGCTGAGTCACAATCTGAAAAGGTTCACCCAATTATGTGTCTGTGGCATGTATGTATCCGGTGGTAATACTGGAAGACAGAGTGCTTTGGGCCACGGCCAAGACTCATAAAGTAGCTGTGTTCAAGAATCATCAAACTTAACTAGGAGAATCAACAACACTATCTGGATTCTGAGTTCCTATAGAAGCCAATCATTCTGAATTTCAAAGGATAGAGTGAGATGCCAAAACTGTTCAGAGGCAAAAAGCTAAAAGCCCCGCTCAACTAATTAATACTGATCTTCATAGATGTTTTTGGAATTCATTGCATATTCTCTTCTTTTTATCTTATTTGATTTTCAGTTGCTTGGGGACAAGCAACAATTTAAGTTTGGTGTTGTGATGAGCGGATAATTTATACGCTTTTTTGCATTGTTTTTAGTATGTTTTTAGTATGTTTTAGTTAGTTTTTATTATATTTTTATTAGTTTTTAGTTAAAATTTACTTTTATGGACTTTACTATGAGTTTGTGTATTTTTCTGTGATTTCAAGTATTTCTGGCTGAAATTGAGGGACCTGAGCAAAAATCTGATTCAGAGGCTGAAAAGGAATGCAGATGCTGTTGGATTCTGACCTCCCTGCACTCGAAGTTGATTTTCTGGAGATACAGAAGCCGAATTGGTGCGCTCTCAACTGCATTGGAAAGTAGACATTCTGGGCTTTCTAGCAATATATAATAGTCCATACTTTGCTTGATATTTGATGGCCCAAACTGGCGTTCCAAATCAGCTCAAAACTGTCCGGCATTAAACGCCGAAACTGGCACAAGAATGGGAGTTAAACGCCCAAACTGGCACAAAAGCTGGCGTTTAACTCCAAGAAAAGTCTCTACACATGAAAGCTTCAATGCTCAGCCCAAGCACACACCAAGTGGGCCCGGAAGTGGATTTTTATGTCATTTACTCATTTCTGTAAACCCAGGCTACTAGTTCTCTACAAATAGGACCTTTTGCTATTGTATTTTTATCTTTGGAATCTTTGGAATCCTTGGATCTTTGATCATCTTTAGATCTTTGAATCCTTTGATCACGTTTTGGGGGCTGGCCTCACGGCCATGCCTAGACCTTGTTCTTATGTATTTTCAACGGTGGAGTTTCTACACACCATAGATTAAGGTGTGGAGCTCTGCTGTACCTCGAGTATTAATGCAATTACTATTATTCTTCTATTCAATTCAGCTTGTTCTTGTTCTAAGATATCACTTGTTCCTAAACTTGATGAATGTGATGATCCGTAACACTCATCATCATTCTCACGTATGAACGTGTGCCTGACAACCACCTCCATTCTACCTTAGATTGAGTGGATATCTCTTAGATTCCTTAATCAGAATCTTCGTGGTATAAGCTAGAATTGATGGCGGCATTCAAGAGAATCCGGAAGTTCTAAACCTTGTCTGTGGTATTCTGAGTAGGATTCAAGGATTGAATGACTGTGACGAGCTTCAAACTCCTGAAGGCTGGGCGTTAGTGACAGACGCAAAAGAATCAATGGATTCTATTCCAACCGGATTGAGGACCGACAGATGATTAGCCGTGCTGTGACAGAGCGCGTTGAACATTTTCACTGAGAGGACGGGACTGTAGCCACTGACAATGGTGATGCCCAACATACAGCTTGCCATGGAAAGGAGTAAGAAGGATTGGATGAAGACAGTAGGAAAGCAGAGAGACGGAAGGGACAAAGCATCTCCATACGCTTATCTGAAATTCTCACCAATGAATTACATAAGTATCTCTATCCTTGTTTTATGTTTTATTCATAAATCATCCATAACTAGTTGAATCTGCCTGACTGAGATTTACAAGATGACCATAGCTTGCTTCATACCAACAATCTCCGTGGGATCGACCCTTACTCGCGTAAGGTTTATTACTTGGACGACCCAGTGCACTTGCTGGTTAGTTGTGCAAAGTTGTGAAATTATGTTTAGACCATGGTATTGAGCACCAAGTTTTTAGAGCCATTACCGGGGATTGTTTGAGTTGTAAAAAGTAGAGATCACAATTTCGTGCACCACACGCTCATGCGTGGAAGTGCAAAAGTGGAAAACGACGTGCACGCGTCCACGACGTGCACGCATCTACGACGCATACGCGTGATGTGATTTGTGCCTCGGGCGCAGTGCCAGCACCAAGCCAGCATAACTTTTGGCCAAACACCTTTTTACGTCGATTTTCAGGGCCACGCGTGCGCGTTAGTGACGCGTACGCGTGGGTTGCCAAAACCGAAATGACGCGTACGCGTGGTGTTACTTGTGCATAAAGCACACTTCCTTCACAGCTCCCATGCAACTTTCTGTCCAATTTTTTTCTCAAAAATTTTTTTTATGCAATATGCAATATGCAGATGAAGATGCAAACTATATGTACTAATAATGAGAAGAATCACTTAAAAAGAAAACTAAGAAGAGAGAAAAGAACGATCATACCTTGGTGGGTTATCTCTCACCTAGCATTTTTAGTTAAAGTCCTTAAGTTGGACAATTGGTGAGTTCCTTGTCATGGTGGCTTGTGCTTGAATTCTTCCTGGAATCCCCACCAATGCTTGTAATTCCAATAGCCTCCGGGGTCCCAAACTAGGCGCATAAAGCCTTCAAGCAAGTCAAAGCAGGTGACAAGGCCCCAAGAGTGATTACTGTTGGAATGAATTCTGGTGTCCCAAACTTTGCTTTTACACCCGTCTTCTTGTGGGTCACCATTGTTACATCCGGGTGGCTCGCAATTTGAATTCTCACAGAGACATCCAAATAACCTTTTAGACCCATTCAGTTGAGCTCTACACCAATCCTTACACTTCAATTTGGAGCATGCAACCATATTGAACCTTGCAGGACAACTCTTCCCACTAACCATCTCCCTCTTACTCTTAAAGCCACAGGGAGCTCTAAGTTGACCATCCGTCTCCAGTAGCCCATATTCAAATGGGAAAGTAAAGGTCAAGGATAAGAATTTTACCCACTTGAACGTTGTGTTGGACGGTAATGGCCTTGGGAGAGGTATTTCTAATGATCTTGCAAGCTCCACTCCCTTGTGCTCTTCTTTGAATTCTTCCACCTCCTGTAAGCTTCTTCAGTTTCAACCTCTTCCTCTTGGTAGCTTTCTTCCAATTCAATCTCCTCTTCACTACTTTCCAAGGGCATGGGAGGTTGCGCTTCTTCTTCTTTAATCTCCATGTCAAGTCTAATGGGAGAGGGTTCAATTGTTGATAAGGATTCATCAATGATTGAGTCCATCTCTTGATCAACCTCTTCAAAGTCTTCAACCAGGCTATGCCTTGGAGGTTGTACACCCTCCTCAACATCAATTTCAAACATCTTTGAAGGAGGCTCTATAACTTGACTTTCTCATGGAGGTTCAACATCTCCTAAGTCTTCAACCACTTCTTCCTCTTTAATAATTACAGCTTCCTCTAGTTGTTTTAGCATAAAATCGTACTCCTCCTTGATGATTTCCTTTCTATGACAACTTCCTTCAACTACTCCTTCATCTTCAAGGGTCTCTCCTACCTCCACATTTTGGGCCACCTCTTGCTCCTCTAGAAATAGGGCCGCGTGTAACCGATCCATCGCGATTGCATCCCTAAGACGATCCCTTCTCTCTTGTTCCATGTCCATAGTATAATGGGGATCATCTTGCTCTTGGATTGATGGATGTGGGTGCTCTTCCATGGAGTGTGGTGATGGGATGGAGAGATCATTATGTGGTTGAAAAGAAAGTGCACTAGAGCTTGAGGGTTGAGTATTGGAGGTAGAGGGGTGGTCCATGCGGGATATAAGATTTTGGAGTTTAGATGTGAGACCAGTGATAGAGGCAAGTGTGGTAGGAAGCTCTATTTTCCCTTGGTGAATAGCACCAAGGGTGTTGTCATCCAGTGGAGGTTGGGGTGGATAGGAAGGTTCATTATTTTGGAGAAAGGGTACATGGTAGGAAGGTGATTTTTCTTGGTAAAGGCATAGAGATGGTGAATATTGAGGTGGTGGCTCATGAGAGTAATTGTGTTGGAGTGGGGGTGGTTCTATGTATGGTTCATTTGGTGGATAAGGGTTAGGGTCATATGAGAGTGTTTGGTAGTAGGGGGCTTGTGAGTTTGGTGGTTCAAACCTATGTTGAGGAGGGGGGTCATAGGCATATGGTGGGGCTTGTTGGTAACTACAAGGGGGTCCACCATATCTATCATCTTAGTACGCACCTCAGAATGGCTCTTGACTATAGTAATTTGGTGGAGGTTGGTTGTCACGTAGAGGTCCACCATAACTATTGTCTTGGTATGCATCATAGAGTAGTTATTGGCTATAGCGCATTGGAGGGGGTGGTTGCCAAGAGGGTTGATCAAATCCTTGTGGCTCCTCCCATCTTTGATTCTTCCAACCTTGATGCCTGTTCTCATTATAGCTTCCATTCCTTACAACAACATTGGAACCAAACTTAAAGCCAGAGGGGTGAGAATTCATTGTAGTTAATAAAAATTATAAACAAAAATGAAAACAAATAAGCAAGCAAAAGCAAATATTTACAATAACCAATAATAAGGCACACGTTTGCAATTCCTCGGCAACGGCGCCATTTTGACGAACAAATTTTTTTGCTAGTAAAGAATTTTACAAATAAAGTCTTGTTGAAAGTATAGCTTCTAAACCAGCAAAGAATCCTTTCGTACAAAAACTTGTTTGCCACTAAAGCAAACCCAATAAAAATTAATAACCGAAGTATTTAAACCTCGGGTCGTCTCTCAAGGAATTACAGGGAGGTGTGTTATTATTGGTTATGAGAAAAGTATCTTTTTGGGTTTTTGAAAGGTTTGAACAAGGAATGTAAATGACAAGGAAGTAAACTAATTATCATGAAAACCCTTGCAAGATATAAGAACTGGACGTCCTATCCTAGTTATCCTTATCAATTGTGATGAGAATTGGCATTTGCTCCCACTTGGTCAACCTCTAACTATGAAGGTATGTTAAGTGGATAAATCAATTTGATTCCTTAGGTCCTAGTCAATTCCTAAGAAAAGACTAGAGTTAGGAGAATTCAAATCAATCAGCAAAGAATTCTAATTTTCAATCAACAAGGAGTTTGATAACTCAAGTATCTCCAATTACTCAACACAAGTTAAGATTGTAAAATGCTAAATTAAAATCATAAATATGAAATACCTCAAATTGCATTAAATAAAGAAATAAAATCTAACATGGAGTTCATAAACAAATAAAAGAGAAACTAAATTAAAAGAACATTGAACCTGGAATTGAAAAGAAGAAGAAATCCTAATCCTAAAACCTAAGAGAGAGGAGAGAGTCTCTCTCTCTAGAAAACTACATCTAAAACCTAAAATTATGTGAATGTGAAGTGTCTAAATGATTGAATGAATCTAATTCCCCCACTCTACAGCCTCTAATATGTGTTTTCTAGACCGAAAACTGGGTCAAAAACAGCCCAGCAGGTCACGGCTCTGTCACGCGTACGCATTGCCCACGCGTACGTGTCACTTGTCTGCGGCACAATCCACGCGTACGCGTGCTTCACGCGTGCGCATCGCCTAACAGCAAGGCAACTATGGTAAATTATATATTGTTATGAAGCCCCAGATGTTAGCTTTCCAACGCAACTAGAACTGTCTCATTTAGACCTCTATAGCTCAAGTTATGATCGATTGAGTGCGAAGAGGTCAGGGCTGACAGCTTTACAGTTCCTTCAGCTTCTTGTATTCTTTCCACTTTTGCATGCTTCCTTTCCATCCTCTAAGTCATTCCTGCTCTGTAATCTCTAAAAACACTTAACACACATATCAAGGCATTGAATGGTAATAAGAGAGGATTAAGATTAGCTAAATTAAGACCAAAGAAACATGTTTTCAATCATAGCACAAAATCAGGAAGGAAAAATGTAAAACATGTGAATTTTATGAATAAGTGTGAGAATAGTGGATGAAATCCACTCAATTAGGCACATGATGTACCACAAAATAGTGGTGCATCAACTACCTTGGGCAATCATCAAACAATGTGGGTCTTGGGTACACACAGTTTTTATTTATTTTTTACATGAATTATAGAGCTTCACCTTGTATTTGGCTTGCTTACTCTCAAGCTACATTTATTTTCTTGAAATACTTTTTAGATGTTTATAACATTATATTTATTTATTTATTTACTAAGGTTTCATTACAAACATGGTGTTATTGCTTAATCACATTTAACTGTCTTCCATTTTTCACTGGACCTAGTGCATGCTTTGAACAAACTGCCTTATTCTAAGCTTTCTTCAAAGTCTGTTGGAGTTAAGGATGGGGTTGTATTCTCAACCTACAGTAACCTCATAGCATCTTTTGAGAAGGGGCAATCTCATCTCAAACAACTTTTTGCAGTGGTGTGAGGCAAATATTGATATCATTTCTATGAGTGCTAGACCTTCTATCACATGCCTAATTGTCAGAATGAAGAAAGTTTTTGCCACACACAATTCCAGTGATATTAGATTGTGGAAATTTACCTGAAAAGCTATACTTTATATTTTGCATAGTCAAAATTTTATGTTATTAGTTTGTGAGTTGGCTTGTAGGAAGAGAATTTTACTAACTCTTCACATGCAGATAATGTATGAAGTTCTGTGTGTCTTTTCAAGATCAAAGTGATTTTTAAACATTTTCTACTAACTTGAATTTATAGAAAAGCTCTTCCACTGTCTTGGTTCATCTTTGTTTCTCTGTCTTCAATTTCTATTGCAGTGTTTCTCTATTTTCAATTTTGTAAAATTTTCATTTTGAATGATAAGCAATGAATTGCTATATTTTCTATTAAGCTCGTGTTGTTTAATGTTCTGCCACTAGTTCATCTGAACCTCGCAACATGGCTTATATGGTTTGACTTGCCCTTTAGGGTGGTAGAACTTCTTTTGATTTCAAAGAATTTTTAGGTAGAGTTTATAATTGTTTTTTTTTTTTTGAAATATCTGTTACCTAGTATAGACGATTCTTCATTAGTTTAGCTAGTAGTTATCGACTTCACATAGAGTTGTTTCTAGATGATTGACATGTGTTACCATTTAATTAGAAAAAAATCGATTTATTTTATACAAATAATTTTATAAAAAAACTAGTTTGGACAGATCAAATAACCACCTTTAAAAATTTTTTTAATTCTTTCTGCGTGTTATCCCTAAATCCCTAAATGATGAATTTGGTATGTTCTTCTCCTTCATCCTTCTTGACCCATCATTCTTCAAAGTATACAAATTGTTTGAAAAAGTAAAGTTTGGTATTTTAAAAAAGAAAATGGCGAAAAAAGAAAAATTAAGAATAAAAAATAGAGAGGAAAAAATTAGAATTCACGTGGAAGGAAGAAACCGAGTTTGTGATACAAACAAAAGGTCATAAATGGTACCATCTGTCTCTGTTTCTATATTCCTAAGAAGCTTTGTTTTGTTTTCAATGACTCAAATTTTGAATGGCTAAATTCCTTCTCTAACACAAATTTTAAATTAAGCTATAAAAATACGTTCAATTACAAATGTACAGTTAAATTAAATTTTATGGTAATCAATCAATTAGCTTTCATTTTACTAATAAACTATTTTCATAAAAGTTATTGTTAATTTTTTAAGATTATTCTATAAATAAATTATTTCTTTTAAGATAATAAGATGATAATTTACTTGTCTAAAAATTATAATTTCATTATAATGTACGCTTTTGTGTTTTTACTAAAAAACCAAAATTTATTTTCAATGAAATAGAGAGTATTAATCAAATTCTTATATTTATGTAACTATTCAAAAGTTATTATTATTTTTATTTGATGCGTAAATGCTTAATTATAATAGGTATTACAATATAATAATATACAATTTAATAATAATGTAAAAAGCTCATTCAAATTATTAAATGTATATCATTTGAATATTGACAAATTGTAACATAGGCGACAGGATAGGACATGACACTAAGACAGAGACAATAGAACAGAGACATTAAAAATTATTTTTTGTGTATTGTGTTTAGATACGATGGACAAAATACTAATATAATGTTCTGTATTATGTTTGGATAGACATGGACAAATATTATCAAGTACAAATTAGTTTAATAAAAAATAAGAGTAGGTAGGAGTACCGAAAATTACAAGAAGAAAATTGGTTTATGAACCAATAAGATAAAAATAGTATTAAAGTAACAAAATTAAAGAATAAATAAAGTCACATAAAGTAGAAGAGTGAATTAAGTCTCTATTAATACAACATGCCATAGAGGAGAGAATGAACGATAAAAAAGAATAAATTAATTATCCAGTCAAATAAAAAATTCTACAAAAAAAGGAGAGTATCTGAAAAAAAAGAATACAGAGAAAGAAGAACTATGATATAGAGAATAAGCTAAAATTAGGAAAAAATAAGAAGAGATAACAGTAGAATAATAAAAAATTATCTATGGATAGAAAGGAAAAAAATTTTGATAAAAAAGTTTGTGTCCACCTTCTCAAAATCCCATGTTCATCATTGTCCTTCGTAAAAGAGTGGACACAAAAACATAAAATAGTGTCCTGGAGACAATGTGTTCCGTGTCTATGTCTCTGCCTCCAAACACATTTTAAATATTCATTGTCCATGTCTCTGTGTACTATCTCCAAAAATAAACGCTATCTTAGAGAACTAATAAAAAGACAAAAACCGCAATACCTTAACCTGATCTGCTTCACCAGTTTCATATTGATCCATAAATAATAATTTGGTCTTCTTAAATAATTGAACATAATATTATTAATTTTGTCTAAACCAATAGTTTTTTTAGATTGTTCAGAACAAAATTGACTTAAGAAGAGAGAGAAAAAGAACAACTAATAAAAGTACCTATTTTGGCATTGCCATCAAGAATAGGATAATCATAGGAGAAATTCAACCAAATAAAAAGGATCCAACTCATACAATTAAACTACCATCATATTGTTAGGTACCAAAGTTAATAGGGACAAAGTAATGCAACTAAAATTTGTGAACGAGAAATAGATAGAATTGAACAAGAGTATAGATAATAGTGGAAATAATTATGACAAAGTGATGAAATTACAATCTCTTATAATACATAGAGAAGTCTATAGTACTGTCTTACGTATTATGAAAATTTATACAAAGGGATTACACATATGAGAGACTTTACTACTTTTCTCTTTAAGTTTCACTCACTAATTCTATGCAAAACATGGCATACATTAGCAAATGCCTTAGCCCCTATATATAGTATTTTGTGGAGGTGTATTTGGTTTATAAGTTGATCAAGTTCTACACAAGTGTGTATACTAGAGTATTCATTTACATTCATCTTTATCAAGTTTTATAAAAAGTTGATAAATACCAACTTATGTAACAACTCATTCTTTGACTAAGTCAAAGATTGCAACTAATCTTATCTTCAGGTTGCAAATTTTGATTAGAACTTTGACTATGCAAGTTGGACAACTTGAAAGTAGTTTCATGAATCTTCTTACTTGATAAGAACCATTTGCATCATACTTGATTCTAGACTAAACTTAAGTTCTATAATATTCTTTAATTTTCTTAAAATTTCATCATGCTCCACTTGTATCACTTGTAACCTCTAGCCAATTTTGTTGACTTCAAACTAAAAGAAGAATTTTGCTTCTTCTTTTCACAATCTTCCACTCAAAATTATTCTTTTGGTGTATTCATGCTGCTTCATATTTTTGATAGGCCAAGAGAAGATCTGCACCGATCAAATTTATTTGTATTGATTGATTTTGTCATGATATCTGTAAGATTATCGTTGGTGTGGATTTTCTGCATATGCACTTTTCTTTCTTCCACTACTTCACGAACAAAATGAGATTGAACGCCTATGTGCTTCGTTCTTGAGTGAAAGGCTGGATTCCTTGCGATGTGCAAGGCACTCTGATTGTCTCCAAATATTAGAATTATATCCTGATTGTGCCCGAGTTCCTCCATTAACCTTTTCAACCAAATTACTTCCTTTGAAGATTGCGTAGATGCCATATATTCAGCTTCTATAGTTGATATGCTACAACTGCTTGTAATTTTGATAACAAACTTACTGCACCTCCTGCAAGTATGAACACATAGCCCGTAGTGGATTTTCTTTTGTCAAGGTCTCCTACGAAATCAAAGTCAACATAACCTTTGATGATAAATTCAGATGCTCCAAAACATAAAGCAACATTTGAGGTTCCTTTGATATATCTCAAGATCTTTTTCACAGTATTCCAGTGCTCATTTCCTGGATTTGCCATGTATCTGCTGACCATCCCAATAGATTGAGCGATATCTGGTCTAGTGCAAATCATGGCGTACATAAGGCTTTTCACTGCAGATGCATACGGTACTCGAGACATTTTTATCTTCTCTGCTTCACTACTAGGACACATCTCAGAAGATAACTTAAAACTGACAGAAAGTGGGGTAGATATTGGCTTACACTCTTGCATGTTGAAGCGCCGCAAGACCTTCCTCAAGTAATTGTCTTGGGATAGCCAAATCTTCCTATCTTTTCTGTCTCGGTAAATCTGCATCTCCAAAATCTTATTTGCTGGTCCCTGATATAAAGAATTGTTGTTGGTCTAGAATTTACCTTATAGAAAAGAATTACTTCGTTGATAGTATTCCTCCAAACCAACAAATAACTCTCACATCAAATTTAAATTGTTTGGTTGTCACAAGTACAAACCCCAATGAAAATTAACCGAAGTTTTGAAACCTCGGGTCATCTCACAAGGAATTGCAATGAAGTGATCAATTATTGGCTATAAAGGAAACAGGAGGGTTTGATTTGTAATTGGCAAGAAAATAAATGGCAAGAAAATAAAGCAAACAAACAACTAAAGAAAGCAAGTAATAAAGAGAGACATTTATGGCAAGGATTGAGAATATAGGCCTTTTATCCTCGTCACTAATTGATGAGCGGATAATTTGTACGCTTTTTGGCATTGTTTTTAGTATGTTTTTAGTATATTTTAGTTAGTTTTTAGTATATTTTTATTAGTTTTTAGTTAAAATTCACTTTTCTGGACTTTACTATGAGTTTGTGTGTTTTTCTGTGATTTCAGGTATTTTCTGGCTGAAATTGAGGGACCTGAGCAAAAATCTGATTCAGAGACTGAAAAGGACTGCAGATGCTGTTGGATTCTGACCTCCCTGTACTCGAAGTGGATTTTCTGGAGCTACAGAAGCCCAATTGGCGCGCTCTCAACGGCGTTGGAAAGTAGACATCCTGGGCTTTCCAGCAATGTATGATAGTCCACACTTTGCCCAAGATTTGATGGCCCAAACCGGCGTTCAAAGTCACCCTCAGAATTCCCAGCGTTAAACGCCGGAACTGGCACCAAAGTGGGAGTTAAACGCCCAAACTGGCACAAAAGCTGGCGTTTAACTCCAAGAAGAGTCTCTACACGAAAATGCTTCAATGCTCAGCCCAAGCACACACCAAGTGGGCCCGGAAGTGGATTTTTATGTCATTTACTCACCTTTGTAATTCTTAAGCTACTAGTTCTCTATAAATAGGACCTTTTGCTATTGTAATTAAATATCTTGGTAGCTATCTTTTGATCACTTTAGATCTTAGATCATTGGGAGGCTGGCCTCACGGCCATGCCTAGACCTTGTTCTTATGTATTTTCAACGGTGGAGTTTCTACACACCATAGATTAAGGTGTGGAGCTCTGCTGTACCTCGAGTATTAATGCAATTACTATTGTTCTTCTATTCAATTCAGCTTGTTCTTATTCCAAGATATTCATTTGCACTCAAGAACATGATGAATGTGATGATTATGTGACACTCATCATCATTCTCACTTATGAACGAGTGACTGACAACCACTTCTGTTCTACAAGCAAACAAGGCTCTAATGTTTATCTCTTGGGTTCTTTAACCGGAATCTTCGTGGTATAAGCTAGAATTGATGGCGGCATTCAAGAGAATCCGGAAGGTCTAAACCTTGTCTGTGGTATTCTGAGTAGGATTCAATGATTGAATGACTGTGACGAGCTTCAAACTCGCGATTGTGGGGCGTTAGTGACAGACGCAAAAGAATCACTGGATTCTATTCCGACATGATCGAGAACCGACAGCTGGATAGCCGTGCCGTGACAGGGTGCGTTGAACATTTCCACTGAGAGGATGGGAGGTAACCACTGACAACGGTGAAACCCTTGCATACAGCTTGCCATGGAAAGGAGAAGAAGGATTGGATGAAGACAGTAGGAAAGCAGAGAGACGGAAGGGACAAAGCATCTCCATTCGCTTATCTGAAGTTCTCACCAATGAATTACATAAGTATCTCTATCTTTATCTTTATGTTTTATTCATATAACACCCATACCCATTTGAGTCTTCCTGACTAAGATTTACAAGGTGACCATAGCTTTCTTCATACCAACAGTCTCCGTGGGATCGACCCTTACTCGCGTAAGGTTTATTACTTGGACGACTCAGTGCACTTGCTGGTTAGTTGTGCGAAGTTGTGTTTATGCCATGGTATTGAACACCAAGTTTTTGGATTCATTACCGGGGAATTAATTTGAGTTGTGAAAAGTAGTGATCACAATTTCGTGCACCAAGTTTTTGGCGCCGTTGCCGGGGATTGTTGAGTTTGGACAACTGACGGTTCATCTTGTTGCTTAGATTAGGTGTTTTTCAGAGTTCTTAAGAATGAATTCTAGTGTTTCAAGGTGATGATCTTATCATCACCAAAGCTGATTGATTCTCATCAATTTAGCTCTTGAATGCAATGTCCTGCTGAAGCTTGGCTATCCATGTCTAATTCCTTTAGACTAAAGCTTTAGACTAACATTGCATGATTCCTGGAATTCTCATTAAGAATTTTGATATCTTTATTTTCTTTTCCACTTAATTTTCGAAAAATCCAAAAAAATTACAAAATCATAAAAACCAAAAATATTTTATGTTTCTTGTTTGATTCTAGTGTCTAATTTTAAGTTTGGTGTCTTGCATGCATTGTTTATTTGATCTTGGTTCTATTTTCAAGTCAATAATACAGGGAACTGAAGATTTAGTACATGCAGTAGATGAATTATACAGAAAAAGCTGGGCGTTCAAAACGCCCAGTGAAGAAGGAGAAACTGGCGTTTAAATGCCAGCCAGGGTGCCTGGCTGGGCGTTTAACGCCCAAAAGGGTAGAGCTTTGGGCGTTAAACGCCAGAATGTGCACCATTCTGGGTGTTTAACGCCAGGATGGCACAAGAGGGAAGATTTTGTTTTTAATGCAAATTTTTTTTCAAGTTTTCAAAGTTTTTCAAAATCAAATCTTTTTCAAATCATATCTTTTCAATCAAATCCTTTTCAAAATCAATTTCTTTCCTTTTTCAAAGATACTTGCTAACAATTAATGATTTGATTGAACATTTCAAGTATGTTGCCTTTTCTGTTGAGAAAGGTTTAATGTTTGAATCATATCTTTTCTTGTTAGGAAAGTCATTAATTTTTAAAATCAAATCTTTTTAAATTGTTTTTCAAATCATATCTTCTCAATCACATCTTTTTCAAAAAAAAAAAGTTTTCAATCATATCTTCTTCAAAATCTTTTTCAAAATGATTTTAAAATCTTTTTAATTAATTTTCGAAAAATCTCTTCCCCTCTTCTCACATCCTTCTATTTATGGAGTACCACTCCTCCTCAATGCACAATTCGAACTCTGTTCCGAGGGTTACCTGAAACGTGTAGCTCGGTCGTCTGGAGAGGCCCGAGGTGGGGGTTCAGGGACCCGAGCTTGATATGCAAAGTGGTTGGTGGTTGTACCTGCAATGACACTCCGATGCTTAAGTTAGCATGGGTCCAAGCAGATATGTGTAGATGTGGGATGAATTATACCTGGGTGCTCCAGTGTATTTATAATGGTGAGATGTGGCCTCCTGTGGATAAGATAAGTTAGTTATCTTATCTTATCTTTAAGTGAGGTTATCTTATCTTTCAAGGGAACCGCCTTTATCTTTCTGGGCTTTAGCTGCCTTTAGATTGGGCTGTGTCCCTTCGTTTTGGGCCTGCTTTGGGCTCCTTTGGCGAGTTGGCCGAGCTCTTTGAGGAGAGGTCGGGCATTTGGCCGAGCTCTTTGAGAAGAGGTCGGGCATTTGGCTGAGCTCTTTGAGAAGAGGTCGGATATTGGCCGAGCTCTTTGAGAAGAGGTCGGATATTGGCCGAGCTCTTTGAGAAGAGGTCGGATATTGGCCGAGCTCTTTAAGAAGAGGTCGGATAGCCTGACCTGAAGAGGTCGGTTGGCTTGTTGCTAAGCATCCCAGGTCGGACATCTTGACCCAGGGTATGAACAGTGCCCCTGCTTGAGTTCGATCTTTTCGTGAGATCATGTTTTTCAGAGCTTCGATCTCTTTGGAAGTCGTGCTCAAGCATCTGTCTGGCTTTGATTCTTCATTGCTTTGAAATCTTTTGCAGATTTTCTAGAGGTTTGGTACTTCACAGTCCGTCCTCTTTTGAGTAGTAGTGTGGGTTTTCTACCCTTGCCTTCTGGTTCACGCCTTGCTTTTGTGTTGACAACCCTCTGCTTTGGTGAAGTTATCCTTGCGGCTTGATATCCGGACTCTTAGTGACTTGTCTGATGACTTTTTAGTGTTCTTTGTATAGAACCTTTTTAGTCTCGGATGACGTACGTAGCCCTGTTTGAGATTGTGCCTTCTTTGAGTGGAGTTGTATCCCTTTTAGCTAAGCACTTTTGAGCCTTAAGGTTTTTTCTTTAACCTTTTGGCTTGTTCTTTTTTGAGATTGTACTTGCGCCTCTTCTTAGCTGACGTCGACCTGTACGACTTTGCCCCTGCTTGAGTTTGATCTTTCCGTGAGATCGTGCTCTCTTTGGGGGAAGTCGTACTCAAGCATCCTGACTTTGGTCGATCTTGAGTAGTTTTATCTTGTGCGAGTTTGGCATTGCCTTTTTTAGTTTTGTTGAGAGGTCTTTTCAGCCTTCTTCCGACTTGTTTGTCTTCACTGTTCGGGCTTTTTAGTCATAATCCAACAACTTTTTAGGTATAGTTCCTGATGGGAAACCTTTTATAGTCTGTTTGGATGACTTTTTAGCGCCGTTTTGATTTGTGCTTTTGCCTTTTAAGTAGTGTCTTTTTTCAAGACTTCGTACCTTTTAGCAAAGCATTCCTGGCATTCCTCTGTCCGTTGCGAGATGTCTTTGTCCCCTTTGTGGATCTTTGTAGAGTGTCGGTATGTTTGTCCGACCTCTTTTGATCACTGCCGGTTTTGTCCACTTTCTGCTTGGTTGAGGTGGTCCTTGGGGCTAACTTGTCCGACGACTTTTTAGTGTTCTTTGGTAGAACCTTTTTAGTTGGTCTGAACAATTTTGATAGCCTTGTCATGGAGCCGTGGCTTTTTGGGCAAAGCTATGTCCCTTTTAGCGCACGCTTTTCGTTGGTCCAATTTCTCGTGTCGACGAGCTGTAGCTTTCGTTGGTCCGACTTCTTGTCGGTCCAAGCTGTGGTTTTCGTTGGTCCGACTTCTTCTTGTCGGTCCAAGCTGTAGCTTTTGTTGGTCCGACTTTTTCTTGTTGTTCCAAGCTGTAGCTTTGGGCCGACTTCTTCATGTCGGTCGCTTCTAAGTTATTTCTAGTAATCCTCTTTATTGGACCTCTGTCAGGTCTCTTTCAGGGATTACTTTTTATAACTTTTTGTTTATGGGACGACTTCTTTACGTCAGTCCCTTCTCCAAGTTATTTTTGTAATCCTCTTTCTTGGACCTTTGTCAGATCTCTTTCAGGGATTACTTTTATAACTTGTCCGTTTGTAGGAGACCGACTTCTTTATGTCGATCTCTTCTAAGTTATTTCGTAACCCTCTTTCTTGGACCTTTGTCAGGTCTCTTTCAGGGATTACTTCTATAATTTTATTATTGTAGGAGACCGACTTCGTCATGTCGATCTCTTCTAAGTTATTTCATAATCCTCTTTCTTGGACCTTTGCCAGGTCTCTTTCAGGGATTACTTTTATAACTTATTTTTGTAGGAAACCGACTTCGTTAGGTCGATCTCTTCTAAGTTTATAGCAATTCCTCTTTTATAGGGTTGTCCAGACCTCTTTCCAGTTGGGTGCTATCTTTCCTTCTCCAGGTCGAGTTGTTCCGATATCATTTCGATTTAGGATAAGGTTGTTGTTGGCAAAGCTTCGCTGTACTACCTTCTGATTGTATCTTGAGGCCATTCGACGTTTTAACGCCTCTTCCTTGATCGGAGCTCTCTCTCGGACTCTTGGAAGTAGGTCGAGTTCTTTCCTTTGGATTTGGGAGTTGACCTCTTCATTGTAGAAGATCATTCTTGGGGGATCCTTCTTCGATCTCTACTGGATCATTGCCTCAATTTCGTAAATCAATCGGAAGGGTGATTCCCCCGTGGTGAAGTGTGGAGTTGTCCGATATGCCCATAGGACTTGTGGGAGCTCTTCAGCCCAAGCTCCCTTTGTGTCCTTTAGTCTCCGTTTTAACCTAGCTAGTATGACTTTGTTGGCAGCTTCTGCTTGTCCATTGGCTTGTGGGTGTTCTACGGATGTGAATTGGTGCTTTATTTTCAAGTTTAGCCACTCTTTTCTTGAAACCTGTGTCCGTGAATTGAGTGTCATTGTTTGTGGTGATGGAGTAAGAAACCCCAAACCTTGTAATAATGTTCTTGTACAAGAATTTCTGACTTCTTTGAGCAGTGGCATTAGCTAGGGGCTCTGCCTCAATCCATTTTGTGAAGTAATCCACCCCTACAATGAGGAACTTGACTTGTCCCGATCCTTGGAAAAATAGTCCGAGGAGGTCGAGTCCCCTCTTTGCGAACGGCCAAGGTGATGTTACACTGATGAGCTCCTCTGGTGGGGCAATGTGGAAGTTGGCATGCTTTTTGATGTAAAGCTTTGACTTTGTATTTGGGTTTTTGCTCTGTTGTTGCCTCCAAAGGGTGCCCTTGGACTTTTGTGTGAGTCCTGGGGTTTCCCTTTTACTGCCACGTCTGTCACTTTATGTTTTACTGTTATTGTCCGAGTTGTTTCCTTATTTGCCCGAGTTGTTTGGTAGTAATTCCATAGTCGACCTATGTCTTTGAGATGTCTACTAAGATCCCGGACAGCGTGTCTGATTAGCTGGATTTCATAGTTTAAATGCGTGTTACTGTGGCTGACCCTGAGTACATCCCTTATACCGCCTTCGAGACCGATTTGTTGTGGTCTTGTAATGTAGCTCGGATGAGGCTTCTGTTATTGCCCCTTGGTTGGCTAGTTTTGAAAATGCATCAGCTCGGGCATTCTGCTCTCAAGGTATGTGTCGGACCTCATATCCCCGAATTGTCCGAGCTGTTGGTGCTGGCTGGTTTTGAAAATGCATAAGCTCGGGCATTCTATGTGTCGGACTTCATTTTTCTCCGATTTGTCCGAGTTGTTGGTGCTGGCTGCATTAGCTCGGGCATTCTATGTGTCAGACTTCATTTTCCCCGATTTGTCCGAGCTATTTTCTGTTTTTGTCCAGAGTCCCCCGAATTGTCCGAGATGTTCTCTGGTTTTGTCCAAGGTCTCCCGAATTATCCGAGCTGTCCTCTGTAGGATTCTTCCAACTAAGTTTGTTTTCTGCAGGATGCCCTTTATTGGCTGGTTGGTTGGAACTCTAATAGTGTGAGCTTGAAAGTATGGGTGGAGTCGTCGAGAGGTGAGTATGAGGGTGTAGGCGAACTTTTTCTATCTGTTGATAGGTTAGTTCGGTCCCTTGTAAAGCTTTGCTGATGAAGTAGACGGGTTGTTTCCCACTTTCGTCTTCTCTGACTAGTGCTGAGGCTATTGCCTGACTTCCCACTGCGAGGTATAATGAGTTCTTCACTTTCCCGTGGTCTGGAAAGGATGGGTGGTTGCCCCAAGAATTTTGAAATCTCGGAAGGCTTGTTCGTACTCCGTTGTCCTTTTCAACTCGTCCGACCTCCTTGGTGTGAGGTAGACGTTCAACTCGTCCGACCTCTTTGGTGTGAGGTAGATGTTTAACTCGTTCGACCTCTTTGGTATGAGGTGGACCTTCGACTCGTCCGACCTCTTGGTTGTGAGGTGGACCTTCAACTCGTCCGACCTCTTCGGTGTGAGGTGGACCTTCGACTTGTCCGACCTCTTTGGTGTGAGGTGGAGCTTAAACTCGTTTGACCTCTTTGGTATGAGGTGGACCTTCAACTCGTCCGACCTCTTGGTTGTGAGGTGGACCTTCAACTTGTCCGACCTCTTCCGTGTGAGGTGGACCTTCAACTCGTCCGACCTCTTTGGTGTGAGGGGGACCTTCAACTCGCCCGACCTCTTCGGTGTGAGGTGGACCTTCAACTCGTCCGACCTCTTGGTTGTGAGGTGGACCTTCAACTCGTCCGACCTCTTTGGTGTGAGGTGGACCTTCAATTTGTCCGACCTCTTCCGTGTGAGGTGGACCTTCAACTCGTCCGACCTCTTTGGTGTGAGGGGGACCTTCAACTCGCCCGACCTCTTCGGTGTGAGGTGGACCTTCACCTTGTCCGACCTCTTTGTTGTGAGGTGGACCTTCAACTCGTCCGACCTCTTCGGTGTGAGGTGGACCTTCGACTTGTCCGACCTCTTTGGTGTGAGGTGGAGCTTAAACTCGTTCGACCTCTTTGGTATGAGGTGGACCTTCAACTCGTCCGACCTCTTGGTTGTGAGGTGGACCTTCAACTTGTCCGACCTCTTTGGTGTGAGGTGGACCTTCAATTTGTCCGACCTCTTCCGTGTGAGGTGGACCTTCAACTCGTCCGACCTCTTTGGTGTGAGGGGGACCTTCAACTCGCCCGACCTCTTCGGTGTGAGGAGGACCTTCACCATGTCCGACCTCTTTGTTGTGAGGCGGACCTTAATTCGCCCGACCTCTTCCGTGTGAGGTGGACCTTCAACTTGTCCGACCTCTTTGGTGTGAGGTGGAGCTTAAACTCGCCCGACATCTTCCGTGTGAGGTGGACCTTCAACTTGTCTGACCTCTTTGGTGTGAGGTGGAGCTTAAACTCGCCCGACCTCTTCGGTGTGAGGTGGACCTTCACCTTGTCCGACCTCTTTGTTGTGAGGTGGACCTTAATTCGCCCGACCTCTTCCGTGTGAGGTGGATCTTCAACTCGTCCGACCTCTTTGGTGTGAGGTGGACCTTCAACTCGCCCGACCTCTTCGGTGTGAGGTGGACCTTCAACTTGCCCAATTCTTCGTTATGAGGTGGGCCTTCAACTCGTCCGACCTCTTTCTCCTTTTTGCTTTTGATTGGGCGAGGTGGTGGGGTCTTCTCCGATTGATCTTCTCTTTTCTTGGACTCTTTATCCTTGTCCCGTGGTGGGTTAGGAGAATTCGGTTTTTTAGCTTTCTCCTAGTCGAGAGTTCTCTTCCATGTTGATGTATTTCTATTCCCGTTCCTGTACCTCGTTCAGAGATGTTGGGTGCCTCTTGGATATTGAGTGGCTGAGAGGTCCTTCTCTCAGGCCATTGATGAGTCCCATGATGGCCGCTTTTGTTGGAAGACTTTGTATGTCAAGGCATGCGTTGTTGAATCTTTCCATGTAGCTGTGAAGGCTTTTCTGATCTCCTTGTTTAATTCCCAGCAAGCTTGAAGTGTGTTTGGCTTTATCCTTCTGGATGGAGAACCTGGCGAGGAATCTTCTTAACAAGGTCGTCAAACTTGTGATGGATCTTGGAGACAAACTGTCGAAGCACCATATTGCTGTCTTCGTTAGAGTAGTCGGGAAGACTTTGCATCGAATGGCGTCCGATGTGTCGGTGAGGTACATTCTTCTGAAATTACTGAGATGATGGCTTGGATCCAATGTGCCGCCGTACGGGATCATGTCGGGAGCCTTGAAGTCCTTTGGGACTTTAGCTTTCATGATATCTTTGGTGAATGGGTCTTGATCTTTGTAGGGGCTGTCTTCGTGACCGGATCGAGTTGTTTTGGCCTTGAGATCTGCTTCGAGTTTTAGGAGCTTGTCCTTTAACTCGTGGCATCACCTAACTTCCCTTCGTAGGTCTCTCTCAGCTTCTTGTTGATGTTCCACCTTTTTTTTCGAGTTGCTTTAAGCGATCTTGAAGTGCCTCCATAGCCTCCTCTTTTGGCGAATTCTCGCCTTTGGTGGGTTGAAGAGTATCTTTTGGTGTAGTATCCGCGTCTTTATGCGGTGTTCTATCCTCTAGATCTGAATTATGGTCGTTGTCATGGTTGTCCGCCATGGTGATGGGATGACTTCCAGGTTCCCCGGCAACGGCGCCAATGTTCCGAGGGTTACCTGAAACGTGTAGCTCGGTCGTCTGGAGAGGCCCGAGGTGGGGGTTCAGGGACCCGAGCTTGATATGCAAAGTGGTTGGTGGTTGTACCTGCAATGACACTCCGATGCTTAAGTTAGCATGGGTCCAAGCAGATATGTGTAGATGTGGGATGAATTATACCTGGGTGCTCCAGTGTATTTATAATGGTGAGATGTGGCCTCCTGTGGATAAGATAAGTTAGTTATCTTATCTTATCTTTAAGTGAGGTTATCTTATCTTTCAAGGGAACCGCCTTTATCTTTCTGGGCTTTAGCTGCCTTTAGATTGGGCTGTGTCCCTTCGTTTTGGGCCTGCTTTGGGCTCCTTTGGCGAGTTGGCCGAGCTCTTTGAGGAGAGGTCGGGCATTTGGCCGAGCTCTTTGAGAAGAGGTCGGGCATTTGGCTGAGCTCTTTGAGAAGAGGTCGGATATTGGCCGAGCTCTTTGAGAAGAGGTCGGATATTGGCCGAGCTCTTTGAGAAGAGGTCGGATATTGGCCGAGCTCTTTAAGAAGAGGTCGGATAGCCTGACCTGAAGAGGTCGGTTGGCTTGTTGCTAAGCATCCCAGGTCGGACATCTTGACCCAGGGTATGAACAAACTCTATCTCACTAAGTTCGAATTCTTCTACCTCTTCCTTCTATTTTTCTGTACCTCTGACACCTCAAGGGATCTCTATACTGTGACATAGAGGATTCCATATTTTCTTGTTCTCTTCTCTTTCATATGAGCAGGAGCAAAGACAAAAGCATTCTTGTTGAGGCTGACCCTGAACCTGAAAGGACCTTGAAGTGAAAGCTAAGAGAAGCTAAGGCACAACTCTCTGTAGAGGACCTAACAGAAATCTTCAAAGAAGAACAACCCATGGCAGCCGAAAACAACAACAATGCAAACAATGCAAGGAAGGTGCTGGGTGACTTTACTGCACCTACTCTCGACTTCTATGGGAGAAGCATCTCTATCCATGCCATTGGAGCAAACAACTTTGAGCTTAAGCCTCAATTAGTTTCTCTGATGCAACAGAATTGCAAGTTCCATGGACTTCCATTGGAAGATCCTAATCAGTTCTTAGCTGAATTCTTGCAAATCTGTGACATTGTCAAGACTAATGGGGTTGACCCTGAGGTCTATAGACTTATGCTATTCCCCTTTGCTGTAAGAGACAGAGCTAGAATATGGTTGGACTTACAACCTAAAGACAGCCTGAACTCTTGGGAAAAGCTAGTCAATGCCTTCTTGGCAAAGTTCTTTCCACCTCAAAAATTAAGTAAGCTTAGAGTGGAAGTCCAAACCTTCAGACAGAAGGAAGGAGAATCCCTCTATGAAGCTTGGGAAAGATACAAACAATTGATCAGAAAATGTCCTTCTGACATGCTTTTTGAATGGAGCATCATAGGTATTTTCTATGATGGTCTGTCTGAACTGTCCAAGATGTCTTTGGATAGCTCTGCTGGAGGAACTCTTCATCTGAAGAAGACGCCTACAGAAGCTCAAGAGCTCATTGAAATGGTTGCAAATAACCAATTCATGTACACTTCTGAAAGGAATCCTGTGAACAATGGGACAAATCAGAAGAAAGGAGTTCTTGAGATTGATACTCTGAATGCCATATTGGCTCAGAACAAGATATTGACTCAGCAAGTCAATTTGATTTCTCAAAGTCTGTCTGGAATGCAAAATGCGCCAGGCAGTACTAAGAATGCTTCATCTGAAGAAGAAACTTATGATCCTGAGAACCCTTCAATGGAAGAGGTGAATTACATGGGAGAACCTTATGGAAACACCTATAACTCTTGATGGAGAAATCATCCAAATAACTCATGGAAGGATCAACAGAGACCTCAACAAGGTTTCAACAATAATAATGGTGGAAGAAACAGGTTTAGCAATAGCAAGCCTTTTCCATCATCTTCTCAGCAACTGACAGAGAATTCTAAGCAGAACCATTCTGACTTAGCAACCATGGTCTCTGATCTAATCAACACCACTCAAAGTTTCATGACTGAAACAAGGTCCTCCATTAGAAACTTGGAGGCACAAGTGGGACAGCTGAGCAAGAAAATTACTGAACTCCCTCCTAGTACTCTTCCAAGCAATACAGAAGAAAATCCAAAAGGAGAGTGCAAGGCCATCAACATGGCCAAATTTGGAGAGGAGGAAGAGGCAGTGAACGCCACTGAGGAAGACCTCAATGGGCGTCCACTGATCTCCAATGAGTTCCCTAATGAGAAACCATGGAAATCTGATGCTCAAAATGAGACCATAGAGATTCCATTAGACTTACTTCTGCCATTCATGAGCTCTAATGAGTATTCTTCCTCTGAAGAGGATGAGTATGTCACTGAAGAGCAAGTTGCTAAATACCTTGGAGCAATCATGAAGCTAAATGATAAGTTATTTGGTAATGAGACTTGGGAGAACGAATCTCCTTTGCTCACCAAAGAACTGGATAACTTGTCTAGGCAGAAATTACCTCAAAAGAGACAAGATCCTGGGAAGTTTTCAATACCTTGTACCATGGGCACCATGACCTTCAAGAAGGCTCTGTGTGACTTAGGGTCAAGTATAAACCTCATGCCTCTCTCTGTAATGGAGAAGCTAGGGATCTTTGAGGTACAAGCTGCAAGAATCTCACTAGAGATGGCAGACAATTCAAGAAAACAAGCTTGTGGACTTGTAGAGGATGTTTTGGTGAAGATTGAAGACCATTACATCCCTGCTGATTTCATAGTCCTAGAGACTGGGAAGTGTATGGATGAATCCATCATCCTTGGCAGACCCTTCCTAGCCACAGCAAAGGCTGTAATTGATGTTGATAGAGGTGAACTGATCATTCAAGTGAATGAAGAATCCTTTGTGTTTAAGGCTCAAGGATATCCCTCTGTCACCATGGAGAGGAAGCATGAAGAGCTTCTCTCAAAACAGAGTTAAACAGAGCCCCCACAGTCAAACTCTAAGTTTGGTGTTGGGAGGCCACAACCAAACTCTAAGTTTGGTGTTGAACCCCCACATTCAAACTCTAAGTTTGGTGTTGGGAGGTTCCAACATTGCTCTGAGTATCTGCGAGGCTCCATGAGAGCCCTCTGTCAAGCTACTGACATTAAAGAAGCGCTTGTTGGGAGGCAACCCAATGTTATATTTATCTATTTCCCTTTGTTATTTTATGTTTTCTGTAGGTTGATGATCATGAGAAGTCACAAAATCAATTGAAAAAGCAAAAACAGAATGAAAAACAGAAAGAAAAACAGCACACCCTGGAGGAGAACTTGCTGGCGTTTAAACACCAGTGAGGCTAGCAGATGGACGTTTAACGCCCAGTCTGGCACCATTCTGGGCGTTTAACGCCAGAAAGGGGCACCAGACTGGCGTTAAACGCCAGAAAAGGGCAAGCACTTGGCGTTAAACGCCATAAATGGGCACCAGCCCGGCGTTTAACGCCAGAATTGGCAAAAGGGTGCATTTTTGCACGCCACTTGGTGCAGGGTTGAATTTTCCTTGACACCTCAGGATCTGTGGACCCCACAGGATCCCCACCTACCCCACCACTATCCCTCTTCTTCTTCACCCATTCACCAATCACCTCAACACCTCTTCCCCAAAAACTTTTCACCTATCAAATCCCATCTTTCTCTTCACCACTCACATCCATCCTTCATAATATCCCACCTACCTCACCATTCAAATTCAAACCACTTTCCTCCCAAACCCACCCATAATGGCCGAACCCTACCCCTCTCTTCACCCCTATATAAACCCATCTTCACTCCTTTATTTTCACACACCCTACACACTACTTCTTCCCCTTTTGGCCGAACCACAAAGCCATCTCCCTCTCCTCTATTTCTTCTTCTTCTACTCTCTTCTTTCTTCTTTTGCTCGAGGACGAGCAAACCTTTTAAGTTTGGTGTGGTTAAAGCATTGCTTTTTGTTTTTCCATAACCATTTATGGCATCCAAGGCCGGAGAAACCTCTAGAAAAAGGAAAGGAAAGGCAAAAGCTTCCACCTCCGAGTCATGGGAGATGGAGAGATTCATCTCAAGGGTGCATCAAGACCACTTCTATGAAGTTGTGGCCTTGAAGAAGGTGATCCCCGAGGTCCCTTTCAAACTCAAAAAGAGTGAATATCCGGAGATCCGACATGAGATTCGAAGAAGAGGTTGGGAAGTTCTTACCAACCCCATTCAACTAGTGGGAATCTTAATGGTTCAAGAGTTCTATGCCAATGCATGGATCACCAAGAACCATGATCAAAGTGTGAACCCGGAGCCAAAGAATTGGCTTACAATGGTTCGGGGGAAATACTTAGATTTTAGTCCGGAAAATGTAAGGTTGGCATTTAATTTGCCCATGATGCAAGGAGATGAACACCCTTACACTAGAAGGGTCAACTTTGATCAAAGGTTGGACCAAGTCCTCACTGACATTTGTGAAGAGGGCACCCAATGGAAGAGAGATTCAAGAGGGAAGCCGGTTCAACTGAGAAGGCACGACCTCAAGCCCATGGCTAGAGGATGGTTGGAGTTTATCCAACGCTCAATCATTCCCACTAGCAACCGGTCCGAAGTTACTCTAGACCGGGCCATCATGATTCATAGTATCATGATTGGAGAGGAAGTGGAAGTTCATGAGGTTATAGCCCAAGAACTCTATAAGGTGGCGGACAAGTCCTCTACCTTGGCAAGGTTAGCCTTTCCTCATCTCATTTGTCACCTCTGTTATTCAGTTGGAGTGGACATAGAAGGAGACATCCTCATTGATGAGGACAAGCCCATCACTAAGAAAAGGATGGAGCAAACAAGAGATCCTACTCATCATGAAATCCTTGAGATGCCTCAAGGGATGCACTTTCCTCCACAAAACTATTGGGAGCAAATCAACACCTCCCTAGGAGAATTGAGTTCCAACATGGGACAACTAAGGGTGGAGCACCAAGAACATTCCATCCTCCTCCATGAAATTAGAGAAGATCAAAGAATCATGAGAGAGGAGCAACAAAGGCAAGGAAGAGATATTGAGGAACTCAAGCACTCCATAGGATCTTCAAGAGGAAGAACAAGCCGCCATCACTAAGGTGGACCCGTTCTTTAATCTCCTTGTTCTTTATTTTCTTGTTTTTCGAATTTTCATGCTTATGTTTATCCATGTTTGTGTCTTATGATCATTAGTATCTTAGTATCTATGCCTTAAAGTTATGAATGTCCTATGAATCCATCACCTCTCTTAAATAAACAATGTTCTTAATTGAAAAAGAGAAGAATTGCATGAATTTTGAATTTTATAACAGATTAATTATTTTGATGTGGTGGCAACACTTTTGTTTTCTGAATGTATGCTTGAACAGTGCATATGTCTTTTGAATTTGTGGTTCATGAATGTTGGCTCTTGAAAGAATGATGAAAAAGGAGACATGTTACTGAGGATCTGAAAAATCATAAAAATGATTCTTGAAGCAAGAAAAAGCAGTGAATATAAAAAAAAAAGAGAAAAAAAGGAAGCGAAAAAAAAAAGAAAAAACGAAAAAAAGAAAGAGAAAAAGAAAGAAAAAGAAAGAAATAAAGTTGTGATCCAAGGCAAAAAGAGTGTGCTTAAGAACACTGGACACCTCTAATTGGGGACTCTAGCAAAGCTGAGTCACAATCTGAAAAGGTTCACCCAATTATGTGTCTGTGGCATGCATGTATCCGGTGGTAATACTGGAAGACAGAGTGCTTTGGGCCACGGCCAAGACTCATAAAGTAGATGTGTTCAAGAATCATCATACTTAACTAGGAGAATCAATAACACTATCTGGATTCTGAATTCCTAAAGAAGCCAATCATTCTGAATTCCAAAGGATAGAGTGAGATGCCAAAACTGTTCAGAGGCAAAAAGCTAAAAGCCCCGCTCATCTAATTAATACTGATCTTCATAGATGTTTTTGGAATTCATTGCCTATTCTCTTCTTTTTATCTTATTTGATTTTCAGTTGCTTGGGGACAAGCAACAATTTAAGTTTGGTGTTGTGATGAGCGGATAATTTGTACGCTTTTTGGCATTGTTTTTAGTATGTTTTTAGTATATTTTAGTTAGTTTTTAGTATATTTTTATTAGTTTTTAGTTAAAATTCACTTTTCTGGACTTTACTATGAGTTTGTGTGTTTTTCTGTGATTTCAGGTATTTTCTGGCTGAAATTGAGGGACCTGAGCAAAAATCTGATTCAGAGACTGAAAAGGACTGCAGATGCTGTTGGATTCTGACCTCCCTGTACTCGAAGTGGATTTTCTGGAGCTACAGAAGCCCAATTGGCGCGCTCTCAACGGCGTTGGAAAGTAGACATCCTGGGCTTTCCAGCAATGTATGATAGTCCACACTTTGCCCAAGATTTGATGGCCCAAACCGGCGTTCAAAGTCACCCTCAGAATTCCCAGCGTTAAACGCCGGAACTGGCACCAAAGTGGGAGTTAAACGCCCAAACTGGCACAAAAGCTGGCGTTTAACTCCAAGAAGAGTCTCTACACGAAAATGCTTCAATGCTCAGCCCAAGCACACACCAAGTGGGCCCGGAAGTGGATTTTTATGTCATTTACTCACCTTTGTAATTCTTAAGCTACTAGTTCTCTATAAATAGGACCTTTTGCTATTGTAATTAAATATCTTGGTAGCTATCTTTTGATCACTTTAGATCTTAGATCATTGGGAGGCTGGCCTCACGGCCATGCCTAGACCTTGTTCTTATGTATTTTCAACGGTGGAGTTTCTACACACCATAGATTAAGGTGTGGAGCTCTGCTGTACCTCGAGTATTAATGCAATTACTATTGTTCTTCTATTCAATTCAGCTTGTTCTTATTCCAAGATATTCATTTGCACTCAAGAACATGATGAATGTGATGATTATGTGACACTCATCATCATTCTCACTTATGAACGAGTGACTGACAACCACTTCTGTTCTACAAGCAAACAAGGCTCTAATGTTTATCTCTTGGGTTCTTTAACCGGAATCTTCGTGGTATAAGCTAGAATTGATGGCGGCATTCAAGAGAATCCGGAAGGTCTAAACCTTGTCTGTGGTATTCTGAGTAGGATTCAATGATTGAATGACTGTGACGAGCTTCAAACTCGCGATTGTGGGGCGTTAGTGACAGACGCAAAAGAATCACTGGATTCTATTCCGACATGATCGAGAACCGACAGCTAGATAGCCGTGCCGTGACAGGGTGCGTTGAACATTTCCACTGAGAGGATGGGAGGTAGCCACTGACAACGGTGAAACCCTTGCATACAGCTTGCCATGGAAAGGAGAAGAAGGATTGGATGAAGACAGTAGGAAAGCAGAGAGACGGAAGGGACAAAGCATCTCCATTCGCTTATCTGAAGTTCTCACCAATGAATTACATAAGTATCTCTATCTTTATCTTTATCTTTTATTCATATAACACCCATACCCATTTGAGTCTGCCTGACTAAGATTTACAAGGTGACCATAGCTTGCTTCATACCAACAGTCTCCGTGGGATCGACCCTTACTCGCGTAAGGTTTATTACTTGGACGACCCAGTGCACTTGCTGGTTAGTTGTGCGAGGTTGTGTTTATGCCATGGTATTGAACACCAAGTTTTTGGATTCATTACCGGGGAATTAATTTGAGTTGTGAAAAGTAGTGATCACAATTTCGTGCACCACTAATCATAACAATAATTAACAAGAGCTTATATTATTTCGTCAACTCTAACAATGGAAGGTGTAGTATTGTCTTCCATGAGAGAAAGTCAAATAAGACTAGTTAATCTCAATCCAAAAGTTCTAATCACCTTACTAATTGAATTAGCAAGAGGTTAGAGTCAATGAAAATAATATTAACTAACAACTCTAGATCAACAATCTAAATTGGGTATTAATGACTCAAGATTGCCCAATTTCTCTTTCTAAGCCAAGAATGCTCAAAAAGCTACTCTAACATCCAACCAAGCATTTTGTCAAAAACTTGGAAGGCATAAAAGAAAAGCATGATAAAATTGCAAGAAATAGTAAATCTACAACTACCCAATGCAAGAAAAGTAAGATCAACAAATCAATTCAACAATAAAAGGAACATAAAACATCAATTGCATTATAGGAGATCCAAATCCAACATAAGCATTCATAAAACTAAAGAGAGGCAAAAAAAAAAAGAAAATCAACACTACAAATATGAGAAGGAAAGTGTAGAAGCAAGAAATTGTAAAGGAAACAAGATGAGAACAAAAATTAAACCCTAGATCTAAGATGCAATTAAACCTAAGAACCCTAATTCTAGAGAGAAAAGGGAGCTTCTCTCTCTAGAAAACTAACTAAAGGCTCCTCATGACTAATCTAAGTGCTCCCGCCTTTGCCCAAAATTGAATTCTTTATGAAATAGCCTCAGAAACGAGTTGGATTTGGACCTGGAAAGCTCAGAAATCACCCCTAACGAATTCACTTTAAGTGAGTCACGTGATACTCGTCACGCGTGCGCGTGGACAACGCGTGCGCATCGCTGGCTAATTTCCTCCTCACGTGTACGCGTAGGTGGCACGTGGGCATGGCTTGCAAATCCTCGACTCACGCGTCCGCGTGGGTGACACGTGTGCGTGGGTTTCAATTCTCCAAATTCTCATTTCTTCATGAATTCTCCACTTTGCATACTTTTCTCTTCACTTTTTCCATCCAATACTTGCCTTATGATCCTGAAATCACTCAACAAACACAACAAGGCATCGAATGGAATTAAGGTGAATTAAAATTGCCAATTTTAAGGCCTAAAAAGTATGTTTTTACACTTAAGCACAAATTAACGGAGAATTACAAAACCATGCTATTTCCTTGAATAAATGTGAGATAAGTTGATAAAATTTCTCAAATTAAGCACAAGATAAACCACAAAATTGGGGTTTATCAGTCCCAGATCCTTCATATCAAACTCCCTAGCCAATTGAGCCTTTAATTCCTGAAGACAATCTTTGTTGGGGCCTATCACCAATATGTCATCCACGTACAACAGCAGAGTGATGAAATCATCATTACTAGACCTCTTGTAATAAGCACAATGGTCTGACTGAAGTCTGTTGTAATCAAGGCTAATAATGAATGAATCAAATCTCTTGTACCAACATCTCGGCGCCTGCTTTAAGCCGTACATAGATTTGGTTAACTTGCAACCTAAGTTTTCTTTTCCTGATTCTTCAAAGCCTTCTGGTTGGAGCATATATATTTTTTCTTCAAGTTTACCATGAAAAAGGCAGTCTTTACATCTAATTGTTCTAGATGCAAGTCATACACAACACATATAGCAAGAACTACTCTTATTGTAGAAATTCTAACGACTGGAGAAAAGTTTTCATTAAAATCAATACCTTCTTTCTGAGCAAATCCTTTCACCACCAATCTTGCATGATAACATTCTATCTGGTCGTGATTGTCACGCTTCATTTTGTAAACCCATTTGTTACCAATTGCTTTCCTTCTGTCCGGGAGTGGGATAAGCTCCCACATCTTGTTTCTATGTAGTGCTTCCATTTTTTCTTGCATGGCTGTCATCCATAAAGAAGAATCTGGACTTTCAATAGCCTCTCGAAAGGTTGATGGTTCTCCATCTTCAGTAACAAAACAATATAAATCATGGCAAGTTATGACATAGTTGGCTTGCCATAATGGTTTTCTCAATTTACATGTTGTTTTGCGAGATTCAGCTGGTTCTTGTACAACTTGCTCAGGTTATGCTTTAGAAGAGTCATTTTCTCTAGACTTATTAGTCATGTATATTAAAGTAATTTCTTCAGTGCTCTTGTTATTTTCTTGCTCCTTTTGCAACTCGTTTTCAACAAATATAACATCTCTACTAACAATAACTCTGTGGGCAGTGGGGTCCCACAGACGATACCCCTTTACATTGTCAGCATAGCCCAAGAAGATACACTTTCTTGATTTAGGATCAAGCTTTGTTTTTTCCTGGGTATTGAACATCACATAAACAGGACATCCAAACATATGGAGAGAAGAATAATCAGGTGGCTTACCTTGCCATATCTCCATTGGAGTTTTCAACCCAATTGCTGTTGGTGGCGATCTATTAATCATGTAGCAGGCTGTTTTGACTGCTTCTGCCTAAAACGATTTGGCTAATCTTGTAGTTCACAATATAGCTTGAGTTCTTTATAAAAGACTTCTGTTCATCCGCTCTGCAACACCATTTTGCTGAGGTATATATGCAACTGTGAATTGCCTCTTAATAACCTCGTGCTTGCAAAATGCAATGAAATCACCATCAGTGTATTCTCCTGCATTGTCTGTCTTCAATCACTTTATTTTCTTCCCAGTTTCAAGTTCTGTTCGTGCTTTAAACTTCTTGAATACTGAAAACTCATCTGACTTCTTCTTGATGGGGAATACCCACACTATTCGTGAGTAATCATCTATGAAGGAGACAAAATATTTTGCTCCTCCTAGTGATAATTCTGGCGATTTCTACAGATCAGAATGAATCAAGTCTAGTATGTGCTTGCTTCTAACAGTTGACCTTTCAAACTTCAATCTATGCTGCTTGCTTATCACACAGTGCTCACAGAAAGGTAGATTCACCATTTTGAGCCTTAGAAGGAGATTACGTTCTACAAGAACCTGTAGACCACGTTCTGACATATGGTCTAATTTGTGATGTGATGAGCGGATAATTTATACGCTTTTTGGCATTGTTTTTAGTATGTTTTTAATATGTTTTAGTTAGTTTTTAGTATATTTTTATTAGTTTTTAATTAAAATTCAATTTTCTGGACTTTACTATGAGTTTGTGTGTTTTTCTGTGATTTCAGGTATTTTCTGGCTGAAATTGAGGGACCTGAGCAAAAATCTAATTCAGAGACTGAAAAGGACTGCAGATGCTGTTGGATTCTGACCTCCCTGCACTCGAAGTAGATTTTCTGGAGCTACAGAAGCCCAATTGGCGCGCTCTCAACGGCGTTGGAAAGTAGACATCCTGGGCTTTCCAGCAATATATGATAGTCCATACTTTGCCCAAGATTTGATGGCCCAAACCGGCATTCAAAGTCACCCTCAGAATTCCCAGCGTTAAACGCCGGGACTGGCACCAAAATGGGAGTTAAACGCCCAAACTGGCATAAAAGCTGGCGTTTAACTCCAAGAAGAGTCTCTACACGAAAAATGCTTCATTGCTCAGCCCAAGCACACACCAAGTGGGCCCGGAAGTGGATTTTTATGTCATTTACTCATCTTTGTAAACCTTAGGCTACTAGTTTCCTATAAGTAGGACCTTTTACTATTGTATTTTCATCTTCTGATCTTTGGAACCTTTTTCTTTAGATCTTTTGATCACTTTGGGAGGCTGGCCATTCGGCCATGCCTAGACCTTGTTCTTATGTAGTTTCAACGGTGGAGTTTCTACACACCATAGATTAAGGTGTGGAGCTCTGCTGTACCTCGAGTATTAATGCAATTACTATTGTTCTTCTATTCAATTCCGCTTGTTCTTTGTCCAAGATATTCATTTGCACTCAAGAACTTGATGAATGTGATGATTATGTGACACTCATCATCATTCTCACTTATGAACAAGTGACTGACAACCACTCTGTTCTACAAGCAACAAGGCTCTAATGTTTATCTCTTGGATTCCTGATACACGATGCATGGTTGATCGCCTGACAACCGAGTGCTCGCCTGACAAACGAGCCAGCCATTCCGTGAGATCAGAGTCTTCGTGGTATAGGCAAGAACTGATGGCGGCATTCAAGAGAATCCGGAAGGTCTAACCTTGTCTGTGGTATTCTGAGTAGGATTCAATGATTGAATGACTGTGACGTGCTTCAAACTCCTGAGGGCGGGGCGTTAGTGACAGTCGCAAAAGAATCACTGGATTTTATTCCGGCCTGATCGAGAACCGACAGATGGATAGCCGTGCCGTGACAGGGTGCGTTGAACATTTCCACTGAGAGGATGGGAGGTAGCCACTGACAACGGTGAAACCCTTGCATAAGCTTGCCATGGAAATGAGTAAGAAGAATTGGATGAAGACAGTAGGAAAGCAGAGAGACGGAAGGGAAAGCATCTTCATACGCTTATCTGAAGCTCTCACCAATGATATGCATAAGTATCTCTATCTTTATCTTTATGTTTTATTCATATATCATCTATACCCATTTGAGTCTGCCTGACTAAGATTTACAAGGTGACCATAGCTTGCTTCATACCAACAATCTCCGTGGGATCGACCCTTACTCGCGTAAGGTTTATTACTTGGACGACCCAGTGCACCTGCTGGTTAGTTGTGCGAAGTTGTAGTGATCACGATTTCGCGCACCAAGTTTTTGGCGCCGTTGCCGGGGATTGTTTCGTGTATGGACAACTGACGGTTCATCTTGTTGCTTAGATTAGGTATTTTTCAGAATTCTTAAGAATGAGTTCTAGAGTTTCATGATGATCTGTTGAAATCTGGCTGGCTGAGAAGCCATGTCTAATCTTATTGGACCGAGGTTTCAACTGATCATCACAAGAGCTTGTTGATCTCTATCAATCTTGCTATTGGAGCAATGATCTGCTAAGGCTTGGCTGGCCATTGGCCATGTCTAGTGTTTTGGACCGAAGCTTTCTTTGAAAGCTTGGCTGGCTGTGAAGCCATGTCTAATTCCTGGACCGGAGTCTTAGACTAGCATTGCAATGATTCCTGGAATTCAAATTGAGAATTCTGAAACCTTCATTTTATATTTTCATATAATTTTCGAAAAAACACAAAAAAATTTCAAAATCATAAAAACCAAAAATATTTTATGTTTCTTGTTTGAGTCTAGTGTCAAATTTTAAGTTTGGTGTCTTGCATGCATTGTTTATTTGATCTTGGTTCTATTTTCAAGTCAATAGTACAGGGAACTGAAGATTCAGAACATGCAGCAGAGGAATTACACAGAAAAAGCTGGGCGTTCAAAACGCCTAGTGAAGAAGGACAGACTGGCGTTTAAACGCCAGCCAGGGTGCCTGGTTGGGCGTTTAACGCCCAAAAAGGTAGTGCATTGGGCGTTAAACGCCAGAATGTGCACCATTCTGGGCGTTTAACGCCAGGATGGCACAAGGGGGAGGATTTTGTTTTCAAATCAATTTTTTTCAAGTTTTCAAAGTTTTTCAAAATCAAATCTTTTTCAAATCATATCTTTTCAATCAAATGTTTTCAAAATCAATTTCTTTCCTTTTTCAAAGATACTTGCTATCAATTAATGATTTGATTCAACATTTCAAGTATGTTGCCTTTTCCGTTGAGAAAGGTTTAATGTTTGAATCATATCTTTTCTTGTTAGGCAAGTCATTAATTTTTAAAATCAAATCTTTTTAAAATGTTTTTCAAATCATATCTTCTCAATCACATCTTTTTAAAAGCATAACTTTTCAATCATATCTTTTTAATCACATCTTTTTCAAAATAGTTTTCAATCATATCTTTTTAACTTCTAATTTCAAAATCTTTTTCAAAAATTACTTGATTTCTTTCCCACTCTTGGTTTTCGAAAATCAATTAAAAGTTTTTCAAAATGTTTTTTAAAATCTTTTTAATTTAATTTTCGAAAGTTCTTCCTCTCTTCTCACATCCTTCTATTTATGGAGTACCACTCCTCCTCAATGCACAATTCGAACTATATCCCACTAAGTTCGAATTCTCTACTTCTTCCTTCTAATTTTCTGTTCCTCTGACACCTCAAGGAATCTCTATACTGTGACTTAGAGGATTCCATATTTTCTTGTTCTCTTCTCTTTCATATGAGCAGGAACAAAGACAAAGGCATTCTTGTTGAAGCTGACCCTGAACCTAAAAGGACCTTGAAGCGAAAGCTAAGAGAAGCTAAAGCACAATTCTCTGTAGAAGACCTAACAGAAATCTTCAAAGAAGAAGAACCCATGGCAGCCGAAAACAACAACAATGCCAACAATGCAAGGAAGGTGCTGGGTGACTTTACTGCACCTACTCCCGACTTCTATGGGAGAAGCATATCTATCCCTGCCATTGGAGCAAACAACATTGAGCTTAAGCCTCAATTAGTTTCTCTAATGCAACAGAATTGCAAGTTCCATGGACTTCCATTGGAAGATCCTCATCAGTTCTTAGCTGAATTCTTGCAAATCTGTGACACTGTCAAGACTAATGGGGTAGACCCTGAGGTCTACAGACTTATGCTATTCCCTTTTGCTGTAAGAGACAGAGCTAGGACATGGTTGGACTCACAACCTAAAGAAAGCATGGACTCATGGGAAAAGCTAGTCAATGCCTTCTTGGCAAAGTTCTTTCCACCTCAAAAATTGAGTAAGCTTAGAGTGGAAGTCCAAACCTTCAGACAGAAGGATGGAGAATCCCTCTATGAAGCTTGGGAAAGATACAAACAATTGATCAGAAAATGTCCTTCTGAATGGAGCATCATAGGTATTTTCTATGATGGTCTCTCTGAACTATCCAAGATGTCTTTGGATAGCTCTGCTGGAGGATCTCTTCATCTGAAGAAGACGCCTACAGAAGCTCAAGAGCTAATTGAAATGGTTACAAATAACCAATTCATGTACACTTCTGAAAGGAATCCTGTGAACAATGGGACAAATCAGAAGAAAGGAGTTCTTGAGATTGATACTCTGAATGCCATTCTGGCTCAGAACAAGATACTGACTCAACAAGTCAATTTGATTTCTCAAAGTCTGTCTGGAATGCAAAATGCACCAAGCAGTACTAAGGATGCTTCATCTGAAGAAGAAGCTTATGATCCTGAGAACCCTTCAATGGAAGAGGTGAATTACCTAGGAGAACCCTATGGAAACACCTATAATTCTTCATGGAGAAATCATCCAAATTTTTCATGGAAGGATCAACAGAGACCTCAACAAGGTTTCAACAACAATAATGGTGGAAGAAACAGGTTTAGCAATGGCAAGCCTTTTCCATCATCTTCTCAGCAACAGACAGAGAATTCTAAGCAGAACCCCTCTGACTTAGCAACCATGGTCTCTGATCTAATCAAAACCACTCAAAGTTTCATGACTGAAATAAGGTCCTCCATTAGGAATTTAGAGGCACAAGTGGGACAGCTGAGCAAGAAAATTACTGAACTCCCTCCTAGTACTCTTCCAAGCAATACAGAAGAAAATCCAAAAGGAGAGTGCAAGGCCATCAACATGGCCGAATTTGGAGAGGAGGGAGAGGAAGTGAACGCCACTGAGGAAGACCTCAATGGGCGTGCACTGACCTCCACTGAGTTGCCCAATGAGGAACCATGGGAATCTGAGACTCAAAATGAGACCATAGAGATTCCATTGGACTTACTTCTGCCCTTCATGAGCTCTGATGAGTATTCTTCCTCTGAAGAGGATGAGTATGTCACTGAAGAGCAAGTTGCTAAATACCTTGGAGCAATCATGAAGCTAAATGACAAGTTATTTGGAAATGAGACTTGGGAGGATGAACCCCCTTTGCTCACCAAAGAACTGGATGACTTGTCTAGGCAGACATTACCTCAAGAGAGACAAGATCCTGGGAAGTTTTCAATACCTTGTACCATAGGAACCATGACCTTCAAGAAAGCTCTGTGTGACTTAGGGTCAAGTGTAAACCTCATGCCTCTCTCTGTAATGGAAAAGCTAAGGATCTTTGAGGTGCAAGCTGCAAGAATCTCATTAGAGATGGCAGACAACTCAAGAAAACAAGCTCATGGACTTGTAGAGGATGTTTTGGTGAAGATTGAAGACCACTACATCCCTGCTGATTTCATAGTCCTAGAGACTGGGAAGTGCATGGATGAAACCATCATCCTTGGCAGACCCTTCCTAGCCACAGCAAAGGCTGTGATTGATGTTGACAGAGGAGAACTGATCATTCAAGTGAATGAAGAATCCTTTGTGTTTAAGGCTCAAGGATGTCCCTCTGTCACCATGGAGAGGAAGCATGAAGAGCTTCTCTCAAATTAGAGTCAAACAGAGCCCCCACAGTCAAACTGTAAGTTTGGTGTTGGGAGGCCACAACCAAACTCTAAGTTTGGTGTTGAACCCCCACATTCAAACTCTAAGTTTGGTGTTGGGAGGTTCCAACATTGCTCTGAGAAAATGTGAGGCTCCATGAGAGCCCTCTGTCAAGCTACTGACATTAAAGAAGCGCTTGTTGGGAGGCAACCCAATGTTATATTTTATCTATTTTCTTTTGTTATTTTATGTTTTTTTTTGTAGGTTGATGATCATGAGAAGTCACAAAATCAATTGAAAAAGTAAAAACAGAATGAAAAACAGGAAGAAAAATAGCACACCCTGGAGGAAGAACTTACTAGCGTTTAAACGCCAGTAAGGCTAGCAGGTGGGCGTTTAACGCCCAGTCTGGCACCATTCTGGGCGTTTAACGCCAGAAAGGGGCACCAGACTGGCGTTAAACGCCAGAAAAGGGCAAAAACCTGGCGTTAAACGCCAGAAATGGGCACCAGCCCGGCGTTTAACGCCAGAATTGGCTCAAAACGTGATTTTGCGTGCCATTTGGTGCAGGGGTGACTTTTCTTTGACACCACAGGATCTGTGGACCCCACAGGATCCCCACCTACCTCACCACCACTCTCTCTCTTCTTCACCCATTCACCAATCACCTCAACACCTCTTCCCCAAAAACCCTTCACCTATCAAATCCCATCTTTCTCTTCACCACTCACATCCATCCTTCATAAAACCCCACCTACCTCACCCTTCAAATTCAAACCACTTTCCCTCCCAAACCCCCCATGCATGACCGAACCATGAGCCCCCCTCTCCTATATATACCCTTCTTCACCCCTTCATTTTCACACAACCTAAACACCACTTCTTACCCTCTTTGGCCGAACACAAAAGCCATTCCCTTCTTCCTCATTTCTTCTTCTTCTACTCCTTTCTTTCTTCTTTTGCTCGAGGACGAGCAAACCTTTAAGTTTGGTGTGGTAAAAGCATTGCTTTATGTTTTTCCATAATCATTTATGGCATCCAAGGCCGGAGAAACCTCTAGAAAGAGGAAAGGGAAGGCAAAAGCTTTCACCTCCGAGTCATAGGAGATGGAGAGATTCATATCAAGGGTGCATCAAGACCACTTCTATGAAGTTGTGGCCTTGAAAAAGGTGATCCCTGAGGTCCCTTTCAAACACAAGAAGGGTCAACTTTGATCAAAGGTTGGACCAAGTCCTCACTGACATTTGTGAAGAGGGCGCCCAATGGAAGAGAGATTCAAGAGGAAAGCCGGTTCAACTGAGAAGGCATGACCTCAAGCCCATCACTAAGAAAAGGATGGAGAAAACAAGAGATCCCACTCATCATGAAATCCCTGAGATGCCTCAAGGGATGCATTTTCCTCCACAAGACTATTGGGGGCAAATTAACACCTCCCTAGGAGAATTGAGTTCCAACATGGGACAACTAAGGGTGGAGCACCAAGAACATTCCATCCTCCTCCATGAAATTAGAGAAGATCAAAGAATCATGAGAGAGGAGCAACAAAGGCAAGGAAGAGACATTGAGGAGCTCAAGCACTCCATAGGATCTTCAAGAGGAAGAACAAGCCGCCATTACTAAGGTGGACCCGTTCTTTAATCTCCTTGTTCTTTATTCTCTTGTTTTTCGAATTTTTATGCTGATATTTATCTATGTTTGTGTCTTATGATCATTAGTGTCTTAGTGTCTATGCCTGAAAGTTATGAATTTCCTATGAATCCATCACCTTTCTTAAATGAAAACTGTTTTTATCACAAAAGAACAAGAAGTACAGGATTTCGAATTCATCTTTAAAACTAGCTTAATTAGTTTGATGTGGTGACAATACTTTTTGTTTTCTGAATGTATGCTTGAACAGTGCATATGTCTTTTGAATTTGTTGTTCATGAATGTTAAAATTGTTGGCTCTTGAAAGAATGATGAAAAAGGAGACATGTTACTGAGGATCTGAAAAATCATAAAAAAAAAATGATTCTTGAAGCAAGAAAAAGCAGTGAATACAAAAAAAAAAAAGAGAGAGACGAAAAAAGAAAAAGAGAAAAAGAAAGAAAAAGAAAGAAATAAAGTTGTGATCCAAGGCAAAAAGAGTGTGCTTAAGAACCCTGGACACCTCTAATTGGGGACTCTAGCAAAGCTGAGTCACAATCTGAAAAGGTTCACCCAATTATGTGTCTGTGGCATGTATGTATCCGGTGGTAATACTGGAAGACAGAGTGCTTTGGGCCACGGCCAAGACTCATAAAGTAGCTGTGTTCAAGAATCATCATACTTAACTAGGAGAATCAATAATACTATCCGGATTCTGAGTTCCTAAAGAAGCCAATCATTCTGAATTTCAAAGGATAAAGTGAGATGCCAAAACTGTTCGGAGGCAAAAAGCTACTAGTCCCGCTCATCTAATTTGGAGCTAAGTTTCATTGATAATTTGGAGTCTATAGTATATTCTCTTCTTTTTATCTTATTTGATTTTCAGTTGCTTGGGGACAAGCAACAATTTAAGTTTGGTGTTGTGATGAGCGGATAATTTATACGCTTTTTGGCATTGTTTTTAGTATGTTTTTAGTATGTTTTAGTTAGTTTTTAGTATATTTTTATTAGTTTTTAATTAAAATTCACTTTTCTGGACTTTACTATGAGTTTGTGTGTTTTTCTGTGATTTCAGGTATTTTCTGGCTGAAATTGAGGGACCTGAGCAAAAATCTGATTCAGAGACTGAAAAGGACTGCAGATGCTATTGGATTCTGACCTCCTTGCACTCAAAGTGGATTTTCTGGAGCTACAGAAGCCCAATTGGCGCGCTCTCAACGGCGTTGGAAAGTAGACATCCTGGGCTTTCCAGAAATATATGATAGTCCATACTTTGCTCAAGATTTGATGGCCCAAACTGGCGTTCAAAGTCACCCTCAGAATTCCCAGCGTTAAACGCCGGGACTGGCACCAAAATGGGAGTTAAACGCCCAAACTGGCATAAAAGCTGGCGTTTAACTCCAAGAAGAGTCTCTACACGAAAAATGCTTCATTGCTCAGCCCAAGCACACACCAAGTGGGCCCGGAAGTGGATTTTTATGTCATTTACTCATCTTTGTAAACCTTAGGCTACTAGTTTCCTATAAGTAGGACCTTTTACTATTGTATTTTCATCTTCTGATCTTTGAAACCTTTTTCTTTAGATCTTTTGATCACTTTGGGAGGCTGGCCATTCGGCCATGCCTAGACCTTGTTCTTATGTAGTTTCAACGGTGGAGTTTCTACACACCATAGATTAAGGTGTGGAGCTCTGCTGTACCTCGAGTATTAATGCAATTACTATTGTTCTTCTATTCAATTCCGCTTGTTCTTTGTCCAAGATATTCATTTGCACTCAAGAACTTGATGAATGTGATGATTATGTGACACTCATCATCATTCTCACTTATGAACAAGTGACTGACAACCACTCTGTTCTACAAGCAACAAGGCTCTAATGTTTATCTCTTGGATTCCTGATACACGATGCATGGTTGATCGCCTGACAACCGAGTGCTCGCCTGACAAACGAGCCAGCCATTCCGTGAGATCAGAGTCTTCGTGGTATAGGCAAGAACTGATGGCGGCATTCAAGAGAATCCGGAAGGTCTAACCTTGTCTGTGGTATTCTGAGTAGGATTCAATGATTGAATGACTGTGACGTGCTTCAAACTCCTGAGGGCGGGGCGTTAGTGACAGACGCAAAAGAATCACTGGATTTTATTCCGGCCTGATCGAGAACCGACAGATGGATAGCCGTGCCGTGACAGGGTGCGTTGAACATTTCCACTGAGAGGATGGGAGGTAGCCACTGACAACGGTGAAACCCTTGCATAAGCTTGCCATGGAAAGGAGTAAGAAGGATTGGATGAAGACAGTAGGAAAGCAGAGAGACGGAAGGGAAAGCATCTTCATACGCTTATTTGAAGCTCTCACCAATGATATACATAAGTATCTCTATCTTTATCTTTATGTTTTATTCATATATCATCTATACCCATTTGAGTCTGCCTGACTAAGATTTACAAGGTGACCATAGCTTGCTTCATACCAACAATCTCCGTGGGATCGACCCTTACTCGCGTAAGGTTTATTACTTGGACGACCCAGTGCACTTGCTGGTTAGTTGTGCGAAGTTGTAGTGATCACGATTTTGCGCACCATGATGCCACAACATCGTTGTGTCTTCTTGGTCTGCAAATGCAACTGATGCTTCTATGTCTCGAACTGTATCTCTAAAAAGCAAGTAGAGATTGGTTGTTAGCTGTTTTGCCTTTATGATCACACGAGGACGATTAGTCACCTTCAACGATCCATTTTCAATATTAATCTTGTACCCTTGAGAATCCAATAGCCAACTGATAACAAATTTTTCCTTAGGCTATTCACATGTCTTTCACCTTGAATTATATGGATAGAATCATACACATATTAATTTCAATAGTACCGATTTCCATAATTTCTCAGGCATGATCATCTCCCATGAGTACAGATCCTTTTGAAATAGGTTCATAAGTGGTAAACCACTCATGATGTGGAGTCATGTGATATGTTGCTGCACAATCCACTAGCCAGACATCAGCTAGTGGTTTATTGTCTTCATGACTAATAGTAGCTTCGATGCACAAGACATCTCCATCATCAGAGGTGTTTGCAACACAACCATGTGAGGTAGTTGCATTAGCAATTTTTTCTATGCTCTTCTTGTTGAACCAATAATCTTTCTTCAAGTGCCTTTTCTTGCCACAATGGTAACAAGTAAAGTTCTTCTTTCGAGACATTGATTTACCACGACTTTGACTCCCACTACGGCCATGTTCCGTAGACCTGCCTCTCATCACTGACAAAGCTTCTACTTGTTTAGAACTCTCTATTCGATCATCTTTATTTTTGCGCCAACTTTCTTCTTCAAGAATAGCAGCAGCAACATCATCAAATCGAAGTTGATAAGCAATATTGTTATTTGTGATGTTGATGATAGCTTGATCATACGAGTCTGGTAAACTTTGGAGAAGAAGTTCAGCATGTTCATTTTCTACAATTTGACACTCCATGGCTGTCAGTTGTGAAAATACAGTATTAAGATCGTTGATGTGATTCGTCACTGATGTAGATTCACTCATATGAAGAGTATAGATCCTCCTTTTCATGAATATCCTATTGTGCAGTGACTTTGCCTCGTACGACTTAGTGAGTGCCTCCCAAATCTCCTTTGCTGTCTGTTTCTCCGAGATGCTTGATAATACGGAATATGCAATAGCCAAGTTTTAATTGGCAATGGCGTTTCCCTCCATCTCTTTCCACTTGTCATCAGGAGTGCCGCTAGGCCTGCCTTCTATTGCTTCTAAGCAATGCTCCTTTCTCAAAATTGCCTTGATCTTCAGTTTCCAAAGGAAAAAGTTATTCCATTAAATTTCTTGATCTTAAATTTTGTTGCCATGGTTCTGACACTAACCTACCCTTTTGCAGCGGAAGATTAAGAACCTAAAGCTCTGATACCACTGTTAGGTACCAGAGTTAATAGGGACAAAGTAATGCAACTAAAATTTGTGAATGAGAAATAGATAGAACTGAACAAGAGTATAGATAATAGTGGAAATAATTATGACAAAGTGATGAAATTACAATCTCTTACAATACATAGAGAAGTCTATAATACTCTCTTACGTATTATGAAAATTTATACAAAGGGATTACACATATGAGAGACTTTACTACTATTTTCTCTAAGTTTCACTCACTAATTCTATGCAAAACATGGCATACATTAACAAATGCCTTAACCCCTATATATAGTATTTTATGGAGGTGCATTTGATTTACACGTTGATCAAGTTATGCACAAGTGTGTGTATTAGAGTCTTTATTTACATTCATCTTTATCAAGTTGTATAACAAGTTGATAAATATCAACTTATGTAACAACTCATTCTTTGACTAAGTCAAAGATTGCAACTAATCTTATCTTCAAGTTGTAAATTTTGACTAGAACTTTGACTATGCAAGTTGGACAACTTGAAAATAGTTTCATGAATCTTCTTACTTGATAAGAACCATTTGCATTATACTTGACTCTAGACCAAGCTTAAGTTCTATAATGTTCTTTAATTTTCTTAAAATTTCATCATGCTCCACTTGTATCACTTGTAACCTTTAGCCAATTTTGTTGACTTCAAACTAAAAGAAGAATTTTGCTTCTTCTTTTCACACATATCATGACAATAAACTAAAACACAACCAACTAAAGAGACATGCAACACATATGAAAGAGATTATAACAAAATTTTAACTATATTCATGCTAGTAACCAGTCCACATTATACTATAATTATATTTTTGTCTCCCATCGCGTGAAATTGTCTGCCATTCTAAAGGGTGTGTATATGATGAATTATTTTCACATTTATCATATCTTCCTTATAAGGTTTGTCAAGAATTTCTGTTGTCATTCTCTTTTGTCTTCATACTAACCAACTATGTTAGTCACCCCTCCCCACTAATTCATTGACACCAAATTTCAAAACTAATATTGTCCATGTGTTTTATTAGCTAATACAATTGCTCTTTAAAAAAAATAAAAAATAAAAAATAAAAAAAATAAATACATGGCTTATCTTTGCACATATCCCTCAATATACCCATATTTTTTATGTCTAAATCGATATCTCTGATATAGGCTCAATGAGTTTCTTATCTTCCTTCTTAGAAGAATCAGGACTCCAAGGATTCCTACTGCATTCATCCATACAAATAGAGATCAATATAAGTGGTAAACGAAATTGTGATCACTACAACTTCGCACAACTAACCAGCAAGTGCACTGGGTCGTCCAAGTAATACCTTACGTGAGTAAGGGTCGATCCCACGGAGATTGTTGGTATGAAGCAAGCTATGGTCACCTTGTAAATCTCAGTCAGGCAGACTCAAATGGGTATAGTGATAAACGAATAAAGCATAAAGATAAAGATAGAGATACTTATGTATATCATTGGTGAGAGCTTCAGATAAGCGAATGAAGATGCCTTCCCTTCCGTCTCTCTGCTTTCCTACTGCCTTCATCCAATCCTTCTTACTCCTTTCCATGGCAAGCTTGATGAGCGGATAATTTATACGCTTTTTGGCATTGTTTTTAGGTAGTTTTTAGTAAGTTCAAGCTACTTTTAGGGATGTTTTCATTAGTTTTTATGTTAAATTCACATTTCTGGACTTTACTATGAGTTTGTGTGTTTTTCTGTGATTTCAGGTAAATTCTGACTGAAATTGAGGGATTTGAGCAAAACTCTGAAAAAGGCTGACAAAAGGACTGCTGATGCTGTTGGAATCTGACCTCCCTGCACTCGAAATTGATTTTCTGGAGCTACAGAACTCCAATTGGCGCGCTCTTAACGGCGTTGGAAAGTAGACATTCAGGGCTTTCCAGCAATATATAATAGTCCATACTTTATTCGAAGAATGACGACGTAACTTGGCGTTGAACGCCAAGTACATGCTGCTGTCTGGAGTTAAACGCCAGAAAAACGTCATGATCCGGAGTTGAACGCCCAAAACACGTCATAACTCGGAGTTCAACTCCAAGAGAAGCCTCAGCTCGTGGATTGATCAAGCTCAGCCCAAACATACACCAAGTGGGCCCCGGAAGTGGATTTATGCATCAATTACTTACTCATGTAAACCCTAGGAGCTAGTTTATTATAAATAGAACTTTTTACTATCATAATTTGATCCTGGATTGTATTTGGAATCCAGTGATCACGTTTTGGGGGCTGGCCATTCGGCCATGCCTGAACCTTTCACTTATGTATTTTCAACGGTGGAGTTGCTGCACACCATAGATTAAGGGTGTGGAGCTCTGCTGTACCTCAAGTATTAATGCAATTCTATCTTCTTTTATTCAAATCTCTCTTATTCTTATTCCAAGATATTCATTCGTGCCCAAGAACATGATGAATGTGATGAGTAAATAACCCTCATTATCATTCTCACTTATGAATGCGCGTGATTGACAACCACTTCCGTTCTACATGCAATAGAGCTTGAATGTGTATCTCTTAGATTCCCCAACAGAATCTTCGTGGTATAAGCTAGATAGATGGCGGCATTTATGAGGATCCGGAAAGTCTCACCTTGTCTGTGGTATTCCGAGTAGGATCCTGGGAGTCCGGAAAGTCTAACCTTGTCTGTGGTATTCCGAGTAGGATTCCGGTAATGAATGACTGTGACGTGCTTCAGACTTGCAAGTGCTGGGCGTTAGTGACAAACGCAAAAGAATCAAGGGATTCTATTCCAGTATGAGTAAGAACCAACCAGTGATTAGCCGTGCTGTGACAGAGTGCGTGAGCGTAGTTTTCACTGCGAGGATGGGATGTAGCCATCAACCATGGGTGATGCCTCCAGACGATTAGCCATGCGAGTGACAGCCGCAGAGGACCATTTTCCCGAGAGGATTGAAAGTAGCCACCGTTGATGGTGAACCCCTATACACAGCTTGCCATGGAAAGGATTAAGAAGGATTGAGTTGAAGCAGGAGAGTAGCAGGCGTCCTTGAGCCATACAGCATCTTCATATACTTAACTGAAATTCCTATCAATGAATCTACATAAGTATTCTATCCCTTTTTATTTTCTTATTTTATTATTCCTATTTTCGAAACCCATAAACAATTTTAATCTGCCTAACTGAGATTTACAAGATGACCATAGCTTGCTTCATACCAACAATCTCTGTGGATTCGACCCTTACTCACGTAAGGTTTATTACTTGGACGACCCAGTACACTTGCTGGTTAGTTGAACGGAGTTGTGAATTCAACCAGAGCCACAATAGTTTTTGTGTACATACCAAAGAGCCAATATTAGTGATCACAATTTCGTCCACCAAGTTTTTGGCGCCGTTGCCGGGGATTGTTCGAGTATGGACAACTGACGGTTCATCTTGTTGCTCAGATTAGGTAATTTTCTTTTCAAAATCTTTTTAAAAAAATTTTTCTTTTATTTTTCGTTTTTCCAAACCATATTTTCGAAAAAATTAATAAAAATTAATAAAAATTCATAAAATCATAAAAACTAAAAATATTTTGTATTCCTTGTTTGAATCTTGAGTCAATTTTTAAGTTTGGTGTCAATTGCATGCTTTTAAATATTTTCTTACATTTTTTCGAAAAATCCTTGCATTCATAGTGTTCTTCATGATCTTCAAGTTGTTCTTGATAAGTCCTCTTGTTTGATCTTGATGATTTCTTGTTTTGTGTCTTTTCTTGTTTTTCATGTGCATCTTTGCATTCATATTTTTCATGCATTAAAAATTTTTAAGTTTGGTGTCTTGCATGTTTTCTTTGCATCAAAAATTTTTCAAAATTATGTTCTTGATGTTCATCATGATCTTCAAAGTGTTCTTGGTATTCATCTTGACATTCATAGCATTCTTGCATGCATTCATGGTTTTGATCTAAAAATTTCATGCATTGAGTATTTTTGTTGTTTTTCTCTCTCATAATTAAAAATTCAAAAATCAAAAAATATCTTTTCCTTATTTCCCTCCAAATTTTCGAAATTTTGGGTTGACTTGGTCAAAAATTTTCAAAATTAGTTGTCTCTTACAAGTCAAGTCAAAATTTCAATCTTAAAAATCTTATCTTTTCAAAATCTTTTTCAAAAATCATATATTTTTCATTTTTTATCTATTTTTCGAAAATTTCAAAAATATTTTTCAAATTATTTTCAAAATCTTTTTTATCTTTACATCTAATTTTCGAAAATTCACTAATAATTAATGTGATTGGTTCAAAAATTTGAAGTTTGTTACTTTCTTGTTAAGAAAGGTTCAATCTTTAAGTTCTAGAATCTTATCTTGTAGTTTCTTGTTAGTGAAGTAAATAATTTTAAAATTTTTAAATTAAATCTTTTTATCTTTTATTTTATATTTTTCAAAAATTTCATATTTTTCAAAATTTGATTTCAAAATATCTTATCTAATTTGCTATCTTCTTATCTTTTTCAATTTTGATTTCAAATCTTTTTCAATCAACTAACTAACTTGTTGTTTGTTTATTATCTTTTTCAAAACCACCTAACTACTTTTCCCTCTTCTAATTTTCGAAAATACCTCATCCCTTTTTCAAAAGTTCTTTTTAATTAATTAATTGTATCATGTTTAATTTTAATTACAACTTATCTCTAATTTTCGAAAATCACTAACTCCTTTTTCAAAATTATTTTCGAAATTTCTCCTCTTTTCTTCTTCTATTTAATTATTTAATTACTAACACTTCTCTTCACCTCTCTTCATCCAAAAATCCGAATCTCCCTCTTCATTCTTCTACCCCTTCCTTTTCTACTAACAAAAAGGAATCTCTATACTGTGACATAGAGGGTTCCTCTTTCTTTTCTTGTTTTCTTCTCTTTCATATGAGCAGGAACAAGGATAAAGGCACTCTTGTTGAAATTGATCCAGAACCTGAAAGGACTCTGAAGAGAAAATTAAGGGAAGCTAAATTAAATTATTCTAAAGGTAACCTTTCAGAAACATTAGAACAAGAGAAGGAGATGGCAGCCGAAAATAATAATAATGCAAGGAGAATGCTTGGTGACTTCACAAAGCCAACGTCCAAGTTTGATGGAAGAAGCATCTCCATTCCTGCCATTGGAGCCAATAACTTTGAGCTTAAGCCTCAACTAGTTGCTTTAATGCAACAAAACTGCAAGTTTTATGGACTTCCATCTGAAGATCCTTATCAGTTTTTAACTGAATTCTTGCAGATCTGTGAGACTGTAAAGACAAATGGAGTTGATCCTGAAGTCTACAGACTCATGCTTTTCCCTTTTGCTGTAAGAGACAGAGCTAGAGTATGGTTGGATTCACAACCCAAGGATAGCCTGGACTCATGGGATAAGCTTGTCACTGCATTCTTAGATAAATTCTTTCCTCCTCAAAAGCTGAGCAAGCTGAGAGTGGATGTTCAAACCTTCAAACAAAAAGATGGTGAATCCCTCTATGAAGCTTGGGAAAGATACAAGCAGCTGACTAAAAGATGTCCATCTGACATGTTTTCAGAATGGACCATTTTAGATATATTCTATTATGGTCTCTCTGAATTTTCGAAAATGTCATTGGATCATTCTGCAGGTGGATCTATTCACCTGAAGAAAACGCCTGAGGAGGCTCAAGAGCTCATTGACATGGTTGCAAATAACCAGTTCATGTACACTTCTGAGAGGAATGCCGTGAACAATGGGATATCTCAGAAGAAAGGAGTTCTTGAAATTGATACTCTGAATGCCATATTGGCTCAGAACAAAATGTTGACTCAACAGGTCAACATGATCTCTCAAAATCTGAATGGATTGCAACATGCATCCAACAGTACTAGAGAGGCAGCTTCTGAAGAAGCTTATGATCCTGAGAACCCTGCCATGGCAGAGGTTAATTACATAGGTGAACCTTATGGAAACACCTATAACTCATCATGGAGAAATCATCCAAATTTCTCATGGAAGGATCAACAAAAACCTCAACAAGGTTTTAACAATGGTGGACGCAACAGGCTGAATAATAGTAAGCCATATCCATCATCTTCTCAGCAACAGACAGAGAACTCTGAACAAAACAATTCTAATTTAGCCAATATAATCTCTGATCTGTCAAAGGCCACTTTCAGTTTCATGAATGAAACAAGATCCTCCATTAGAAATTTGGAGGCACAAGTGGGTCAGCTGAGTAAGAAAGTCATTGAAACTCCTCCCAATATTCTCCCAAGCAATACAGAAGAGAATCCAAAAGGAGAGTGCAAAGCCATTGACATAGTCAATGTGGCCGAATACACAAGGGAGGAGGAGGACGAAAATCCTAGTGAGAAAGACCTCCTGGGATGTCCCTCAAGCAAGAAGGAATCTCCTGTTAAGGATCAAAAGGAATCTGAGGCTCATACAGAGACCATAGAGATTCCATTAAATCTACTTCTGCCATTCATGAGCTCTGAAGACTATTCTTCCTCAGAAGAGGATGAAGATGTAACTGGAGAGCAAGTTGCTCAATATTTAGGAGCTATCATGAAGCTGAATGCCAAGCTGTTTGGTAATGAGACTTGGGAAAGTGAACCTCCCTTGCTCATTAGTGAACTAGATACTTGGATTCAGAGAACTCTACCTCAAAAGAAGCAAGATCCTGGCAAGTTCTCAATACCTTGTACCATTGGCACCATGAGCTTTGAAAAAGCTCTATGTGACCTGGGGTCTGGGATAAATCTTATGCCACTCTCTGTAATGGAGAAGCTGGGGATCATTGAGGTACAACCTGCCTTGTTCTCATTACAATTGGCAGACAAGTCCATGAGACAAGCTTATGGAATAGTAGAGGACGTTCTAGTAAAGGTTGAAGGCCTTTACATCCCTACTGATTTCATAATCCTAGACACTAGGAAGGAAGAGGATGAATGCATCATCCTAGGAAGACCTTTCCTAGCCACAGCAGGAGCTGTGATAGATGTCAACAGAGGTGAGTTAGTCCTTCAATTGAATGGGGACTACATTGTGTTTAAGGTACATGGCCATCCCTCTGTGACAAAAGAGAGTAAGCATGAAGAGCTTCTCTAAGTTCAGAGTCAAGAAGAGCCTCCACAGTCAAACTCTAAGTTTGGTGTTGTGAGGCCACAACCAAACTCTAAGTTTGGTGTTCAAACTCCATATCCAAACTCTAAGTTTGGTGTTGGGACCACACTTAAATTGACCTGATCACCTTGTGGCTCCATGAGAGCCACTGTCAAGCTATTGACATTAAAGAAGCGCTTGTTGGGAGGCAACCCAATTTTATTTATCTAATTTTATTTTATTTTGTTTTATTGTTATTTTTGTGTTTAATTAGGTACATGATCATGAGGAGTCATGAAAAAAATCAAAAAAATTAAAAATAGAGTCAAAAACAGAAGAAAAAATTTTTCACCCTGGAGGTAGCACAGACTGGCATTCAACGCCAGTAAGATGCATCTGGCCGGCGTTCAACGCCAGAACAGAGCACCATTCTGGCGCTGAACGCCAGAAACAAGCAACAACCTGGCGTTAAACGCCAGGAACGTGCACAGAGAGGACAAACTGGCGCTGAACGCCAGAAACAAGCATGAAACTGGCGTTCAACGCCAGAAACATGCATTATATGGGCGTTGAACGCCCAGAACATGCACCAATGGGCGTTTGAACGCCAGAATGATGCATGAAGGCATTTTACATGCCTATTTGGTGCAGGGATGGAATTCCTTGACACCTCAGGATCTGTGGACCCCACAGGATCACCTCAGGATCTGTGGACCCCACAGGATCCCCACCTAACATATTCCCACCTTACCTCCTAATCCTAGTTTTTGTGATGACTATTCCCCATGTCACAATTCCCAACATTCTTTACCACCTACATCTACCCACTCTTCCCCATACACCCCACCTACCTTTACAATTCAACTTCTCTTTCCCACCCAATCCCACCCATATAGCCGAATCCATCTCCCCTCACTCACCTCCTTTTCCTTCTTCTTCTTCTTCTTCTCTTCTTTCTTCTCTTGCTCGAGGGCGAGCAATATTTTAAGTTTGGTGTGGTAAAAGCATAGCTTTTTTGCTTTTCCATTACCATTAATGGCACCTAAAGCCAGAGAAACCTCAAAGGGAAGACAAAAAGCTTCCACCTCTGAGTCATGGGAGATGGAAAGACTAAAATATAAGCCGTCATAGCTCAGTGGTAGAACATGTGGCTACAAATCAAGAGATCCCTGAGATACCTCAGGGGATAAGTTATCCTCCACACAAATATTGGAAGCAACTAAAGGGAGGAACACAAAAATTACTAGGAATCATTCAACAGAAGCAAGGAAGAGACATAGAGGAGCTCAAAAAGCACCATTGGTTCTTCAAAAAGGCGCCACCCTCACTCAGGTGGATTCATTCCTTGATTCTTTATTTCTTTCTGTTTTCGGTTTTTAATGTTGTGTTTATCTATGTTTTGTGTCTTTATTTCATGATCATTAGGATGTAACCATGCCTTAAAGCTATGAATAAAATCCATTAATCCTTCACCTCTCTTAAAAGAAAAATGTTTTAATTCAAAAGAACAAGAAGTACATGAATTTCGAATTTATCCTTGAATTTAATTTAATTATATTGATGTGGTGACAATACTTTTTGTTTTCTGAATGAATGCTTGAACAGTGCATATGTCTTTTGATCTTGTTGTTTATGAATGTTAAAATTATTGGCTCTTGAAAGAATGATGAACAAAGAGAAATGTTATTGAGGATCTGAAAAATCATGAAATTGATTCTTGAAGCAAGAAAAAGCAGTGAAAAAGAAGAAGCATTCGAAAAAAAAAATATATATATATATATAGAAAAAAAAATGGCGAAAATTTTAGAAAGAAAAAGAAAAAGCAAGCAGAAAAAGCCATGAGCCCTAGGCAAGGGTAAAAAGGATCCAAGGCTTTGAGCATCAATGGATAGGAGGGCCCAAGGAAATAAAATCCAGGCCTAAGCGGCTAAATCAAGCTGTCCCTAACCATGTGCTTGTGTCATGAAGATCCAAGCAAAAAGCTTGAGACTAAGTGGTTAAAGTCGTGATCCAAGGCAAAAGAGTGTGCTTAAGAGCTCTGGACACCACTAACTGGGGACTTTAGCAAAGCTGAGTCACAATCTGAAAAGGTTCACCCAGTTATGTGTCTGTGGCATTTATGTATCCGGTGGTAATACTGGAAAACAAAGTGCTTAGGGCCACGACCAAGACTCATAAGTAGCTGTGTTCAAGAATCAACATGCTTAACAAGGAAAGTCAATAACACTATCCGAAATTCTAAGTTCCTAGAGAAGCCAATCATTCTGAACTTCAAAGGAAAAAGTGAGATGCCAAAACTGTTCAGAAGCAAAAAGCTACAAGTCCCGCTCATCTAATTATAATTAATATTCATTGATGTTCTGGAATTTATAGTATATTCTCTTCTTTTTATCCTATTTGATTTTCAGTTGCTTGGGGACAAGCAACAATTTAAGTTTGGTGTTGTGATGAGCGGATAATTTATACGCTTTTTGGCATTGTTTTTAGGTAGTTTTTAGTAAGTTCAAGCTACTTTTAGGGATGTTTTCATTAGTTTTTATGTTAAATTCACATTTCTGGACTTTACTATGAGTTTGTGTATTTTTCTGTGATTTCAGGTAAATTCTGACTGAAATTGAGGGATTTGAGCAAAACTCTGAAAAAGGCTGACAAAAGGACTGCTGATGCTGTTGGAATCTGACCTCCCTGCACTCGAAATGGATTTTCTGGAGCTACAGAACTCCAATTGGCGTTGGAAAGTAGACATTCAGGGCTTTCCAGCAATATATAATAGTCCATACTTTATTCGAAGAATGACGACGTAACTTGGCGTTGAACGCCAAGTACATGCTGCTGTCTGGAGTTAAACGCCAGAAAAACGTCATGATCCGGAGTTGAACACCCAAAACACGTCATAACTCGGAGTTCAATTCCAAGAGAAGCCTCAGCTCGTGGATTGATCAAGCTTAGCCCAAACATACACCAAGTGGGCCCCGGAAGTGGATTTATGCATCAATTACTTACTCATGTAAACCCTAGGAGCTAGTTTATTATAAATAGAACTTTTTACTATCATAATTTGATCCTGGATTGTATTTGGAATCCAGTGATCACGTTTTAGGGGCTGGCCATTCGGCCATGCCTGAACCTTTCACTTATGTATTTTCAATGGTGGAGTTTCTGCACACCATAGATTAAGGGTGTGGAGCTCTGCTGTACCTCAAGTATTAATGCAATTCTATATTCTTTTATTCAAATCTCTCTTATTCTTATTCCAAGATATTCATTCATGCCCAAGAACATGATGAATGTGATGAGTAAATAACCCTCATTATCATTCTCACTTATGAATGCGCGTGATTGACAACCACTTCCGTTCTACATGCAATAGAGCTTGAATGTGTATCTCTTAGATTCCCCAACAGAAACTTCGTGGTATAAGCTAGATAGATGGCGGCATTTATGAGGATCTGGAAAGTCTCACCTTGTCTGTGGTATTCCGAGTAGGATCCTGGGAGTCCGGAAAGTCTAACCTTGTCTGTGGTATTCCGAGTAGGATTTCGGTAATGAATGACTGTGACGTGCTTCAGACTTGCAAGTGCTGGGCGTTATTGACAAACGCAAAAGAATCAAGGGATTCTATTCCAGTATGAGTAAGAACCAACCAGTGATTAGTCGTGCTGTGACAGAGTGCGTGAGCGTAGTTTTCACTGCGAGGATGGGATGTAGCCATCAACCATAGGTGATGCCTCCAGACGATTAGCCATGCGAGTGACAGCCGCAGAGGACCATTTTTCCGAGAGGATTGAAAGTAGCCACCGTTGATGGTGAACCCCTATACACAGCTTGCCATGGAAAGGATTAAGAAGGATTGAGTTGAAGCAGGAGAGTAGCAGGCGTCCTTGAGCCATACAGCATCTTCATATACTTAACTGAAATTCCTATCAATGAATCTACATAAGTATTCTATCCCTTTTTATTTTCTTATTTTATTATTCCTATTTTCGAAACCCATAAACAATTTTAATCTGCCTAACTGAGATTTACAAGATGACCATAGCTTGCTTCATACCAACAATCTCTGTGGATTCGACCCTTACTCACATAAGGTTTATTACTTAGACGACCCAGTACACTTGCTAGTTAGTTGAACGGAGTTGTGAATTCAACCAGAGCCATAATAGTTTTTGTGTACATACCAAAGAGCCAATATTAGTGATCACAATTTCGTCCACCAAAGCTCATGTAGGGTTTCACCGTTGTCAATGGCTACCTCCCATCCTCTCAGTGAAAATGTTCCTATGCTCTGTCACAGCATGGCTAATCAGCTGTCGGTTCTCGGTCAGGCCGGAATAAAATCCATCGATTCTTTTGCGTCTGTCACTAACGCCCCGCCTGCTAGGAGTTTGAAGCACGTCACAGTCATTCAGTCATTGAATCCTACTCAGAATACCACAGACAAGGTTAGACCTTCCGGATTCTCTTGAATGCCGCCATCAGTTCTCGCCTATACCACGAAGACTCTGATCTCACGGAATGGCTGGCTCGTTTGTCAGGCGAGCACTCGGTTGTCAGGCGATCAACCATGCATCGTGTTATCAGGAATCCAAGAGATAAACACCAGAGCCTCAGATGCTTGTAGAACAAGAGTGGTTGTCAGTCACTTTGTTCACGAGTGAGAATGATGATGAGTGTCACGGATCATCACATTCATCAAGTTGAAGAACAAGTGATATCTTGGACAAAGAACAAGCGGAATTGAATAGAAGAACAATAGTAATTGCATTAATACTCGAGGTACAGCAGAGCTCCACACCTTAATCTATGGTGTGTAGAAACTCCACCGTTGAAAATACATAAGAACAAGAGTGATCATTGGTTTCGGCCCCAGAGAGGGAACCAGAAGAACCGAGATCTGATCTAAGAACTAGATGTCCAAAGATGAAAAATACAATAGTAAAAGGTCATACTTATAGAAAACTAGTAGCCTAAGGTGTACAGAGATGAGTAAATGACATAAAAATCCACTTCTGGGCCCACTTGGTGTGTGCTTGGGCTGAGCAATGAAGCATTTTCGTGTAGAGACTCTTCTTGGAGTTAAACGCCAGCTTTTATGCCAGTTTGGGCGTTTAACTCCCATTTAGGTGCCAGTTCCGGCGTTTAACGCTGGAATTTCTGTAGGTGACTTTGAACGCCGGTTTGGGCCATCAAATCTTGGGCAAAGTATGGACTATCATATATTGCTGGAAAGCCCAGGATGTCTACTTTCCAACGCCGTTGAAAGCGCGCCAATTGGGTTTCTGTAGCTCCAGAAAATCGACTTCGAGTGCAGGGAGGTCAGAATCCAACAGCATCTGCAGTCCTTTTCAGTCTCTGAATCAGATTTTTGCTCAGATCCCTCAATTTCAGCCAGAAAATACCTGAAATCACAGAAAAACACACAAACTCATAGTAAAGTCCAGAAAAGTGAATTTTAATTAAAAACTAATAAAAATATACTAAAAACTAACTCAATCATACTAAAAACATACTAAAAATAATGCCAAAAAGCGTACAAATTATCCGCTCATCACAACACCAAACTTAAATTGTTGCTTGTCCCCAAGCAACTGAAAATCAAATAAGATAAAAAGAAGAGAATATACTATAGACTCCAAATTATCAATGAAACTTAGCTCCAAATTAGATGAGCGGGACTAGTAGCTTTTTGCCTCCAAACAGTTTTGGCATCTCACTTTATCCTTTGAAATTCAGAATGATTGGCTTCTTTAGGAACTCAGAATCCAGATAGTGTTATTGATTCTCCTAGTTAAGTATGATGATTCTTGAACACAGCTACTTATTGAGTCTTGGCCGTGGCCCAAAGCACTCTGTCTTCCAGTATTACCACCGGATACATACATGCCACAGACACATAATTGGGTGAACCTTTTCAGATTGTGACTTAGCTTTGCTAGAGTCCCCAATTAGAGGTGTCCAGGGTTCTTAAGCACACTCTTTTTGCCTTGGATCACAACTTTATTTCTTTCTTTTTCTTTTTCTCCCCTTTTTTTCGTTTTTTTTTTGTATTCACTGCTTTTTCTTGCTTCAAGAATCATTTTTATGATTTTTCAGATCCTCAGTAACATGTCTCCTTTTTCATCATTCTTTCAAGAGCCAACAATTTTAACATTCATGAACAACAAATTCAAAAGACATATGCACTGTTCAAGCATACATTCAGAAAACAAAAAGTATTGTCACCACATCAAACTAATTAAGCTAGTTTTAAAGATGAATTTGAAATCCTGTACTTCTTGTTCTTTTGTGATTAAAAACAGTTTTCATTTAAGAAAGGTGATGGATTCATAGGACATTCATAACTTTAAGGCATAGACACTAAGACACTAATGATCACAAGACACAAACATAGATAAACATAAGCATGAAAATTTCGAAAAACAGAAAAATAAAGAACAAGGAGATTAAAGAACGGGTCCACCTCAGTGATGGCGGCTTGTTCTTCCTCTTGAAGGTCTTATGGAGTGCTTGAGCTCCTCAATGTCTCTTCCTTGTCTTTGTTGCTCCTCTCTTAGTTGTCCCATGTTGGAACTCAATTCTCCTAGGGAGGTGTTAATTTGCTCCCAATAGTCTTGTGGAGGAAAGTGCATCCCTTGAGGCATCTCAGGGATCTCATGATGAGAGGGGTCTCTTGCTTGCTCCATCCTTTTCTTAGTGATGGGCTTGAGGTCATGCCTTCTCAGTTGAACCGGCTTTGGATGCCATAAATGGTTATGGAAAACGAAAAAGCAACGCTTTTACCACACCAAACTTAAAGGTTTGCTCGTCCTCGAGCAAAAGAAGAAAGAAGAGAGTAGAAGAAGAAGAAATGATGAAGAAGGGGGTGGCTTATGTATTCGGCCAAGGAGGGGGGAAGTGATGTTTAGGTTGTGGGAAAATGAAGGAGTGAAGAAGGGTATTTATAGGAGAGAGGGGAGATGGGGTTCGGCCATTATGGGTGGGTTTGGGAGGGAAAGTGGTTTGAATTTTGAAGGGTGAGGTTGGTGGGGTTTTATGAAGGATGGATGTGAGTGGTGAAGAGAAAGATGGGATTTGATAGGTGAAGGGTTTTTTTGGGGAAGACGTATTGAGGTGATTGGTGAATGGGGGAAGAAGAGAGAGGATGGTGGTGGGGTAGGTGGGGATCCTGTGGGGTCCACAGATCTTGTGGTGTCAAGGAAAAGTCATCCCTGCACCAAATGGCATTCAAAATCACGTTTTGAGCCATTTCTGGCGTTAAACGCCGGGCTGGTGCCCATTCCTGGCGTTTAACGCCAGGTTCTTGCCCTTTTCTGGCGTTTAACGCCAGTCTGGTGCCCCTTTTTGGCGTTAAACGCCCAGAATGGTGCCAGACTGGGCGTTAAACGCCCAGAATGGTGCCAGACTGGGCGTTAAACGCCCAACTGCTAGTCTCACTGGCGTTTAAACGCCAGTGGGTTCTTCCTCCAGGGTGTGCTGTTTTTCTTCCTGTTTTTCATTCTGTTTTTGCTTATTCAATTGATTTTGTGACTTCTCATGATCATCAACCTACAGAAAACATAAAATAACAAAAGAAGATAGATAAAATATAACATTGGGTTGCCTCCCAACAAGCGCTTTTTTAATGTCAGTAGCTTGACAGAGGGCTCTCATGGAACCTCACAGATACTCAGAGCAATGTTGGAACCTCCCAACACCAAACTTAGAGTTTGAATGTGGGGGTTCAACACCAAACTTAGAGTTTGGTTGTGGCCTCCCAACACCAAACTTAGAGTTTGACTGTGGGGGCTCTGTTTGTCTCTGATTTGAGAGAAGCTCTTCATGCTTCTTCTCCATGGTGACAGAGGGATATCCTTGAGCCTTAAACACCAAGGATTTTTCATTCACTTTAATGATCAGTTCACCTCCATCAACATCAATCACAGCCTTTGCTGTGGCTAGGAAGGGTCTGCCAAGGATGATAGATTCATCCATGCACCTCCCAGTCTCTAGGACTATGAAATCAGTAGGGATGTAATGGTCCTCAATCTTCACCAAAACATCCTCTACAAGTCCATGAGCTTGTTTTCTTGAGTTGTCTGCCATCTCTAGTGAGATTCTTGCAGCTTGTACCTCAAAGATCCCTAGCTTCTCCATTACAGAGAGAGGCATGAGGTTCACACTTGACCCTAAGTCACACAGGACCTTCTTGAAGGTCATGGTGCCTATGGTACAAGGTATGGACAACTTCCCAGGATCTTGTCTCTTTTGAGGTAATTTCTGCCTAGACAAGTCATCCAGTTCTTTGGTGAGCAAAGGAGGTTCAGTCTCCCAAGTCTCATTTCCAAATAACTTGTCATTTAGCTTCATGATTACTCCAAGGTATTTAGCAACTTGCTCTTCAGTGACATACTCATCCTCTTCAGAGGAAGAATACTCATCAGAGCTCATGAAAGGCAGAAGTAAGTCTAATGGAATCTCTATGGTCTCATTTTGAGCCTCAGATTCCCATAGTTCCTCATTGGGGAACGCATTGGAGGTCAGTGCACGCCCATTGAGGTGTTCCTCAGTGGCGTTCACTTCATCTCCTTCCTCTCCAAATTCGGCCATGTTGATGGCTTTGCACTCTCCTTTTGGATTTTCTTCTGTATTGCTTGGGAGAGTACTAGGAGGGAGTTCAGTAACTTTCTTGCTCAGCTGTCCCACTTGTGCCTCCAAATTCCTAATGGAGGCCCTTGTTTCAGTCATGAAACCTTGAGTGGTTTTGATTAGATCAGAGACCATGGTTGCTAAGTCAGAGGGGTTCTGCTTAGAATTCTCTGTCTGTTGCTGAGAAGATGATGGAAAAGGCTTGCCATTGCTAAACCTGTTTCTTCCACCATTATTGTTATTGAAACCTTGTTGAGGTCTCTCTTGATTCTTCCATGAGAAATTTGGGTGATTTCTCCATGAAGAATTATAGGTGTTTCCATAGAGTTCTCCTAGGTAATTCACCTCTTCCATTGAAGGGTTCTCAGGATCATAAGCTGCTTCCTTAGATGAAGCATCCTTAGTACTGCTTGGTGCATTTTGCATTCCAGACAGACCTTGAGAAATCAAATTGACTTGTTGAGTCAATATCTTGTTCTGAGCCAGTATGGCATTTAGAGTATCAATCTCAAGAACTCCTTTCTTCTGATTAGTCCCATTGTTCACAGGATTCCTTTCAGAAGTGTACATGAATTGGTTATTTGCAACCATTTCAATTAGTTCTTGAGCTTCTGTAGGCGTCTTCTTCAGATGAAGAGATCCTCCAGCAGAGCTATCCAAAGACATCTTGGACAGTTCAGAGAGACCATCATAGAAAATACCTATGATGCTCCATTCAGAAAGCATGTCTGAGGGACAATTTCTGATTAATTGTTTGTATCTTTCCCAAGCTTCATAGAGGGATTCTCCATCCTTCTGTCTGAAGGTTTGGACTTCCACTCTAAGCTTACTCAATTTTTGAGGTGGAAAGAACTTTGCCAAGAAGGCATTGACTAGCTTTTCCCAAGAGTCCAGGCTTTCTTTAGGTTGAGAATCCAACCATATTCTAGCTCTGTCTCTTACAGTAAAAGGGAATAGCATCAGTCTGTAGACCTCAGGGTCAACCCCATTAGTCTTGACTGTGTCACAGATTTGCAAGAATTCAGCTAAGAACTGATGAGGATCTTCCAGTGGAAGTCCATGGAACTTGCAATTCTGTTGCATTAGAGAAACTAATTGAGGCTTAAGCTCAAAGTTGTTTGCTCTAATGGCAGGGATAGAGATGCTTCTCCCATAGAAGTCGGGAGTAGGTGCAGTAAAGTCACCCAGCACCTTCCTTGCATTGTTGGCATTGTTGTTATTTTTGGCTGCCATGGGTTCTCCTTCTTTGAAGAATTCGGTTAGGTTCTCTACAGAGAGTTGTGCCTTAGCTTCTCTTAGCCTTTGCTTCAAGGTCCTTTCAGGTTCAGGGTCAACTTCAACAAGAATGCCTTTGTCTTTGTTCCTGCTCATATGAAAGAGAAGAAAACAAGAAAATATGGAATCCTCTATGTCACAGTATAGAGATTCCTTGAGGTGTCAGAGGAAAAGAAAAATAGAAGGCAGAAGTAGAAAATTCGAACTTATCAAAGAAGATGGAGTTCGAATTTTGCATTAAGGAATAGTGTTAGTCCATAAATAGAAAGATGTGAGAAGAAGGGAAGTAATTTTCGAAAATTAAGTAAATGATTTTGAAAACATTTTGAAAAACACTAATTAATTTTCGAAAACCAAGAGTGGGAAAGAGATCAAGTGATTTTTGAAAAAGATTTTGAAATTAGAAGTCAAAAAGATTTGATTGAAAACTATTTTGAAAAAGATGTGGTTAAGAAGATATGATTGGTTTTTTAAAAAGATGTGATTGAGAAGATATGATTTGAAAACAATTTTAAAAAGATTTGATTTTAAAAATTAATGACTTGCCTAACAAGAAAAGATATGATTCAAACATAAAACCTTTCTCAACAGAAAAGGCAACAAATTTGAGATGTTCAATCAAATCATTAATTGTTAGTAAGTATCTTTGAAAAAGGAAAGAAATTGATTTTGAAAACATTTGATTGAAAAGATATGATTTGAAAAAGATTTGATTTTGAAAAACTTTGAAAACTTGAAAAAAAATTGATTTGAAAAACAAAATCTTCCCCCTTGTGCCATCCTGGCGTTAAACGCCTAGAATGGTGCACATTCTGGCGTTTAACGCCCAAAACTCTACCTTTTTGGGCGTTAAACGCCCAGCCAGGCACCCTGGCTGGCGTTTAAACGCCAGTCTGTCTTCTTCACTGGGCATTTTGAATGCCCAGCTTTTTCTGTATAATTCCTCTGCAGTATGTTCTGAATCTTCAATTCTCTGTATTATTGACTTGAAAAGACACAAATTAAAAATATTTTTGGATTTTTAATAATGAGGAATAATCAGAATGCAACTAAAATCAAATAACAATGCATGCAAGACACCAAACTTAGCAGTTTGTATACTATTGACACTAACAAAATGAGAATGCACATGAGAAATAACAAAACACTCAAGTCAATAGAATTCAAAGATCAAAACAAGGAAATCATCAAGAATAACTTGAAGATTAATGAAGACACATGCATAAATTCGAAAAATGCAAGAAGAACAGAAACATGTAATTGACACCAAACTTAAAATGAGACACTAGACTTAAACAAGAAATATTTTTTTGTTTTTATGATTTTGTAATTTTTTTGGATTTTTCGAAAATTAAGTGGAAGAAGAAAATAAAGGTATCAAAATTCTTAATGAGAATTCCAGGAATCATGCAATGTTAGTCTAAAGCTTTAGTCTAAAGGAATTAGACATAGCTAGCTAAGCTTCAGCAGGACATTGCATTCAAGAGCTAAATTGATGATGATCAATCAGCTTTGGTGATGATAAGAACATCACCTTGAAACACTAGAATTCATTCTTAAGAACTCTGAAGAAAAATAATACCTAATCTAAGCAACAAGATGAACCGTCAGTTGTCCATACACAAACAATCCCCGGCAACGGCGCCAAAAACTTGGTGCACGAAATTGTGATCACTACAACTTCGCACAACTAACCAGCAAGTGCACTGGGTCGTCCAAGTAATACCTTACGTGAGTAAGGGTCGATCCCACAGAGATTGTTGGTATGAAGCAAGCTATGGTCACCTTGTAAATCTCAATCAGGCAGACTCAAATGGGTATAGTGATAAACGAATAAAGCATAAAGATAAAGATAGAGATACTTATGTATATCATTGGTGAGAGCTTCAGATAAGCGAATGAAGATGCCTTCCCTTCCGTCTCTCTGCTTTCCTACTGCCTTCATCCAATCCTTCTTACTCCTTTCCATGGCAAGCTCATGTAGGGTTTCACCGTTGTCAATGGCTACCTCCCATCCTCTCAGTGAAAATGTTCCTATGCTCTGTCACAGCATGGCTAATCAGCTGTCGGTTCTCGGTCAGGCCGGAATAAAATCCATCGATTCTTTTGCGTCTGTCACTAACGCCCCGCCTGCTATGAGTTTGAAGCACGTCACAGTCATTCAATCATTGAATCATACTCAGAATACCACAGACAAGGTTAGACCTTCCGGATTCTCTTGAATGCCGCCATCAGTTCTCGCCTATACCACGAAGACTCTGATCTCACGGAATGGCTGGCTCGTTTGTCAGGCGAGCACTCGGTTGTCAGGCGATCAACCATGCATCGTGTTATCAGGAATCCAAGAGATAAACACTAGAGCCTCAGATGCTTGCAGAACAAGAGTGGTTGTCAGTCACTTTGTTCATGAGTGAGAATGATGATGAGTGTCACGGATCATCACATTCATCAAGTTGAAGAACAAGTGATATCTTGGACAAAGAACAAGCGGAATTGAATAGAAGAACAATAGTAATTGCATTAATACTCGAGGTACAGCAGAGCTCCACACCTTAATCTATGGTGTGTAGAAACTCCACCGTTGAAAATACATAAGAACAAGAGTGATCATTGGTTTCGGCCCCAGAGAGGGAACCAGAAGAACCAAGATCTGATCTAAGAACTAGATGTCCAAAGATGAAAAATACAATAGTAAAAGGTCATACTTATAGAAAACTAGTAGCCTAAGGTGTACAGAGATGAGTAAATGACATAAAAATCCACTTCCGGACCCACTTGGTGTGTGCTTGGACTGAGCAATGAAGCATTTTCGTGTAGAGACTCTTCTTGGAGTTAAACGCCAGCTTTTATGCCAGTTTGGGCGTTTAACTCCCATTTAGGTGCCAGTTCCGGCGTTTAACGCTGGAATTTCTGTAGGTGACTTTGAACGCCGGTTTGGGCCATCAAATCTTGGGCAAAGTATGGACTATCATATATTGCTGGAAAGCCCAGGATGTCTACTTTCCAACGCCGTTGAGAGCGCGCCAATTGGGCTTCTGTAGCTCCAGAAAATCCACTTCGAGTGCAGGGAGGTCAGAATCCAACAGCATCTGCAGTCCTTTTCAGTCTCTGAATCAGATTTTTGCTCAGATCCCTCAATTTCAGCCAGAAAATACCTGAAATCACAGAAAAACACACAAACTCATAGTAAAGTCCAGAAAAGTGAATTTTAATTAAAAACTAATAAAAATATACTAAAAACTAACTCAATCATACTAAAAACATACTAAAAACAATGCCAAAAAGCGTACAAATTATCCGCTCATCAATAAGCTATTTATTATTCGAAGTTTTTGCTAGAAAAAAATGTAGCGGTCGTTTCACTTCTGAAAAAATTTAGGAGACAACCTATAAATATCATTGTAAAAAAAGTATTGGTGGTTATGTTATATTGTCCCAACATTATAAGAAATTATTGATTTTTTGTTTTTTCATTTTTTCAATATGTTAAATATTTTTTTATAAAGATATATATTTTTTATTATTTCAAATAATTTTTCTCTTGATGTCCGTGCTATGCATGTGCTAATACATTTGTACATTTTTTTATCAATGGAATAGTATATTTTTTATTATTAAGGACAATAAGCAAAAAAAACTTGAAAATGTTCGTATTAATGAAAGTTTAATAAAAAACTTATTTGTATGGATTTCTCTTGATGTCATGACTATGAAAATTGTTATCTTTCTTGTTATTACTACTACATTTAACTTCTCCTTTACTATCCAGCGTATAATCACTTAATTTTTATGACTAATTGTATTCATATACTCTAATTTTGTACTCTAATTATGTATTTTAATTGTAAAATATAATATTTTTGCTTAAGATAATCTTTGTCATGTTTGTCAGTATTGATATACTCCAACTTTCGTTTACTTTAAAGAAATACTATACTTATGATGTAGAAGATAAAGACAAGAAAAATATAGAAATCTAAACTAGAGTATTTAAAGAAGTTCGAAAGTAAATATTGAAAAAAGTTAACAAATAATGAAAAATTACCTATAGTATAACTATTAAAAAAATTATTTTAACAATTATCTTATAATAATTATAATTTAGAAGAATAAAGGATGTTATGTATCCATCTAAACTTACCCTTTTTGTATATTTTTTTGGATAAATAAAAATTTAAGTTTAGATGGTATAATTTTTGTTTTTTAACGGTTCTATCTTGAATTATTATTATTATTATTATTATTATTATTATTATTATTATTATTATTATGTGTTTTCATTCATCGTACAGTTATGTTAAATAAAAAATTATTTTAGAAACTTTTGAGTATAAATCATTTTCCATTTAAATATAGACTATTTTACATTAAAATATACGTTCAAAGATCTAATTCTAATAATGTTTTAGGAACATATATAATCATAAATTATATATTTAACATATAACAAACTAAATAAAGATTAACAAACTTTAAATGAAATTAAATAACAATTAAAAAAATGAATAACATGAGCAGAAATAACAAATATTAAAAAAAAAGGAATATCATACTAACAATAGACAAATAAATAATTTAGAGATCTAACACTAATACATTCTACTTTTTAACTAAAGTCCTATACTTGGCATTCATTTTCTTGTAATTTTTTTTGGCAACTTTAGATGACAACATCCCTTTTCACATTGTATTGATGCAATATGAGATCCAAAACAAGTCTCATCCGAATTTTATCGTGAACCTGTAAAAAGAAAAAAAAATTATTCATGTAATTAGAAATAGATACTTAATTTTTTATATTATGCTACAACTACTTACATTAATACAAGAATATTGATCGCACCAGCTATATTTTCTCATCCATTGAACCACCCAAACACCTCCATCATTTTTACAAAGTAAGTTACGCTCAATTAAAATATTCAGTTGGAGTGCAATATAATTTTGTTGATTAAACTATAAATAAAACAAATACTTTTCACATCTCCCGATTTCATCTGACATGACGACAATAAATTTTAAAACTTTTGGTATTACAGTGTGTTTGGAGTTATAAAATGTGGGATCCTGTAACATGACTTTGATATACAAAGCTGCATCCATTTTAACTATTTAACATTTACAAATATAATAAAAATTAGACTAATAAGATTATCAAACAAAAATATTACCAATCTTTTAATGGTCAATTCCTTTGATTCCTTTTTAGATAGATCAGGTTTTGAATTGAATAAAATAACTTCTTGCTTTCGAAAATCAAACACCACTAAGTACCAATGATTATTGTCTTCTTTGACGCTAGCAAACATCTAATAATTTTTTAATTGTCAATAAACAAAAAATGAAAAAATACAAAAATTAAATTGCAAATAATTCAATCACTTTTTTAAGGGCAAATAATTCAATCACTTTTCTAAGGTAATTAATCTACCTTCCCCATAAAATTCTCTTGATATTTTTTTTCGCATATTTTTTGACGATACCTCCTCATCTAGTATGTATTGCTATAGAAGACAAAGAAAATCATAATTTAAGAATGAACTATATTTAAAAATTATTTTTTAAAATATTTTTATATACTCACTGCAAATGTTGCTGGCATGTACCAATTCTGACATTAAACTTTCATCATATGTTAACATTGAAGCTAACACATTAAGTATCTGTTAGTAAATTATAAAGTTTAGTTCTACTTAACATGGTAGAGTGCACACGTGTTTATAAATAGTAGGGGACCTTACATTTTCATCTATACAATTTTCTAGACACAGTGTCTTAAATGATGATATTTTGGCACTAAATTGGCTTGATTTAGCTAATATTTCACCTCTGTTCAAATAAATATTAACACAAATTCAAACAAAAATTTTAAGTGTGAAAAATATAGATAAATTTATACAAACCTATGAGTTTTGTTATCATTGGCTATGCTGTCAACATATGTTGCAACTAGTGTTTCTGTGTCTTTCAATGTTGTTCATACCCTGACTCAAAACATAAAAGCCAGGCCCAATAAGCACAACGAAGGAGGTCGGACACAACGAAGGGAGCCCAGCCCTACTTGTCCAAACAAGTAATTGCCTCCTCAAATCTCCCATACTATGTTTATTTTTCCTGAAAGATAGATCCTAACAAACTCCTAAGATAAAGAGAATGGTTATCCATCAATAAAGGTGGAGTTACTCCAACAAAGGTGGTTATCAACTCTACTATAAATACACTAACACTCCTCAGGTATAAGAACGTTCTAATCAACTAAAACATGCCTAAAGTCTTTGCTAACTTAAGCATCGGGGTCTCTTGTAGGTACTACCCCCACCTTCTCACAAGGAACTCAGACGGCGGCACCTTGGTACCAAACAAGTCGGATACTGCCTCAGAAGGTTTCTTGACCTCACGTCCAGGTCCAAATCAACGTTTCAGATAACCCTCGGAATATTGGCGCCGTTGTTGAGGAATCTAGAATTTGACCCTTGATAATGGTGGACAATCAGTATGAAGACGGCCACACGACGTCTGAATCAGAACCTGAGCCCCAGCGAGATGACCTGGTACTTGTAATACCTCCACCACGGGAAAGAATGCATGTTTCTCAAGGAGAAGAAACATTGGGAAACCCCCAGCTGAGGCAAATTCTATTAGAGATGCATCCACTAGAAGATGAAGAACCTCCACACCCAACGGAGATATTGAGTTTAGTCCATGGCCACCATGGACGATTAGAACAACTCCAACAAGAGGCTAAGTGTCAACAGGAAGCAGAACGGGAACTATGAAGGGAGGTATAACGACGAAAGGAGCTGGAAGAAAAGTTTTTAAGATTGATAGCTGATCTCTGAAGACGGAGCAATCGAGCAGATCGAGAAGAAAGTCCTCTAGGGGGTGAAGATTGTAATACCCTACCACACAGTGACTTACGTCTAGGTCGTAAATCAAAGATGGTGAGATGCTACGACCTCTAAAAATAAAATACATACATATATAACAAGGATAATATATCTAGGAGCCTTGAAAGAAAAGGAGTATGATCAAAACAAACCGAAGATACAACGCTCACGAAGAATGATAAGGTAGAAAGCTTATACAGAAAACCAAAAGCAAAGTAAAGGCCGGCCAGAATATATATATAGCCCAACAAAACATATACACCAGTAAGGTCCTGTTTCTCCAAAAGAATCCTCTAAGAGAGATATACAACATAAGGTACAAAAGTGGAGAACTAACTACATAAATTAAAACAGAAAATAAAATCCTAACAGATAAATTTTTGCTTCCAAGAAAGCAAATCTAGCACGCTTAGCGAGGTGCATCACGTCCTGTATATGAAAAGCAACAGCATGTATAGAATGAGAAATGGAGGTTCTCAGTATGGTAAAGGTGCCCACATAATTAATATATAAGGTCCCGAAAAAGTCAGAGGCATTCCTAGAACTTTGGCACTCAGATTCTAATGTAAAATTAATTTTAAACTAGAAATATCGGTAATCTATTAAAGGGATTCTAATTCTAATCTAGCTATTCTCCTCTTGTCATCCCAAACCTCCTAATCATCAGTGGAACTGCCCTCGTCACTCATCCACCAGACGAGGGGCATCTCAGTTGCACAGACATACAGAACATACAAGTAATACGCAATTAAAAAGGCAGATACAACATATAAATCAGGTTGCATATATGTATATATAAACAATTAGGCAAACTAAAATATGCACACTCAAACAAGTCATACAGATGCATATGATGCATGTCTGTTCTATGGCCAATGATATCATCTGTCGGTTATCCAGCCAAATCTGACATGTCCGGTAGCGAACCCTGGACAGTCCCAGCGACGCAAAGCTTAAAGCATATGCATATATATAAATAATCAATCATCCATCGCGTGGCTGGGTCAAAGGAATCTCAAATCTCACCTGAAACTAGTGGAGGCGAGTCATTGTGTTTGCCCAGGGAGACTAAGATCAATCATAAACGTCATCTTGGAGCAAGTGGGGTGACCACTGCATCTACCTAGGAAGCTCACAATCATCTCAACCTGGAGCAAGTGGGGCGCACCACACCCTTGCATCTACCCAGGGAGCTCACCATCTCATCCCGAGCAAGTGGGGCGAACCACACTCTTGCGTCTACCCAGGGAGCCTCAACTAACCAACCTGGAGCAAGTGGGACAAACCATAACCCTTGTGTCTACCCAGGAGGTATGTTCTCATATGTCCAAGAGGAACAAAGGAGGGAATCCTAGCTAATGAGCGGATATTTTATACACTTTTTAATGTCATTTTCTTAGTTTTTGCAGTATATTTTGTTAAGTTTTATTATGTTTTAGTAGGTTTTAATGCAAATTCACTTTTTGGATGCTACTTTGAGTTTTTGTGGTTTTCATATGATTTTAGGTGAATTTTAGGTGAATTTGGCAAGTTTTAGCAAAGTCTGATTCAGAGGCGAAGAAATGAGTGTAGATGTTGTCGTATCCTAACCTCCATGCATTCAAATGAGCATTTCTGGAGCTACAGAGGTGCAATTGACACGCTCTTAACGGCATTAGAAAGCTAACTTTTAGGGCTTTCCAGAAATATATAATGGTCTATAATTTTTTTGGATTTGATGGCCCTAAATGGCCGTTGAACGCCCAACTTACCCCCTTTCTGGCGTTCAACGCTCCAAAGGGAGTAACCTCCCAAGTTAAACGCCTAAACTGGCGTTCACCACCCCAAGGGGAGCAGAAAACGCCCAAAACTTGATTTGAACGCCAGACATCAGCCTAAACACTCACCAAGTGGGCCCCAAAGTAGATTTTAGCACTTCTTAGCTTATTTAATTTCCCTTTTTGTAATTTTTAATTAAAAACAATATCTTTTAGGTTTAGTCTTAGAGTTTTTATTATAAATAAGGGACTTCCTTCTTCCTAAGGACTATGCCTCTCAGGAGGGGAGAAGCACATACACTATTTCTCTGGTTCACTTTGTAAAGCATGAGTAACTAAACCTCCTAAGTTAAGGTTAGGAGCTCTGCTGATTCTCATGGATTAATAATATTACTATTTCTATTTCAATCTATGTTTGATTCCATTCTAAGATGTATCTTCGTTCTTCAATCCTTATGAATCTGGGGTGGAACTAGCGTATGACCCTTTGTTCTACATGAGTTATTGCGAGTCTCGAGAGGGATAGCTAATGAGCGGATAATTTATACGCTTTTTGGCATTATTTTTAGTATGTTTTTAGTATGTTTTAGTTAGTTTTTATTATATTTTTATTAGTTTTTAGTTAAAATTCATTTTTCTGGACTTTACTATGAGTTTGTGTGTTTTTCTGTGATTATAGGTATTTTCTGGCTGAAATTGAGGGACCTGAGCAAAAATCTGATTTAGAGACTGAAAAGGACTGCAGATGCTGTTGGATTCTGACCTCCCTGCACTCGAAGTGGATTTTCTGGAGCTACAGAAGCTCAATTGGCGCGCTCTCAACGGCGTTGGAAAGTAGACATCCTGGGCTTTCCAGCAATGTTTAATAGTTCATACTTTGCCTGAGATTTGATGACCCAAACTGGCGTTCCAAAGCAGCTCAAAACTACCTGGCGTTAAACGCCGGAACTGGCACAAGAATGGGAGTTAAACGCCCAAACTGGCACAAAAGCTGGCGTTTGACTCCAAGAAAAGTCTCTACACATGAAAGCTTCAATGCTCAGCCCAAGCACACACCAAGTGGGCCTGGAAGTAGATTTTTATGTCATTTACTCATTTCTGTAAATCCTAGGCTACTAGTTCTCTACAAATAGGACCTTTTGCTATTGTATTTTCATCTTTGGATCTTAGATAATCTTTAGATCTTTGAATCTTTTGATCACGTTTTGGGGGCTGGCCTCACGGCCATGCCTAGACCTTGTTCTTATGTATTTTCAACATTGGAGTTTCTACACACCATAGATTAAAGTGTGGAGCTCTACTGTACCTTGAGTATTAATGCAATTACTATTGTTCTTCTATTCAATCCAGCTTGTTCTTATTCTAAGATATTCATTCGCACCCAAGAACATGATGAATGTGATGATTATGTGACGCTCGTCATCATTCTCACTTATGAACGCGTGCCTGACAACCACTCCCGTTCTACAAGCAAACAAGGCTTGAATGTTTATCTCTTGGATTCTTTAATCAGAATCTTCATGGTTTAAGCTAGAATTGATAGCGGCATTCAAGAGAATTCGGAAGGTCTAAACCTTGTCTATGGTATTCTGAGTAGGATTCAATGATTGAATGACTGTGACGAGCTTCAAACTCCTGAAGGCTGGGCGTTAGTGACAGACGCAAAAGAATCAATGGATTCTATTCCAACCTGATTGAGAACCGACAGATGATTAGCCGTGCCGTGACAGGGTGCGTTGAACATTTTCATTGAGAGGACGGGACTGTAGCCACTGACAACGGTGATGCCCAACATACAGCTTGCCATGGAAAGGAGTAAGAAGGATTGGATGAAGACAGTAGGAAAGCAGAGAGACGGAAGGGACAAAGCATCTCCATTCGCTTATCTGAAGTTCTCACCAATGAATTACATAAGTATCTCTATCTTTACTTTATGCTTTATTCATATATCATCCATAACCATTTGAATCTGCCTGACTAAGATTTACAAGATGACCATAGCTTGCTTCATACCAACAATCTCCGTGGGATCGACCCTTACTCGCGTAAGGTTTATAACTTGGACAACCCAGTGCACTTGCTGGTTAGTTGTGCGAAGTTGTGATAAAGAGTTGAGATTGCAATTGAGCGTACCATGTTGATGGCGCCATTGACGATCACAATTTCTTGTACCAATAGCATTAAACTACAAGCTTGATTATACATCTCCTAGACGGCTAATCCACGCATTTGTTGGGGACATGGGAACATCTGTTCAGCCGAGCCTGGGTCGATTAGGACCTTTGTGGTATAAGCTAGAATCATAAAGCTTCATTCTCTGATTTGAAAGATCTGACCTTGTCTGTGACATTTTAAGTAGGATCACCAGAGATTGAATTGCTAAAGCTTCACCCTCGTTCAGATTGAATGACCATTAGTGTGGCATTTGATGTGAAGCAGAGGAGATTAATGACCATTAGCATGGCGTTAATCACTTATAGCTTGCTATGGAATGAATCATTCATTATTGGAATAGACAGTAAGAAAAGTTAATCCGGAAAGATAAGGCATCTCTAAAACCTTAAATGATTTCTCACTATTGTTTCTTTGCTATTTCTTTGTTGCTCTCTCATTTATTTTATGCGTATTCAACAACAACCAATCAACTTTCTATTCGCCTATCTAAGATCTATAGGATAACTATTGCTTAATCAGTCCAGCAATCCTCGTGGGATCAATCCTCACTCACCTGAGGTATTACTTGGATAACTCGGTGCACTTGCCGGTTAACTTGTGCGGAGTTCTAAATTTTGTGCATCACTAGCCTCCCACCATCTCGCTGGAGGCGATTTTACAATACCAGGAGGAACAAAGAAGGGGATCCTCACCTTCCATCATCTCTCTGGAGTTGCACTTTCGAGAAAGATGACTCGAGATAAAACAATAACATTTACAATCAATTTACGCCCTATTTATGTTTATAATTTAATTATATTGCTTCAACTTATCTCCACTACTCCATTATGTTCCCTTCAATCCACTCAGTATACTTCAAGCTAATAGTACTTTATAATCCTAAGTCACTGGATGTAAACATTAAATAGAAATTACCTATTTTATCCTATCCAGTATACCCTTATTCATCCTAAAGCCTAAACACTAGCTATCAGACCTTAAAAAGTAATTACAGAAGTTTGGAAAGTTAGAGGAATAGTTCAAAACTTAAAAGAAATCACCTTTCAGAAAAATAGGGATTTCGCGTACTCGTCACTCTGTCCGCGTACGTGTAAGTGCAAACTTGGACTGTCTCCCGTATGATTCACTGGTCCGCGTATGCGAGTCTCTCAAATAGCAAGCTTTCTCTGCGTCGCATGCCATATGGCAGCGTACGCGGCTTTGAAAATGGGGCATTCTCACGTACGTGTCACCCCTCCACGTATGCAGAACCTCTGGGCAGAGCCCAATGACCGCGTCGCAAGCGTGCTTGCGTACGCGAGCTATGCAAAATAGGTAATAGCTGTTAAGTCCATGAATTCAGTTTTTTGCACCAAACTTCTGACGTCAATAACTTCCTCTACAAAACTCCAATTTCTACAAAATTTTTACCATTTCATTGCTTTTAAAATTATCTTTAATTTAAAATAAATTTCATTCAAATACTAAATCTGAGGCTCGGGTTATAGACCACCAAAGTTGGTTAAAAATCAAGTTTTACCAAAACTCACCAAACCACAAGTTTTCCAAATTCTCATTTCCAAAACCCTTATTTCCTAACCAAAACAATACCAAATATGTTCAAACCATATTCATACACTATTCGTTAATTCCACAACATACCATATCCAAAATCTCCAATCTAATTAACTTTTACAATCATAATTCTCACCAATTCCAACATCAAACATCAAAAGTCCACAATTCATGCTCATACCATAACTAATCAACCCAACCATCCAATTCAACACCCATTTACATCAAGTTCAACAATTATCATCGTTAATCACTAAACATAACATTTCATATATTCATCTTATCCTGTGGTCAACTAGCCTAAGTTTTCACGATACGTTATATCTTAACTATGAGAAACCAAAACCATACCTTGGGCGACTCCTCCCTAAGCTCAAAACCACCAAAACTCAAGCTTCACGATTTCCAATCAACTCCAATGATTCCAGCCACCAAGGGTTTGTTCCAAGAGCTCTAATTTGACAAATTCAACTCTAATTCAACATAAACTCAAGCTTAACCATTGATAATTATTGATGCACGAAATTGTGATACACAATGGCGCCAACAACTTGGTACGCACAATTGTAATCTCAACTCTTTTTCACTACTTCGCACAACTAACCAGCAAGTGCACTGGGTCGTCCAAGTAATAAACCTTACGTGAGTAAGGGTCGATCCCACGGTGATTGTCGGCTTGAAGCAAGCTATGGTCACCTTGTAAATCTCAGTCAGGCAGATTCAAATGGTTATGGAGTTTTCATAATTAAAAGATAAATAAACATAAAATAAAGGTAGAGATACTTATGTAATTCATTGGTGAGAATTTCAGATAAGTGCAGGGAGATGCTTTATCCCTCTTGAATCTCTGCTTTCCTACTACCTTCTTCCAATCCTTCATACTCCTTTCCATGACAAGCTGTATGTTGGGTTTCACCGGTGTCAATGGCTACCTTCCGTCCTCTCAGTGAAAAAGGTCCTATACGGTTTCCCGCATGGCTAATCAGCTGTTGGTTCTCGATCGTGTAGGAATAGGACTTACTATCCTTTTGCGTCTGTCACTATGGTGCACAAAATTGCAATTACACTTTTGCAATCCGCACAACTAACCAGCAAGTGCACTGAGTCGTCCAAGTTATACCTTACGTGAGTAAGGGTCGATCCCACGGAGATTATTGGTTTGAAGCAAGCTATGTTTATTTTATTATTCTTAGTCAGGATATCAATTGAAATTATCAGTAGGAATTATTAGAAAAATAAAAGAGCGTGAAATAAATAATTGTTACTTTAATAATGGAGAATATGTTGGAGTTTTAGAGATGCTTTGTCTTCTGAATTTCTGCAATGTAGTATTCAACTCAATTGTTTGTAAAGTTCCATCCATGGCAACTGTATGTAGGGTGTCACCATTGTCAGTGGCTACTTCCCATCCTCTCAGTGAAAACGGTCCAGATGCTCTGTCACAGCACGGCTAATCAGCTGTTGGTTCTCGATCATGTTGGAATAGGATCCATTGATCCTTTTGCGTTTGTCATCACGCCCAGCAATCGCGAGTTTGAAGCTCGTCACAGCCATTCAATCCTTGAATCCTACTCGGAATACCACAGACAAGGTTTAGACTTTCCGAATCCTCAAGAATGACCGCCATCAATTCTAGCTTATACCACGAAGATTCTGATTAAGGAATCTAAGAGAAGCTCATTCAGTCTGATGTAGAACGAGGGTGTTTGTTAAGCACACGTTCATAGATTGAGGAAGGTGATGAGTGTCACGGATCATCACCTCCTTCACAATTAAGCGCGAATGAACATCTTAGATAGGAACACACACACGTTTGAATGGAGAAATAGAAACAATTACATTAATTCATTGAGACGCTGCAGAGCTCCTCACCCCCAACAATGGAGTTTAGAGAATCATGCCGTCAAAGTGTATAAAATTCAGATTTGAAAATGTCATAAGGTACAAAGTAAGTCTCTAAAAGTTGTTTAAATAGTAAACTAATAACCTAGGTTTACAGAAAATGAGTAAACTATGATAGATAGCGCAGAAATCCACTTCTGAGGCCCATTTGGTGTGTGCTGGGGCCGAGACTTAAGCTTCTCACGTGCCTGAGCTGTTTTGGGCATTCAACGCCAGGTTGTAACCTGTTTCTGGCGTTGAACTCCAACTTGTAACTTGTTTTTGGCGCTGGACGCCAGACTACAACATAGAACTGGCGTTGAACGCCAGTTTACGTCATCTATCTTCGCGCAAAGTATGGACTATTATCTATTGCTGGAAAGCCCTGGATGTCTTCTTTCCAACCCAATTGAGAGCGCGTCAATTGGACTTCTGTAGCTCCAAAAAATCTATTCCGAGTGCAGGGAGGTCAGGATCCAACGGCATCAGCAGTCCTTTTTCAGCCTAACTCAGATTTTTGCTCAGCTCCCTCAATTTCAGCCAGAAAATACCTGAAATCACAGAAAAACACAAAAACTCATAGTAAAGTCCAGAAATATGATTTTTGCCTAAAAACTAATAATATTCTACTAAAAACTAATTAAAACATGCTAAAATCTACATGAAATTACCCCCAAAAAGCGTATAAAATATCCGCTAATCACAACACCAAACTTAAACTGTTGCTTGTTGGTGCACGAATTTGCAATCCGTACAACTAACCAGCAAGTGTAATGGGTGGTCCAAGTAATACCTTACGTGAGTAAGGGTCGATCCCACGGAGATTATTGGTTTGAAGCAAGCTATGTTTATTTTATTAATCTTAGTCAGGATACCAATAGAGTTCTTTAGCCTCGTATAAAGTAAAAAGGGCAATAAATAAATAGTTGTTACTTTAATAATGGAGAATATGTTGGAGTTTTGGAGATGCTTTGTCCTCTGACTTCAACTCTTCCTTGAAATCCTTTTCCACACGCAAGGCTCCTTCCATGGCAAGCTGTATGTAGGGTGTCACCATTGTCAGTGGATACCTCCCATCCTCTCAGTGAAAACGTTCCAGATGCTCTGTCACAGCAGGGCTAATCAGCTGTTAGTTCTCGATCATGTTGGAATAGGATCCATTGATCCTTTTGCGCTTGTCATCACGCCCAGCAATCGCGAGTTTGAAGCTCGTCACAGCCATTCAATCCTTGAATCCTACTCGGAATACCACAGACAAGGTTTAGACCTTCCGGATCCTCAAGAGTGGCCGCCATCAATTCTAGCTTATACCACGAAGATTCTGATTAAGGAACCTAAGAGAAGCTTATTCAGTCTGATGTAGAACGGAAGTGGTTGTCAGGAACACGTTCATGGATCTGAGGAAGGTGATGAGTGTCACGGATCATCACCTTCTTCATGTTTAAGCGCTAATGAACATCTTAGATAGGAACAAGCGTGTTTGAATGGAAAACTGATGAGCGGATAATTTATACGCTTTTTGGCATTGTTTTTAGGTAGTTTTTAGTAAGTTCAAGCTACTTTTAGGGATGTTTTCATTAGTTTTTATGTTAAATTCACATTTCTGGACTTTACTATGAGTTTGTGTGTTTTTTTGTGATTTCAGGTAATTTCTGGCTGAAATTGAGGGATTTGAGCAAAACTCTGAAAAAGGCTGACAAAAGGACTGCTGATGCTGTTGGAATCTGACCTCCCTGCACTTGAAATGGATTTTCTGGAGCTACAGAACTCCAAATGGCGCGCTCTCAACGGCGTTGGAAAGTAGACATCCAGGGCTTTCCAAATATAATAGTCCATACTTTATTCGGAATTTGACGACGTAACTTGGCGTTGAACGCCAAGTACATGCTGCAGTCTGGAGTTAAACGCCAGAAAAACGTCATGATCCGGAGTTGAACGCCCAAAACACGTCATAACTCGGAGTTCAACTCCAAGAGAAGCCTCAGCTCGTGGATTGATCAAGCTCAGCCCAAGCATACACCAAGTGGGCCCCGGAAGTGGATTTATGCATCAATTACTTACTCATGTAAACCCTAGGAGCTAGTTTATTATAAATAGAACATTTAACTATTGTATTAGATGTCTTTTGACCACGTTTCATCTTTGGTCTCAGTTTTGTTTTATTCTTCATCCTAAGAGGCTATTGATCACGTTTTAGGGGGCTGGCCATTCGGCCATGCCTGAACCTTTTAGTTATGTATTTCAACGGTGGAGTTTCTGCACACCATAGATTAAGGGTGTGGAGCTCTACTGTACCTCAAGTATTAATACAAGATCCTCCATTAGAAATCTGGAGGCACAAGTGGGCCAGCTGAGTAAGAAAGTCATTGAAACTCCTCCCAGTATTCTCCCAAGCAATACAGAAGAGAATCCAAAAGGAGAGTGCAAGGCCATTGACATAGTCAATATGGCCGAATGCACAAGGGAGGAGTAGGACGAAAATCCTAGTGAGAAAGACCTCCTGGGACGTCCCTCAAGCAAGAAGGAGTTTCCTATTAAGGATCCAAAGGAATCTGAGGCTCATACAGAGACCATAGAGATTCCATTAAATCTCCTTCTGCCATTCATGAGCTCTGAAGAGGATGAAGATGTAACTGGAGAGCAAGTTGCTCAATATTTAGGAGCTATCATGAAGCTGAATGCCAAGTTGTTTGGTAATGAGACTTGGGAAAGTGAGCCTCCCTTGCTCATTAATGAACTGGATACTTGGATTCAGAAAATTCTACCTCAAAAGAAACAAGATCCTGGCAAGTTCTTAATACCTTGTACCATAGGCACCATGATCTTTGAAAAAGCTCTGTGTGACCTGGGGTCAGGGATAAATCTAATGCCACTCTCTGTAATGGAGAAACTGGGGATCATTGAGGTACAACCTGCCTTGTTCTCATTACAACTGGCAGACAAGTCATTGAGACAAGCTTATGGAATAGTAGAGGACGTGTTAGTAAAGGTTGAAGGCCTTTACATCCCTGCTGATTTCATAATCTTAGACACTAGGAAGGAAGAGGATGATTGCATCATCCTTGGAAGACCTTTCCTAGCCACAGCAGGAGCTGTGATAGATGTCAACAGAGGTGAGTTAGTCCTTCAATTGAATGGGGACTACCTTGTGTTTAAGGCATATGGCCATCCCTCTGTGACAGAAGAGAGTAAGCATGAAGAGCTTCTCTCAGTTCAGAGTCAAGAAGAGCCCACACAGTCAAACTCTAAGTTTGGTGTTGTGAGGCCACAACCAAACTCTAAGTTTGGTGTTAAGACCCCATATCCAAACTCTAAGTTTGGTGTTGGCAACTATACAATATTGACCTGATCACCTTGTGGCTCCATGAGAGCCACTGTCAAGCTATTGACATTAAAGAAGCGCTTGTTGGGGGGCAACCCAATTTTATGTATCTAATTTCTATTTTATACTATTTTATTGTTATTTTGTGTTTTATTAGGTACATGATCATGAGGAGTCACGAAAAAATCATAAAAATTAAAAACAGAATCAAAAACAGCAGAAGAAAAAATTTCACCCTGGAGGACGCACAGGCTGGCGTTCAACGCCAGTAAGGTGCATCTGGCCGGTGTTCAACGCCAGAACAGAGCACTATTCTGGCGCTGAACACCAGAAACAAGCAACATTCTGGCGCTGAACGCCAGAAATGTGCCCAGAGAGGAAAAACTGGCGCTGAACGCCAGTAACAAGCATGAAACTGGCGTTCAACGCCAGAAACATGCTTTACATGGGCGTTGAACGCCCAGAATGTGCACCAATGGGCGTTTAAACGCCAGAATGATGCACGAAGGCATTTTACATGCCTATTTGGTGCAGGGATGGAATTCCTTGACACCTCAGGATCTGTGGACCCCACAGGATTACCTCAGGATCTGTGAACCTCACAGGATCCCCACCTACCTCGCTCTCTCTCTCTCCATTCATGGTCATCCCTTCTGTTTTTCATTCACCACCCACATTTATCCACTCTTCCCCATACACCCCACCTACCTTTACAATTCAACTTCTCCTTCCCACCCAATCCCACCCATAAAGCCGAATCCATCTCCCCTCACTCTCCTCCATTTTCTTCTTCTTCTTCTACTTCTCTTCTTTCTTCTCTTGCTCGAGGGCGAGCAATATTTTAAGTTTGGTGTGGTAAAAGCATAGCTTTTTTGCTTTTCCATTACCATTAATGGCACCTAAAGCCAGAGAAACCTCAAAGGGAAGACAAAAAGCTTCCACCTCTGAGTCATGGGAGATGGAAAGACTAATATAAGCCGTCATAGCTCAGTGGTATTCAACAGAAGCAAGGAAGAGACATAGAGGAGCTCAAAGAGCACCATTGGTTCTTCAAGAAGGCGCCACCCTCACTCAGGTGGATTCATTCCTTGTTCTTATTTCTTTCTGCTTTTCGGTTTTTAATGTTGTGTTTATCTATGTTTTGTGTCTTTATTTCATGATCATTAGTATGTAACCATGCCTTAAAGCTATGAATAAAATTCATTAATCCTTCACCTCTCTTAAATGAAAAATGTTTTAATTCAAAAGAACAAGAAGTACATGAATTTCGAAAATATCCTTCAATTTAATTTAATTATATTGATATGGTGACAATACTTTTTGTTTTCTGAATGAATGCTTGAACAGTGCATATGTCTTTTGATCTTGTTGTTTATGAATGTTAAAATTGTTGGCTCTTGAAAGAATGATGAACAAAGAGAAATGTTATTGATGATCTGAAAAATCATGAAATTGATTCTTGAAGCAAGAAAAAGCAGTGAAAAAGAAGAAGCATTCGAAAAAAAAAGAGTATATAGAAAAAGAAGGAGCAGTAGAAAAAGCCAATAGCCCTTAAAACCAAAAGGCAAGGGTAAAAAGGATCCAAGGCTTTGAGCATCAATGGATAGGAGGGCCCAAGGAAATAAAATCCAGGCCTAAGCGGCTAAATCAAAGCTGTCCCTAACCATGTGCTTGTGTCATGAAGGTCCAAGTAAAAAGCTTGAGACTAAGTGGTTAAAGTCGTGATCCAAGGCAAAAGAGTGTGCTTAAGAGCTCTGGACACCACTAACTGGGGACTCTAGCAAAGCTGAGTCACAATCTGAAAAGGTTCACCCAGTTATGTGTCTGTGGCATTTATGTATCCGGTGGTAATACTGGAAAACAAAGTGCTTAGGGCCATGGCCAAGACTCATAAGTAGCTGTGTTCAAGAATCAACATGCTTAACTAGGAAAGTCAATAACACTATCCGAAATTCTAAGTTCCTAGAGAAGCCAATCATTCTAAACTTCAAAGGAAAAAGTGAGATGCCAAAACTGTTCAGAAGCAAAAAGCTACAAGTCCCGCTCATCTAATTATAATTAATATTCATTGATATTCTGGAATTTATAGTATATTCTCTTCTTTTTATCCTAATTGATTTTCAGTTGCTTGGGGACAAGCAACAATTTAAGTTTGGTGTTGTGATGAGCGGATAATTTATACGCTTTTTGGCATTGTTTTTAGGTAGTTTTTAGTAAGTTCAAGCTACTTTTAGGGATGTTTTCATTAGTTTTTATGTTAAATTCACATTTCTGGACTTTACTATGAGTTTGTGTGTTTTTTTGTGATTTCAGGTAATTTCTGGCTGAAATTGAGGGATTTGAGCAAAACTCTGAAAAAGGCTGACAAAAGGACTGCTGATGCTGTTGGAATCTGACCTCCCTGCACTTGAAATGGATTTTCTGGAGCTACAGAACTCCAAATGGCGCGCTCTCAACGGCGTTGGAAAGTAGACATCCAGGGCTTTCCAGCAATATATAATAGTCCATACTTTATTCGGAATTTGACGACGTAACTTGGCGTTGAACGCCAAGTACATGCTGCAGTCTGGAGTTAAACGCCAGAAAAACGTCATGATCCGGAGTTGAACGCCCAAAACACGTCATAACTCGGAGTTCAACTCCAAGAGAAGCCTCAGCTCGTGGATTGATCAAGCTCAGCCCAAGCATACACCAAGTGGGCCCCGGAAGTGGATTTATGCATCAATTACTTACTCATGTAAACCCTAGGAGCTAGTTTATTATAAATAGAACATTTAACTATTGTATTAGATGTCTTTTGACCACGTTTCATCTTTGGTCTCAGTTTTGTTTTATTCTTCATCCTAAGAGGCTATTGATCACGTTTTAGGGGGCTGGCCATTCGGCCATGCCTGAACCTTTTACTTATGTATTTCAACGGTGGAGTTTCTGCACACCATAGATTAAGGGTGTGGAGCTCTGCTGTACCTCAAGTATTAATGCAGTTCTATTTTCTTTTATTCAATTCTCTCTTATTCTTATTCCAAGATATTCATTCGCACCCAAGAACATGATGAATGTGATGATTAAATAACCCTCATTATCATTCTCACTTATGAACGCACGTGATTGACAACCACTTTCGTTCTACATGCAACAGAGCTTGAATGCGTATCTCTTAGATTCCCCAACAGAATCTTCGTGGTATAAGTTAGATAGATGGCGGCATTCATGAGGATCCGGAAAGTCTAAACCTTGTCTATGGTATTCCAAGTAGGATTCTGGGATTGAATGACTGTGACGAGCTTCAAACTCCTGAAGGCTGGGCGTGATGACAAGCGCAAAAGAATCAATGGATTCTATTCCAACCTGATTGAGAACCGACAGATGATTAGCCATGCGAGTGACAGCCGTAGAGGACCATTTTCACTGAGAGGATGGGATGTAGCCACTGACAACGGTGATGCCCTACATACAGCTTGCCATGGAAAGGAGTAAGAAGGATTGAGTTGAAGCAGTAGGAGAGCAGGCGTCCTTGAGCCTTACAGTACCTCCATATGCTTATCTGAAATTCCCACCAATGAATCTGCATAAGTGTTCTATCCCTTTTATTATTTCATCTATTTTCTTATTATTAATTTTTGAAACCATAAATCAATATTTAATCTGCCTAACTGAGATTTACAAGGTGACCATAGCCTGCTTCATACCAACAATCTCTGTGGGATCGACCCTTACTCACGTAAGGTTTATTACTTGGACGACCCAGTACACTTGCTGGTTAGTTGAACGGAGTTGTGAATTCAACCAGTGCCATAATAATGATTTCTCTCAAAATAGTTAGAACATTGATCACAATTTCGTGCACCAAAAACAAATGTAATTGTATTAATTCATCGAGACGCTGCAGAGCACCTCACCCCCAACAATGGAGTTTAGAGACTCATGCCGTCAAAGTGTATAAAATTCAGATCTGAAAATGTCATGAGATACAAAATAATTCTCTAAAAGTTGTTTAAATAGTAAACTAGTAACCTAGGTTTACAGAATATGAGTAAACTAAGATAATTGGTGCAGAAATCCACTTCTGGGGCCCACTTGGTGTGTGCTGGGGCTGAGACTAAAGCTATCCACGAGCTGAGGCTTTTCTTGGAGTTGAACTCCAAGTTATAACGTGTTTTGGGCGTTCAACTCCGGATCATGACGTGTTTCTGGCGTTTAACTCCAGACAGCAGCATGTACTTGGCGTTCAACGCCATGTTACATCGTCTATCTTCACGCAAAGTATGACTATTATATATTGCTGGAAAACCCTAGATGTCTACTTTCCAACGCCGTTGAGAGCGTGCCAATTGGACTCTTGTAGCTCCAGAAAATCTATTTCGAGTGCAGGGAGGTCAGGATCCAACAACATCAGCAGTCCTTTTTCAGCCTAACTCGGATTTTTGCTCAGCTCCCTCAATTTCAGCCAAAAAATACCTGAAATCACAGAAAAACACACGAACTCATAGTAAAGTCCAGAAATATGATTTTTGCCTAAAAACTAATAATATTTAACTAAGAACTAATTAAAACATGCTAAAATCTACATGAAATTACCCCCAAAAAGCGTATAAAATATCCGCTCATCACAACACCAAACTTAAACTGTTGCTTGTCCTCAAGCAACTAGATAAATAAAATAGGATAACAAGAAATTAAGAAGTAACAATATCTCAGAGTTTTTAAATGGAGTTCAGATTCTTATTAGATGACCGGGGCTTGTAGCTTTTTGTTTCTGAACAGTTTTGGCATCTCCTTTTATCCTTTGAAATTCAGAATGATTGGCATCCATAGGAACTCATAAGTCAGATAGTATTATTGATTTTCCTAGTTAAGTATATTGATTCTTGAACACAGCTACTTTTATGAGTTTTGGCCGTGGCCCTAAGCACTTTGTTTTCCAGTATTACCACCGGATACATAAATGCCACAGACACATAACTGGGTGAACCTTTTCAGATTGTGACTTAGCTTTGCCAAAGTCCCCAATTAGAGGTGTCCAGAGTTCTTAAGCACACTCTTTTGTTTTGGATCACGACTTTAACCACTCAGTCTCAAGCTTTTCGCTTGGACCTGCATGCCACAAGCACATGGTTAGGGACAGCTTGATTTAGCCGCTTAGGCCTGGATTTATTTCCTTGGGCCCTCCTATCCATTGATGCTCAAAGCCTTGGATCCTTTTCACCCTTGCCTTTTGGTTTTAAGGGCTATTGGCTTTTGTTCTTTTTCTTGATCCAATGATTCCTTGTTTTTTTTTTCGCAAGCTTGTTTTTCATTGCTTTTTCTTGCTTCAAGAATCAATTTCATGATTTTTCAGATCATCAATAACATTTCTCTTGTTCATCATTCTTTCAGGAGCCAACAATTTTAACATTCATAAACAACAAGATAAAAAATATGCACTGTTCAAGCATTCATTCAGAAGACAAAAAGTATTGCCACCACATATAAATAATTAGAATTTTTCTTATTAAGAGCTCGAAAAAAAAATATTGCCTCTTTATTCTAAAAATCTACTATTTTATTCATGTTTGATGATGATAAGAAAAATAAATTATAACTTAATTGGAATTAAAATCAAAGTAGAGATACTAATTACTACTACTAATATATAACTTCTAAGGTAAATTCCTAATAAGAACAGTTATCACAGAGTTAAGGCAAATATTAGAACTCAACGACCTTTATTTTGGGAAGTGGATGTTCCTCTAGTCTGTGGGGTGCTTGGTCCTTCAAGAGATAATTTCTGACGCTTCAGTTCCTTTAAGTCACATCCTTGCTCTTCCTGTTCCCTTAGGTGCCATGATCTTGATGAGTTTTAGCTCAGTGATCATGGCAAATCACACCAAACTTAGAGGTTTGCTTGTCCTCAAGAAAAAGAAAGGATAGGAGAGAAATAGGGGGAGAGGCAATTTCGAAATTCAAAAGATATGATGAGTTTGAAAAAGATTTGAAAAAGAGTTGGATTGGAAAAAGATTTGTGTTTATGGATTAAGATATATTTGCTATTTTTGGAAAAGGGATTTTAAAAATTAGGATTTTCAGAAATTAGGATTAAAATTTTTGGAATTGAAGGATGATATTTTGAAACATGTTTATGCAAGAAATCATGAATTGAAACACAAAAATTAGAAAATTTGTGAAGAAAAATGAATTTTACCTCCTCCCCACCATCTTGGCGTTAAACGCCCAAACGCTGCATGTTTTGGTCGTTTACCGCCCAAATGTTGCTTCTCCTGGGCCTTCAACGCCCAGCTATTGCTTCTTTCTGGCGTTGAACGCCAGGAAGTCCTTTGTCACTGGGCGTTTTTCTAAACGCCCAGGATGCTGTCAATCTGGCGTTAAACGCCCAGAAGGTGCTTCCTTCTGGCGTTCAACGCCCAGAAGATGCTCCTTTCTGGCGTTTAACGCCCAGATGGCTACCCTTACTGGCGTTGAACGCCCAGTGGGTGCTTCTTTTGGGCGTTCAACGCCCAAAATATTTCTTACTGGCTTTTTCACGCCAGTGAGCTTCCGAATTTCTCTGTAACTCTGTGAATCCAAGCAATTGCTATTTTACCTTGAAGATACTTTGACATATACCTGTAAAAATCAATTAATTAATAAAATTAAATTTTGTGATTTGGCTGGGTTGCCTCCCAGCAAGCGCTTCTTTATTGTCATTAGCTGGACTATTACTGAGCTTTAATCAAGTCTCAGTTTTGAGCATTCTTGCTCAAAATTGCTTTCAAGATAATGTTTGACTCTCTGACCATTAACAATGAACTTTTTGTTAGAGTCATTATCCTGAAGCTCTATGTATCCATATAGTGATACACTTGTAATTACATATGGACCTCTCCACTAGGATTTTAATTTCCCGGGGAATAATTTGAGCCTAGAATTAAATAGCTGAACTTTCTACCCCGGCTCAAAGACTCTGGATGACAATTTCTTATCATGCCATCTTTTTGCTTTCTCTTTATAAATTTTTGCATTCTCGAAAGCATTAAGTCTAAATTCCTCTAGCTCATTTAACTAAAGCAATCGTTTTTCTCCAGCTAACTTGGCATCAAGGTTCAGGAATCTGGTTGCCCAGTAGGCCTTGTGTTCCAGTTCCACTGGCAAGTGACATGCATTTCCATACACAAGCTGGTATGGAGAGGTCCCTATAGGGATCTTGAATGCTGTTCTGTATGCCCACAGAGCATCATCCAAGCTTCTTGCCCATTCCCTTCTACGGTTAATTACAGTCCGTTCCAGGATTCTTTTGAGTTCTCTATTTGAGACTTCAGCTTGCCCATTAGTCTGTGGGTGATATGGAGTAGCTACCCTGTGGCTAACTCTATAACGAACCAAAGCAGAGTAAAGCTGTTTATTGCAGAAATGAGTGCCCCCATCACTGATTAATACTCTAGGGGTACCAAATCTGCTGAAGATATGTTTCTGGAGGAATTTTAACACTGTTTTAGTGTCATTAGTGGGTGTTGCAATAGCCTCCACCCATTTGGATACATAATCCACTGCCACCAGAATATAAGTGTTTGAGTATGATGGTGGGAAAGGTCCTATAAAGTCAATACCCCATACATCAAACAACTCAATCTCCAAGATCCCTTGTTGAGGCATGGCATAACTGTGAGGCAGATTGCCAGATCTTTGGCAACTGTCACAATTAAGTACAAACGCTCGGGAATCTTTATAGAGAGTAGGCCAGTAGAAGCCACATTGGAGGACTCTTGTGGCTGTTCGCTCACTTCCAAAATGTCCTCCATACTGTGATCCATGGCATTGCCATAGGATCTTCTGAGCTTCTTCCTTAGGCACACATCTATGGATTACTCCGTCTGCACATCTCTTGAAGAGATATGGTTCATCCCAAAGATAGTACTTTGCATCTGTGATCAATTTCTTTGATTGCTGCCTACTGTACTCTTTGGGTATGAATCTTACTGCCTTGTAGTTTGCAATGTCTGCAAACCACGGCACTTCTTGGATGGCAAAGAGTTGCTCATCCGGAAAGGTCTCAGAGATCTCAGTAAGAGGGAAGGACGCCCCTTCTACTGGTTCTATTCGGGACAGGTGATCTGCCACTTGGTTCTTTGTCCCTTTTCTGTCTCTTATTTCTATATCAAACTCTTGCAGAAGTAACACCCATCTGATGAGTCTGGGTTTTGAATCCTGCTTTGTGAGTAGATATTTAAGAGCAGCATGATCAGTGTACACAATCACTTTTGATCCTACTAAATAGGATCTGAACTTGTCAATGGCATAAACCACTGCAAGTAATTCTTTTTCTGTGGTTGTGTAGTTCTTCTGTGCGTCATTTAGAACACGACTGGCATAGTAAATGACGTGCAGAAGCTTGTCATGCCTTTGTCCCAACACTGCACCAATGGCATGGTCACTGGCATCACACATTAGTTCAAATGGCAATGTCCAGTTTAGTGCAGAGATGATTGGTGCTGTGACCAATTTAGCTTTCAGAGTCTTAAATGCCTGCAGACACTCCTTATCAAAGACAAATGGCGTGTCAGCAGCTAGCAGGTTGCTCAGAGGTTTGGCAATTTTTGAAAAATCCTTTATAAACCTCCTATAGAATCCTGCATGCCCCAGAAAGCTTCTGATTGCCTTAACATTGGCGGGTGGTGGTAATTTTTCAATTATCTCTACCTTAGCTTGATCCACCTCTATTCCCTTGTTCGAGCTTTTTTGCCCAAGGACAATTCCTTCAGTCACCATAAAGTGACATTTTTCCCAGTTTAAAACCAGGTTAGTCTCTTGGCATCTCTTTAGAACAAGTGCTAGATGGTCAAGACAGGAGCTGAATGAGTCTCCAAATACTGAAAAGTCATCCATGAAGACTTCCAGAAATTTTTCCACCATATCAGAGAAAATTGAGAGCATGCACCTCTGAAAGGTTGCAGGTGCATTGCACAGGCCAAATGGCATCCTTCTGTATGCAAATACTCCAGATGGACATATGAATGCCGTTTTCTCTTGATCTTTTGGATCGACTGCAATTTGATTATAACCTAAATATCCATCCAGGAAGTAGTAGTATTCATGACCTGCCAGTCTTTCTAGCATCTGGTCTATGAATGGTAAAGGAAAATGATCCTTTCTGGTAGCTGTATTGAGCCTTTTATAATCAATACACATACGCCACCCAGTAACTGTTCTTGTAGGAACCTGTTCATTTTTTTCATTATGAACCACTGTCATGCTACCTTTCTTAGGGACGACTTGGACAGGGCTTACCCAGGGGCTATCAGAAATAGGATAAATAATCCCAGCCTCTAGTAACTTAGTGACCTCTTTCTGCACCACCTCCTTCATGGCTGGATTCAGCCGCCTTTGTGGTTGAACCACTGGCTTGGCATCATCCTCCAGTAAGATCTTGTGCATGCATTTGGCTGGGCTAATGCCCTTGAGATCACTGATGGACCATCCAAGAGCTGTCTTGTGTGTCCTTAGCACTTGAATTAGTGCTTCCTCTTCCTGTGGCTCTAAGGTAGAGCTTATGATTACAGGAAATGTATCACCTTCTCCCAGGAATGCATATTTTAGGGATGGTGGTAATGGTTTGAGCTCGGGTTTAGGAGGTTTCTCCTCTTCCTGAGGGATTTTCAGAGGTTCTACTATTCTCTCTGATTCCTCCAGATTAGGCTGAACATCCTTAAAGATGTCCTCTAGCTCTGATTCGAGACTCTCAGCCATATTGACTTCTCTTACTAGAGAGTCAATGATATCAACACTCATGCAGTCATTTGGGGTGTCTGGATGTTGCATGGCTTTGACAACATTCAACTTGAACTCCTCCTCATTGACTCTCAGGGTTACTTCCCCTTTTTGGACGTCAATGAGGGTTTGGCCAGTTGCTAGGAAAGGTCTTCCTAGAATGAGAGTTGCACTCTTGTGCTCCTCCATTTCCAGCACCACAAAGTCAGTAGGAAAGGCAAATGGCCCAACCTTGACAATCATGTCTTCAATCACGCCTGATGGGTATTTAATGGAGCCATCAGCAAGTTGAAGACATATCCGGGTTGGTTTGATTTCTTCAGTCAAACCAAGCTTTCTGATAGTAGATGCAGGTATTAGGTTGATACTTGCCCAAAGATCACATAAAGCTTGCTTGGTACAAGTACCCTCTAATGTGCATGGTATCATAAAGCTCCCAGGATCTTTAAGCTTCTCGGGTAAGCTTTTCAAAATGACTGCACTGCATTCTTCAGTGAGGTAAACTTTTTCAGTTTCCCTCCAATCCTTCTTATGACTTAAGATCTCTTTCATGAACTTAGCATAAGAGGGTATTTGCTCAAGTGCTTCTGCAAACGGAATCTTTATTTCAAGAGTCCTGAGATAGTCTACAAAGCGGGCAAATTGCTTATCCTGTTCCGCTTGGCGGAGTTTTTGAGGATAAGGCATTTTGGCTTTATATTTCTCAACCTTAGTTGCTGCAGGTTTATTACCTACAAAAGTGGGTTGGGAAGCCTTTTTAGAAGGGTTGTTATAAGCACTTGTATGCGACTGATCCCCCACTGGCATTTGAATGCCAGGGGTGGAAGCTGGAGTGGCATTAGATGCCTCCTCCTTATTTGTTACTGGCGTCTGAACGCCAGAACTATGCTCCTTTTGGGCGTTCAACGCCGGATTCATGCTTGTTTCTGGCGTTGAACGCCAGGAATGAGCATGGGCTGGGCGTTCAGCGCCAGCCTTATTCCTCTCTGGGCTCTGATTGTCCTCAGAGGGATTTTGAGTAGCCATTTGTTCATTTCTTGGCTTCCTGCTGCTTTGAAGTGAGGTATTTAATGTTTTCCCACTTCTTAATTGAACTGCTTGGCATTCTTCTGTTATTTATTTTGATAGTTGCTTTTCTGTTTGCTTTAACTGTACTTCCATATTCCTGTTAGCCATTCTTGTTTCCTGTAGTATTTCCTTGAATTCGGCTAGCTGCTGAGTTAGAAAGTCTAATTGCTGATTGAATTCATTAGCCTGGTCTACAGGACTGAGTTCAGCAGTTACTGTTTTGGCTTCTTCTTTCATGGAAGATTCACTGCTTAGGTACAGATGCTGATTTCTGGCAACTGTATCAATAAGCTCTTGAGCTTCTTCAATTGTTTTTCTCATATGTATAGATCCACCAGCTGAGTGATCTAGAGAAATCTGAGCTTTTTCTGTTAGCCCATAGTAGAAGATGTCTAATTGCACCCACTCTGAAAACATCTCAGAGGGGCATTTTCTTAGCATCTCTCTGTATCTCTCCCAGGCATCATAAAGGGATTCATTATCTCCTTGTTTGAAGCCTTGGATGCTTAGCCTTAGCTGTGTCATCCGTTTTGGAGGGAAATAGTGATTCAGGAATTTTTCTGACAGTTGTTTCCATGTTTTTATGCTGTTCTTAGGTTGGTTATTTAACCATCTCTTAGCTTGATCTTTTACAGCAAATGGAAACAGTAATAATCTGTAGACATCCTGATCTACTTTCTTATCATGTATTGTGTCAACAATTTGTAAAAATTGTGCCAGAAACTCTGTAGGTTCTTCATGTGGAAGACCGGAATACTGGCAGCTTTGCTGCACCATGATAATGAGCTGAGGATTCAACTCAAAGCTACTAACTCCAATGGAGGGTATACAGATACTACTCCCATATGAAGTAGTAGTGGGGCTAGCATATGACCCCAAAGTCCTCTTGGACTGTGCATTTCCACTTAGTTCCATGATGGAGCAAGGGAGATGGTATGTATGTTGATATTATTTATTTTATAAAAATTTATTTTATAAAATAAAGTAAAAATAAAACAAATAAAAACGAAATAAAATAAATAAAAAAATAAAAATATTTTTTTTTGAAGATTTTCAAAAAAAAATTGGGGAAAAGGAGAAAGTGGTTAGGATAAAATTTTTGAAAAAGATAATAAAAAAAATATATATTAAAAAAATAAGAATTGAAAAATTTTGAAATTGAAATCTGAATTTTTATATAAAAAATTCGAAAATATAGTTTAAAATTAGTTAGAAAAGATTTTTTTTTTTTGAATTTTGAATTTTATGATGAAAGAGAGAAACTCACAAAAGATACAAGACTTAAAATTTTTAGATCTAATGCTCCTTATTTTCAAAACACAAGAAAGACTCAAGAACACCTTGAAGATTCACAAGAACACCAAGAACAAAAGAAAGAACACCAAACTTAAAATTTTTAGAAAACTTCACTAAATTTTCGAAAATTGAAGAAAAATTAACAATAAAACACCAAACTTAAAGTTTGGCACAAGATTAAATCAAGAAAAATTATTTTTTTAAAAGAAGTTTTGAAATAAAGATACCCAATTACCAAGAACATAGACCAACGCTCTAGCCAATTGGGCAGAAAAGGTAACAATTGTTCTGAGCAGGTATATTTCTTTTTAGAAGACTAATGCTTTGGATTAGTACAAGAAAAACAAGAAAAGACACAGAACAAGAAAAACTCAAGATCAAACAAGAAAAATAAACAAGAACAACTTGAAGATCAATGAAGAACAAAGAACACAAGTTCGAAAATTTTAAAGAAAAATATCAAATATGTAATTGACACCAAACTTAGAACAAGACACTAAACTCACGAAAAACTTAAAAATTGATAAAGAAAAATAATATTTTTGAAAATTTTTTTTAAAAAGGGATAATAAAAGATGCAATTCTAGTAAAAAGAAAGGATAAATTCTTCCTAATCTAAGCAACAAAATAAACCTTTAGTTGTTCAAACTCGAATAATCCCCAGCAACGGCGCCAAAAACTTGGTGCACGAATTTGCAATCCGTACAACTAACCAGCAAGTGCATTGGGTCGTCCAAGTAATACCTTACGTGAGTAAGGGTCGATCCCACGGAGATTATTGGTTTGAAGCAAGCTATGTTTATTTTATTAATCTTAGTCAGGATACCAATAGAGTTCTTTAGCCTCGTATAAAGTAAAAAGGGCAATAAATAAATAGTTGTTACTTTAATAATGGAGAATATGTTGGAGTTTTGGAGATGATTTGTCCTCTGACTTCAACTCTTCCTTGAAATCATTTTCCACACGCAAGGCTCCTTCCATGGCAAGCTATATGTAGGGTGTCACCATTGTCAGTGGCTACCTCCCATCCTTTCAGTGAAAATGTTCCAGATGCTCTGTCACAGCAGGGCTAATCAGCTGTTGGTTCTCGATCATGTTGGAATAGGATCCATTGATCCTTTTGCGCTTGTCATCACACCCAGCAATCGCGAGTTTGAAGCTCGTCACAGCCATTCAATCCTTGAATCCTACTCGGAATACCACAGACAAGGTTTAGACCTTCCGGATCCTCAAGAGTGGCCGCCATCAATTCTAGCTTATACCACGAAGATTCTAATTAAGGAACCTAAGAGAAGCTCATTCAGTCTGATGTAGAACGGAGGTGGTTGTCAGGCACACGTTCATGGATCTGAGGAAGGTGATGAGTGTCACGGATCATCACCTTCTTCATGTTTAAGCACGAATGAACATCTTAGATAGGAACAAGCGTGTTTGAATGGAAAACAAATGTAATTGTATTAATTCATCGAGACGCTGCAGAGCTCCTCACCCCCGACAATGGAATTTAGAGACTCATGCCGTCAAAGTGTATAAAATTCAAATCTGAAAATGTCATGAGATACAAAATAATTCTCTAAAAGTTGTTTAAAAAGTAAACTAGTAACCTAGGTTTACAGAATATGAGTAAACTAAGATAATTGGTGCAAAAATCTACTTCTGGGGTCCACTTGGTGTGTGCTGGGGCTGAGACTAAAGCTATCCACGAGCTGAGGCTTTTCTTGGAGTTGAACTCCAAGTTATAACGTGTTTTGGGCGTTCAACTCCGGATCATGACATGTTTCTGGCGTTTAACTCCAGACAGCAGCATGTACTTGGCGTTCAACGCCAAGTTACGTCGTCTATCTTCGCGCAAAGTATGGACTATTATATATTGCTGGAAAGCCCTGGATGTCTACTTTTCAACGCTTTTGAGAGCGTGCCAATTGGACTCCTGTAGCTCTAGAAAATCCATTTCGAGTGCAGGGAGGTCAGGATCCAACAGCATCAGCAGTCCTTTTTCAGCCTAACTCAGATTTTTGCTCAGCTCCCTCAATTTCAGCCAGAAAATACCTGAAATCACAGAAAAACACACGAACTCATAGTAAAGTCCAGAAAAATGATTTTTGCCTAAAAACTAATAATATTTAACTAAGAACTAATTAAAACATGCTAAAATCTACATGAAATTACCCCCAAAAAGCATATAAAATATCCGCTCATCACTTGTCCTCAAGCAACTAGATAAATAAAATAGGATGAAAAGAAATTAAGAAGTAATAATATCTCAGAGTTTTAAATAGAGCTCAGATTCTTATTAAATGAGCGGGGCTTGTAGCTTTTTGTTTCTGAACAGTTTTGGCATCTCCCTTTATCCTTTGAAATTCAGAATGATTGGCATCCATAGGAACTTAGAATTCCGATAGTATTATTGATTCTCCTAGTGTAGTATGTTGATTTTTGAACACAGTCACTTTATGAGTCTTGGCCGTGGCCCTAAGCACTTTGTTTTCCAGTATTACCACCGAATACATAAATGCCACAGACACATGACTGGGTGAACCTTTTCAGATTGTGACTCAGCTTTGCTAAAGTCCCCAGTTAGAGGTGTCCAGAGCTCTTAAGCACACTCTTTTTGCTTTGGATCACGACTTTAACCACTCAGTCTCAAGCTTTTCACTTGGACCTGCATGCCACAAGCACAAGGTTAGGAACAGCTTGATTTAGCCGCTTAGGCCTGGAATTACTTCCTTGGGCCCTCCTATCCACTGATGCTCAAAGCCTTGGATCCTTTTCACCTTTGCCTTTTGGTTCTAAGGGATATTGGCTTTTGTTCTTTTTCTTGATCCAATGATTCCTTATAAATTTTTTTTTCACTGCTGCTTCTTGCTTCAAGAATCAAATTCATGATTTTTCAGATCATCAATAATATTTTTCGTGTTCCTCATTCTTTTAGGAGCCAACATTAGTCAAATTCAGGATAAAATATGCACTGTTCAAGCATTCATTCAGAGAACAAAAAGTATTGCCACCACATATAATTAATTATAATTTTTATTATTACGAACTCGAAAAATATAAATTACTTCTTTATTCTAAAAATTTACTATTTTATTCATGTCTGATGATGATGAGAAAAATAAATTATAACTTAATTGGAAATAAAACCAGAATAGATATGCTAATTACTACTACTACTACTACTGTATAAATTCTAAGGTAAATTTCTATAATAACACTATCACAGAGTTAAAACTAAAATTAGAACTCAACAACCTGTGTTTTGGGAAGTGGATGTTCCTCTGATCTGTGGGGTGCTTGGTCCTTCAAGGATTAATTTCTGGCGCTTCAGCTCCCTTAAATCACGCCCTTACTCTTCTTGTTCCTTAAGCAGTTTGCAAAGCATGCTACTTTGATTGTTCTGTTCTTCCTTTATTTGGTTCATAGCTTCTTGCAACTTGGAAATAGGTGCCTCAAGATGTTCCCAATATTCGAATTGAGGAAGTTCTGGGAGGACTTCTTGTGCTCTCCTCTTGATTGGATCATCCTGCAGCTGTTGTCTTTCCATTGATATTTTAGTGACTGGCCTCTCAACTGAGATATACTCAGTTATTCCCATCTTTACTCCGGCATCTTTGCAGAGCATAGAAATTAAACTTGGATAGGCCAATCTGGCATCCTTGGAATTCTTGTTTGCTATTTTGTATAGTTCACACGAGATCAGTTGATGGACTTCTACTTCTTTTCCCAACATGATGCAGTGAATCATCACTACTCTTTTAACAGTAACTTCAGAACGGTTGCTGGTGGACAATATAGAATGCCCAATGAAGTCCAACCAGCCTCTGACAGCTGGTTTGAGATCTTCTCTTTTGAGTTGATTTGGGATGCTAGTAGTGCTAGTGGTCCACCTGGCTTCAGGGATGCATATATCCTCTAGAATCTTATCCAGGCCTTTGTTTATCCTCATCATTCTCCTATTAAAAGAGTCTGGGTCATCTTTCAGTTGAGGAAGCTTAAAGATCTCCCTTATTTTTTCAGGATGGGTGTGAACAATCTTTCCTCTGACTAAGGTCCGATGATCATAGAGGGCAGCTCCAATTATTCTTTGCCTGTCTGTCTGCCATAGATTAGCATAGAACTCCTGAACTATGTTCCTTCCCACTTTCGTTTCAGGATTAGCTAGGATTTCCCAATTCCTGTTTCGAATTTGTTCTTGGATCTCCGGATATTCATCTTCTTTCAGATCGAACTTGACTTCCGGGATCACTGATCTTAGACTCATTATTTTGTAGTAATGGTCTGAATGTTCTTTAGTTAAGAACTTCCCTTGATTTCAAAGTGGCTTTAGAATATTCTCTTTCTTACCTCTTGGGTTGGGTTGTTTTCCTTTAGGGGCCATGATCAAAGTGAGTATGTTTTTGTGATCACGGATAAGCACACCAAACTTAGAGGTTTGCTTGTCCTCAAGCAAAAGGAAAGAGAGGAGAGAGATAGGAGGATAGCAAGTGCGGAATGGTGGATGATGAGAGGGGTGCCGAAAGTGGCTATAATGGGAGGGGGGTGGGTTTTCGAAAATAATAAAAAGATATAAGATAAAAGATAAATATGATAAGAAAATGATATAATTTAAAAAAGATATGAATGATATTTAAAAATAAATCTGAATTTTTTTTAATTTGAAAAAGATTTTAAAAGATAATTAAGTTTGAAAAAAAATTGGAAAAAGAGTTGGATTGGATTGAAAAAAGGTTTATGTTTATGTATGAAGCTATATTATTTTTGAAAAAGGGATTTTAGAAATTAGGGTTCTTAGAAAACTATTTTGATTTGAAGGATGACATTTTGAAACATGATTATGCAAGAAATCATGAATTGAAATATAAAAAATTAAAAAATTTGTAGAGAAAAACGAATTTTACCTCCTCCCCACCATCCTGGCGTTAAACGCCCAACTGCTGCATGTTTTGGGCATTTAACGCCCAATTGCTGCTTCTCCTGGGCGTTCAACGCCCAGCTGTTGCTTCTTTCTGGCGTTGAACGCCAGGAAGTCCTTTGTCACTGGGCCTTTTTCTAAATGCCCAGGATGCTGTAATTCTGGCGTTAAACGCCCAGAAGGAGCTTCTTTCTGGCATTCAACGCCCGGAAGATGCTCCTTTCTGGCGTTCAACGCCCAGATGGCTATCCTTACTGGCGTTGAATGCCCAGTGGATGCTTCTTTTGGGCGTTCAACGCCCAAAACGTTTCTTACTGGCTTTTTCATGCCAGTGAGCTTCCAAATCCCCCTGTAACTTTGTGATTTCAATCAATTGCTATTTTACCTTTTGAAGATACTTTGACCTATACCAGTAAAAATTAATTAGCAAAAACAAATAAAATTAAATTTTGTGAATGGCTGGGTTGCCTCCCAGCAAGCGCTTCTTTATTGTCTTTAGCTG